>NW_025963879.1:0-600000 GCF_023055435.1 Haliotis rufescens
GAATGTTGCTGACAAACAAAATTTATTGACACTGAGTTCAAGGAATGATAGGCAAAGCATTTGGCATCCAGTGGGTTAGTGTGCGTGTATATTGTGTAGGTCAGGTTTCGAGTGCTTGTTAAGTTTGTGTGTAGGTAATGTTTTTTTTTGTTTTAGTTTGTTTCCTTATTAGAGTGATTGAGTTGGAATTTATCCAGCTTTTAGCAATATTTTTGCAAACGGCGGGGGACACCAGATATAGGCTACACACATTGTACCTTTGTGGGGAATCGAACCGGGTCCTGAGCGTGACGAGCCAACACTTTAACCACAAGGCCCAACCCCCCTTAACAACTTATGCTGGTCTAAGAGACGAAGTAACTGATCGGGTGGTCAGACTCGGTGAGATGTGAAGATGATAAAAAGGAAAGATAATTTGAGATGTTTAACATCAAAACGCATCAAAATGGATGATTTTTCTGTCCTAAGTTTATCTTTTTAAGTGTTATACTCATCCCGTGAACATCCGGGGTAGAATAGGTCTCCAGCAACCCATGCTTGCCGTAAAAGGCAACTATACTTGTCGTGAGACGGGATCGGGTTGTCAGGCTCGCTGACTTAGTTGATGTATGTTATCGCATCCCAATTGCGTAGGTCGCTACTCTTGATGTCAATCACTGGATAGTCTGGTCCAGACTCGATTATTTACAGACAGTCGTCATATAGCTGGACTATTAGTGAGTGCGGCGTTACACATCAAACCAAACCAAACCCTGTGCTTGTATTATTCCACACCACGTCAAAGCCTTACACATCCTTTATTTCGCAGGTGAGTTTTGTTTTACGCCGCTTTTAGCAAATATTCCAGAAACATCCCTCGCCTTCTGCGAGACTAGCGAACACTTTAACATATATATTATGTGCAAACAAATCAATAATATTTGCACATCCATGTATTGACATATGGCGAACGATAATTTTAATGCACAGTGCTATCACTTTCATAACCATAACTATCTGAAAATAAGTATTCGCATTATTGATAAAGATATATCCGATGGAGCAAGGCATTGAGAAGCTAGTCTCTGTAAGAAACAGACTCCAGAGATATATTTAATACATCATTCACAACATTCCACTCTCATCCCCTTTCCAGCTCTAGCAGCATACACCCACCCCTTTCCACCTCTAGCAGCCTATACCCACCCCATTCCAGCTCTAGCAGCCTATACCCACCCCATTCCAGTTCTAGCAGCATACACCCACCCCATTCCAGCTCTAGCAGCATATGCCCACCCCTTTCAGGTCCAGCAGCATATACCCACCCCATTCCAGTTCCAACAGCATACACCCACCCCTTTCCAGCTCGAGGGTTCATTCAAAGAATTATTTTTACTAAACCTTATACACAACTTATTTCAGGAACTAGACATGTATGTTTTTCTACTGAGAAGCGTACTTACCCCTTTGCGCTTGGCGGGGCTGCGTTGATCTGTAACGAGATACCGAGAACATGAAATTTCCATGGCAACAGATAGCTATCATGTATATGCATATTGCTCATAAATTTCAAGCGCTCTTTAACACCTGTTCCCTATAAACTATCTCCATCGCCACACCGATAGCGTAAACAGTCCCGCAACAGCTTATTGCGTACATTATCGATCCTGTTTTACAGCGACTATATAATCACCATTATGACAAACATACGTACCTACACTTAACAAATAGCTAGAACAAAATAAATGTTCCCGTTTCTGCACTGACGAACGGATATTATATCGAAAAGAAAATGCCTGAAAGAGTTACTATGCTTGAGATTGTTGAAAATAATATTTAGGCTTATAAAATTAATCTACAAAATATTTAGTCTCCATGCAAAATCCCATAGAATTTATACAGTCGAAGGGCTACGACTCTTAACAATGACAGAATGTGTCCATTTGAATTGCCGCTATTAAGTGTGGCTGGATGGACTACCTTAAGTAGAGCCTGTGGGGTAGGAGGACGGGGAGATGGAGAGGGGAGAGGGGAGGGGGGAGATGGAGAGATGGAGAGGGGGGGGGGGGGGGGGGGGGGGGGGGTCGTGTTGCGCTGTGTTGCCTCTCTGCGGAATTGCACCGTCTCTCTCTCAAGGACAGCCACACCCGTCTGGTACAAGTCAGCATAGAAACACTACTATCGCATGTGTACGCGTTTCCTTAGCCGTCGCGACAGTGAGGTCGCGTTTCCTCAACCACACAGTATTTCATAGGTCAGGGGTTACTGGTCGAAGGTCACATTTTAATTACTTTAGTCTGGCTACAAGCGACCAGTGCAGTGGCCCTTGTGACTACACGGAAAGGCAAATATCGCGACTGTTACCTTCTTTGTCGTCCGCCATTTCGGGAGAGCGGTCTGCTCGTGGTTTATGAAACGTCCATGCTTCTTGCCAATCTGTTTACACCCCAGGCCGTGGAATTCCACATCCGCTACAGTGTGCCAGCCGACCTCATCACAGCGGAGAAAGGAACGCGTGCACAAGCGAAAATAGTTCCTCATGTAGGAAGACGTCACTCGCCATCATCGATTGCAGCGAGCGCAGACGTGCTGTTGGGTTGAATGTAGCAGGCCGACTCTCTCCCTCGTTCATTAACGAGCGTTCCGAAACCATTCATTCAGCGCGTGTTAACCGAGTATCATATTTTCGATTGATCTTTTTGCATATCAGTGACATACTGAAATGCTTTCACTGTAATCATTATCATGAATGAATGGGTATTTGAAGGAATTAACCGAATTAATAGTTGGGGAATGACTGGTTGAATGAATGAATAAAATATAAGAATTTGAGTTGAATAATGGATAGTTATAATAAATAGAATGTTGTGAAATCCCGTTAATCTGGTCGGTGGATTCCAAGTACAAATATTGAGATTATCATATGTCCTGATTAATCAATGGCCGGATAAACGAATGGTTGTTACTGTAAAAGTTCTCTGGTGTATCGTCATTCTAATGTAAAACAAAAGGCCCATTGTATAGACGTTTATCAGGGGGCCTTTTCTTTAACATGTTTTGTTCAATGGTTGTTTTTAATTAAATCCATTGGGCGGGGTATTAATGTAGCGCTTTGAGTATGTTTCAATGAAAAGATATGGCACACTATAAATATACGTTGTTGTTGTTGTTGCGTCTGTCCCCGTCTTTTCTATTTGTGACAGTCAGTAGGCAAGGGTGGAAGGTGGGGATATGGATGTAGTGGGTGAATGTTGTTTGACGCCGCATTTAGCAATATTTCAGCTATACAGCGGCGGCCTGTAAATAATCGAGTCAGGACTAAACAAGCAGCTGAAGCCTACGCAACAAGTCACTTTGACTGATCACCAAATATATTTTAGTTGTCTTAAGTGAAGAATGGAGATAAGATACCGTCCGTGGGGTGCATTGTTTGTTTGTTCGTTGTTTGACACCGTACTCGGCAATATTCCAGCTATTTGACGGCGGGCTGTAAATAATCGAGTCTGGTCCAGACTTTCCAGTGACTGGCATCATGAACATCGATCTACGCAATTGTGATGTGATGACATGCATCAACCAAGTCAGCGAGCCCGACCACCCGATCCCGTTAGTCGCCTCTTACGACGAGCATAGTCGCCTTCTAACATCAAGCATGCGTTGCTGAAGACCTATTCTAACCCGGATCTTCACTGGTATTGTGGTTGATTGGGATTAAAGACAGTTTGGGCTGTACCCTTTTAGCAGACCCTGTAACTTTGAAATGTAAACATATACTTTTTTATATATAAGAAAAGCAGTAATGGTTTTAATACGAACGGGTTGGGCAAAAGAAGCCATAGCAACGAGACTGCATTGGGACATAAAACCTGGGAAAACGTTAATTTTGTAGCATGTATGTCGACATGTTTGTTTATTTGAAATTTCAAGCCACGCATTTACTGAAACAAAACATACAAATCATGTGCGTGGAATGTTGATACTGTTCTTTTCCAGCAATAAGAGATACTTCAAAATCGTCTTTATGTAGTTAATTGATGCATCTGACTGTTTCTGGTCATTAACTGATATTATTAAACCATTCATGTGTAATCAGATGTCCTTTTTTCCTCAAGGACTAATTTTCTGATTTTCACGGTCTATACAAAAGAAGAACTGTACTCCGGAGATCGTAAATAACAGCATAATATAAAATATGTTCTGAATATGCTTATTCATGAACAACGACGACATCTCAATTTAAATGTAATATGGCTGAATTCCACATTCTACATACCACACTTTTGATTTTTTGGATGCTCATGTTCACTGGAAATAGTTGGAATAGTTATATTCCGTATCAGTCCCCCGAGTTTTTTAATCACTGCACCGCACATAGCCACATGTGAAACGTTTGGTAAAAAAGTCAAAGCAAAATCGGAGTAGTGGTGTCGGCGAATTTGCATCAAGGCTGTAGTAATTTTCAACCGTTTAATGGAATTCAATGTAGAGCCGTAGCTCTGGTCACTATCATATTTTGTGTCCCATGGCTCAAATCTATTTGCGTCTGTACCGTGTTCCACTGACCTCGATAATCTGTTGGATGAAGGCACAGCTCTCTACAGTCGCATAGTTAACACCGAAGGCTATGAGGGGTATTTAGGTTACAATCAGCTCCTAGCAGCCACTGCCTCAAGCGATACTGTCTACATAACAGATCAGATTTATGGCCCCATCACAGGTGCTCCAAATATTGAAGCGGGGAAAAATAATTTCATAGAATCACTTCAACAAGCAATATTGATATCCCTGTCACTTTTGGTAACTTTTAATGATGTCTCCATTGCAATCTTTACGGATTTTGATTCGTATGCATTATTTGACTCTCATCAGCGGAATGGTTTGGGTCAGATTGATCCGAATGGACAAGCAGTTTTACTTATGTTTAGTAGTATGGATGAATTGTTATGTTACATCTTAACAGTATATCAGGCGAATATGCTTGTCGTAAGAGGCGACAAACGGGATCGGGTGGTCAGGCTTTGGTTGATGCATGGCATCGATCCCAATTGCGTGGATCGATGCTCATGATATTAATCACTGGATTGTCTGGTCCAGACTCGATTATTTACAGACCGCCGTCATATAGCTGGACTATTGCTGAGTACCGCGTCAATACCGAGTGCGGCTTCATCATCATATGAACTCAAACCAGTCATTGTTACAAGTAAACCACATTCCACAACAGTTACTGACACTGGATAAAAAACAGTACATAGAAAAAGACCAATTAACTCAACTCATCATGATCACAATTACTATTATTTGAAAGAAAGAAATACAAAAAAGAAACTGACCAAAAAACGTTATACAAGAGACGAGGAATCTCCGTTGTTGATTATTTATACGTGATAATATTTTGGGTATGTGCATCTGTGGTTGTGACAAAAAGACCTTATCTAGTATGACTTTTTTGCCATATGGAGCCCTTAGTATTTTCATTTACATTATTATAACCAAATGCCAAGTGTAAAAAGAATGTGATCTATTATTTGAGTATGTGCATCTGCAAATGTGGTTGGCAGTTTTGATACTATTTCCACATGTTTACGTTTGTGCCAGAAATTGCTTCCATTTCCTTCGATCTCGTTTTAAATAAAGACCCAGGTTAAAATAGGTCTTCAGCAACCCATGCTTGCGGTAAGAGGCGACGAACAGGATTGGGTAGTCAGGCTCGCCGATTTGGTCGATGCATAACATCATATTCCAATTGCGTAGTTCGATGCTCTTGGTGTCAATCACTGGATAATCTGGTCCAGACTGGATTATTTACAGACCGCCGTCATATGGCTGGAATACTGCTGAGTGCGGCGTTAAACAAGAAACTATTTTTAAATAGACCTACCCTATGCAAATGAATCAACTGTATTGCCCAATACTCAAAATAAATAGTATTTTTTTCAACAACAGCGTTGTGTTATTTGTGGTAAATATAGTTATGCTCCTTCATGCCTTTCAGTAACATCATAATTATGCGTTTTGTGAGGCATCACATATGGCGGGGAACTTTGATGCTCTGCATCAATGTTTTCTTGTACATTCGTAACGAAAGGTTAATTCGTTGGTGTTACAGTTCAAAACAAGACGATTACATATATTTTATGAGCGCTTGTTACATTAAAATGACACTGATATACAGGCTGCTTCGGTCAGATGTTAGCGTTACAAGCATTGCTTATCCGAAATGTGATTCTTCATGTATCTTAATACATTTCTTATATATATTACCCTAAATTTAGCTGTTTCAGAGTTGGGTGTGTGACATTTTTCGGATTTTCTAGAAACCTATACTCTCTTAGAATTATTTGACGTGATAAGTGTGTTCATGTAGGTGGTTGAAAAAAATATGAAAATCAATATAGAGAAATTATTTCTTGCCTTTATCTATAATATGTGTGTATGTGTGTGTGTGTGCGTGCGTGCGTGCATGTGCATGTGTGTACGTGTATGTATGAACAGCCAAAGACAAATTGCGATTGGTTTTTTAAGTCTTGAGCCGACAGTCCTATTCAACGTGGGGGGTAGGTGCCCAGTCAAGAACAAGTTCAAGTTCTTTATTTCTCCAAAACCACTCACAGTGGTATACTGTACAATTCAGTAATTATATCTATACCACTCAACATTTGTCAGGGGCCATATATTTGACTATATATGGCTATTTTGGTTCTTAGAAAGTGTTGAGTAGTATATTTATGTGAGGCAGTATCACAATACCTTTGCGAACTCTTGAAGTCAACAAATAAACAACACATTTTTTTTTCTAACTGTCAAACCCCGAAGGACAAAAATATGATCTGTCGTTGCGCAGCCCTTTTAGGGAAGCCCGTCGTTAACTGTGCCACTGTTCGCTGTGCAGTTCTGATCTATTGTCGGGACTCGCTTATTCTGGATCCAGATTTGTCCCGAGTCCCGAGTCCCGAGTCCCGTAGCCGCACTGCTAATCCTATCATTAATAAACCTATGAAATATTGAACGTTTTCGGTTTAGACTGTGGAAAGGTTAAGTCAACCACAGCAACAGAACAATCTCATTAAAATCAGATCTTAGTTCTCGCTATGCTAAACAAAGATCTTAGGACATCCCATTAAGGGTCACGTCAGAACGACCTTTCATCCAACCAATCAGAGCGTCGCTTACCAGATCATGAAAGTGGCAGTTGGAATGTGTTTTCTAATCATACAACCACGAAATATTTAACACGGGCTATTCCGAACGACAGTTACGGGTTTTATGATTATATCCACACAATCTAGGCCACCCAAAAGCCATTCCAAAATGTTCTTCTTATCTGTTTTATTTTTTTTAATCGAGAATACGTCAAATTGTTTCGAAGCGTAGTCGGCAGTTTTAAACTAGTGTCGTAAAGCTCGAGAAAGCTGACTTCTGATTGGCTAATGTCGACCTCTTGTCAGTCATTTCATTGGTCGGTCAAAATTCGCGAACGGTCCTTCTGACGTGACCTGTAATGGGATGTCCTCAGATCTTTGTTTCGCGGTAGCGAAAACTAAGATCTAATTTTAATGAGATTGTGCAACAGAAAATTGTGTAAGAGATCGATGTAATGACGGTTTGAATATTTTTTTCACAGCGTGTTTTCTGAAGTGATGCAGATCGTTTTCACTTACCCGGAACACGGACATGGTGCTCACAGATCCGGGGTCATAACCGCGTTCCATCAGAGGATCCTGGCACGGACAACTCCGCACAGCGAACGGCCATGTCTCAGACAACCGAGCCATCTCCAGCACATGCAAATGCACATCTGAGGGCGATTTATAAAAAACGAACAAGATAAATTTAACTTTGAACCAAATCGCGACAGTGACCATAATTTATTCACTATCCATTCGTCATTCATTGTCGATTATTCACAAAATAATATGTTTTCTGTCACCAAGATCTGTCGCATCCAAGACCATTGCCATGGTATAACGACGTGCATGCGTGACTGCTTGTACTAGTCCGGACTGATGTCGATTTATAGTGCTAGCCCACTGAGATACCATGCCGCAGTTTAACATGAATACCCCTCTCAGACACAGTATATACTGACTCCGAGCAGACCAGTCCTTGATTTAGTTGAGTGCTAGACAGGATAACAAGAAGTCTATCTTTTAACATCTTTTGGCATGACGCGAACGCTCTACCACTAGACCACACAACGATAGGTCATGGCTTGGAACGTGTGATGCGTTGTTGAGGAAGGGTTCATCTTGCATACCTCTTCCGCTTGCTGTTGTGAGTCACACCACCTTAGGGCAATGTTGGATCACCCGCTTTCTGTTGTCTGCCATCTTCCCGAGACAAGGGAGTTTACTGACTGTAAAAGTCCAGTTTTCACCCTTGCCGAAATAGGCTGGAATTTCTGGGCTTGATCGTAGCGCCACCAGTGGTTATTACGAGGTGTGTCCCTCCTATGCCTCTCCTATTGACCAATCAGATTCCGCCCCTTGGATCCCTTGCATTTGCTTCTAACAAAATGGCGGTGCCCAGCCATGACGATCTGATCAATTATCAAGATCTATATTGTGATAAAACGGGTCTTACATCGCAAAGGGCATCAAATGACGTGAGCACCTTGATTAAAAACATGAAAAGATTTGGAAAATATCTGCTGACGCCCAGTTGACGGTACACATGCTTTGCAAATCCTGCAATCGACCGAAATCTGCACGACAGTTTACGAACAGGATTTCGATTTCATTACGCGATTTTGATTGGACTATGCATAGACTCGTTAGTACAGCCAAAATTTAACTGCATAATACCAGCCTAGTTCGGCAAGGGTGGAAACTGGACTTTTAAAGTCAGTGAACTCACTTGCCTCGGGAAGATGATTGTCTGCATGTCGTGTTGCACAATCGCGTCTGGCGATGGTCCAATCCCTGTCAAAAATAGGCTGTTTCTGAAAACCGATACCACTATTGTTCGTTGCAGATTGTACAAAGTGGAAAGATTGGAAATAGAGAATTAACAGTGCTGGAAATGTGCTTATCCTACATATGAGTGAGTTAGTTAGGCGTAACGCCGGTTTAAACAGTATTCCAGTACAATACGGCGTGTCAGCTTAATGTGGGAGGAAGGCCCGAAGTCACTTTGGTGAAAACTACGAGCATGGGAATAGTGCTGACAAACCTAGAAACATAGTCGGGGAGAACCAGGACTCGAACCCACAATCACAGGCTTCTGGCGTTCCCAAGGGAGACAACTCTGCACAGCGAATTGCGGCGCCTTAGACGACTTGGGAAACTGTTCCTCGCAGATTTTGTGAAGATTTTATGTCCTGGAGCAACTTATTCCATTGGATGGCTGCTGCATATATAAAAGGATATCTTTCGAGAATTGGAGGCTTCTATGTGTAGAACAGATACAACATCTTTCCCTAAGACTGTACCAAGAAGAACATAATTAATTTACTACGATGTCACGTGAAGTGGATAGGCAACAGTCGGCCTCGTGGTCCTATGAGACATCACTTTTCATGAAAATAGTAGTAAAATCGACCCGTGAAGATCCGGGGTAGAATAAGTCTTCAGGAACCCACGCTGGCTCTAAAAAGCGACTCTGCTTGTCGTAAGAGGCGGCTAACGGGATCGAGTGGTCAGGCTCGCTGACTTGGTTGATGCATGTCATTGTCTGGTCTAGACTTGATTATTTACAGACCGCCGCCATATAGCTGGAATATTGCTTAGTACCGCGTCAAACAACAAACAAACAAACAATGCACCACACGGGCGGCATCAAGTTATCTTATTTCTATTCTAGTCTTAAAACAATATTTATATAACCTAAAATCAGTCAAGCAGGATCACCGAGTCATATTTCCTACAATTCACACCATATAAAATACTTACCCCCACGCACTAATATATTATATAGCACCGCTAATACATATACACAGTCCCCACACCCACACCCACGCCACACACACGCACACGCACGCACACGCACACGCACATGCACACACACACACACACACACACACACACAAATGTATCTGGCAATTTCCCATGTATATGGTGTGCATAAACACGACCAATTATATATCTTGCTCGTGATGTGTACACTCCATTACCATTTGGTATTCCTTTACACTGAATGATAATAACACCAATTAAAGTTTCACTGGTGGATAGCTTTCTTCAAAATCTGAACACAAGTAACATTGACACAACACTTAAAAGAAGAACACTGGATTGTTACCCATTACAGGTCGCTGATCACTGTAGATTCAGTTGGAAAGTGACAATAAACCATTAGAACCATGGGTGTACCAAATATATAATTACACGTCACTAATGGGATGACTTTCACATCACCTACCTCTTAACATCAGCGCACTTATATATTGTGTGAATATGGATTAGAAGACAGTTATGCTGACATCCATTTGGTTGTTCGTTTGTTCAAGTGATCTGACGTGCCTTATTAAGAATGGTCAATATAGACATAAATCCTCTCATTACCTTATGATAAAAACCTAGGGCTGCATCAAATGATGCTCTTGTTTACCAGGCAATGTCATTGTAACAATGGCATTTCGTTGACGTCAAAAATTTGCTAATTGCCGATCTGCCAATAGAGTACTGATTTACTCATTAGTTTAATATCACTTCATCTTATCTTTGAAATTGAAGGTATAAATATCACGTGTCCATGCATTCGGTTGTCTTTAATAAAAATTACCAAACACAACACAGCATGTTAAAGAAGACATTTGTTGTGATGTTTCCAGTGGTTTTGTTGTTATCAGCCTGTGTTGACAACGTAATGGCTGACACCCAAGAAAGCCAAAAACAGCTGAACTCGTATCTTGAAACCCGCTTCAATCCCGACGTTCCTCCCATCGACCCACATACCAATGCCATTGATGTACAAATTGCCATTGGGCCAGTGCAGGTTCAGGATCTGGTTGATGCTACCCAAGTACTTAAATGCAGAGTGTTTGTGGTGATGAGTTGGAAGGACACATCACTTGCCTGGAATGCGTCGGACTACCCCAACGTTGTTCAGACAGAAATCGCTCCACATAAAGCTTGGTCTCCTAATGTGATGTTGTTAAATGCAGCGTTTGGTGATGGTCCTTTATCGACAACGATGCCCATCACATTAGTCATGGATGGTTCTCTGTATTGGCAGAACATAATCATGGTGTATACAATCTGTAAGACTGATCTGTCCAGATATCCCTTCGATAACCAGACGTGTGACATAACATTCTCATCAGCAATAGGATATCCTGTCATTCTCAATCCATCGGTAATTTCACAAACTCGGGGCCTGAAGATAAACGCTAACGGAGAGTGGGAAACTAACAATATAACACAGTCGATTCATTCACGTGAAAACGGGACATCATACCAAGCCGCGATCTTTCACATCCATCTGTCCAGAAAGTATCTTTTCCACATTTTGAATCTCATCTTCCCGATGTGCCTTCTCTCCTTTCTCAACAGCTTCGTGTTCCTGCTTCCAGCAAGCTCCGGAGAAAAGATGGGCTACCTCATGGCTGTCTTTGTCTCGAACGCTCTCTTCCTGAGCCTCATCCACGACACTATGCCATCAACCTCTGATTCTGTTTCTAACCTCTCTATCTACCAGGTGGCTATCCACATGCAAGGCTTTCTCGCCATCGCTGCCACCATCTTGGTTCAGAACATCTACCACCGACAGCAGAAAACTATGGAGGAAGGTGCGCATGTAAGATCAAACCACACAAAAGCCATACCTCTTGGCTCCACTGACAATATGGGATCTAGTACCCCAACGCTTCTCAAAGATGGATGCAGTCAACCTTCAAATGGACAGAACAGGATCAGGAAGCCTAATGTACCACTGGACATACTTCTGGATGGTATTTTCTTTATTTGTTCTATTATTTTTTCCATTATTAGCTTATTGTGTCTTCTCCTGGCTTAGAAGCTGTACTGATAGAGCAACATGACCCATTTCAAGGTTTGCAAGTCTGACATTTGATAAAGGACATATTTGCTTTCTAGGAACTTCGGGTCTTATGGGACCATATAATACTATATATTGTTTCTTATAAAAAACTGTCCAAAATATCATTTAACAAAGAAGGATTGGTCAGACCACAAAGCATTCTGCAGCCTTAACAGAGAAACTATGCCCCTTGTCTGGTGCCCACTTCCAGTCTAGATCTAGACGTTGTAATTAGTGCCACGTGTGATATTTAAGCATTTTCTCAATATAGTTGAGATAGAATTTAACAGATAGATTTATCTACGTGTATAATTATGAAAATACAGACACTAGACAAACAAAGTGGTGTTTAACATTTTGAATCAATCGCGCTGGGACTGCCAAAATTGGCCCGAGTCTAGTTCCCCTTTTATGCAAATTACATTTACAGATGTTGTCCGTGTGGTCTGCTCTGCAAACTTTCTCGCTTTGCTTTACATTACCATCACCAAACCGAAGCAAAGGAGTTAATTGCCTGTAAAAGTCCAATTTCTAGGCTAGAACATATACTTTGGCTGGCCTAACGAGTCTATGTCCAGTCAAATAAAGAATCGGAAACATAATGCCGAGCAGATTTCGGTCGATTGCAGGATAGAGCATATGTGTCGTCAACTGGGCGTTGACATATATTTTCCAAATCCTTTCATGTTTTTAATCAACGTGCTCAAGTGATTGGATGCGCTTCATTATAGTTTGGTTTTGATAATTGATCAGATCGTTTTGACTATGTGCCGCCATTTTGTTTGAAGCAATTACAATAAAATGAGAGGTAGAATCTGATTGATCAATCGGAACGACAAAGAAGGGAGATACTCGTAGTAGTCCCTGGTTCGGCGGGAGTTGAAACTTGACTTTTATCCCTTGCCTTAGAAGATGCTTTACCGATTGACAGTGATTCATAAACACATGTTTTGAGGTCGGAATTTTGCAATGGTCTGTGCTTTTAGCAAAGATGTTTTATGTTTTAAAGAAATGCGTTTGTCGCTTTTATTTACGTTATTGTGCGTGTTGTACGTGCCCCTCATCGTTATATTGCTCGAATATTGTGAAAAGCAGCGTAAAACCATACTCACTCACTCACTCTTGATGACGAAAGTTGACAGGGAAAGAGAAGAACAATGGTCTACCCAGTTTGGAAAGCTGTTTCTAAAAAGTGACAGATCTAGTCACAACATGCACGCAACGCTTCTGTAGTTTAATAATACATCATTACCTTATGTTCAACCAGTGTTATCGACAGACATAGTTCACACATTTTGAGCTCATGAGGTTTTTTTTAGCATAATGGTAAATGACGTTTTGGTAAGGTAGCTCAAGATATCGGTAGTGGTGGAACATTCCTGACCAATGTTCACACTTGTATTCATGTTTCATTTATTATGCTGGGATGTCGGCTTTCGCTTCACAATCCTACATTACAAACGTAACTAATATACAAATAATTAGGGCATTTTACAGGTTAAAGATTAATTTACTTAATTTAGAATCACTATGCTCCTTAGCGAGATAGTGTGGAGAGCTAATATGCATTATGTTCGCATTGTAAATACCTGAACATTATGGATGAACTATGAAAGGATATCTATCAATTGTTGATTGTTGATGTCATTCAAATATAATTTATTAATGTGAAGATATACGGCTTTCCCATTGGACGAGAAGCTCCGACGTTCATACAGTTTAGCCCTCACTCTATGAAGGTTTATACTCCAATGAACTCACACAAAGTGAAAGTCAAACTAATTGTGACGTAAGGGCGAAATGACAAAACGTCTCACACTCGTTTCTTAAAATCAGTATGACACACATGCTTGTATAATAATATCTACGTACGAAGCTCGTGGTGAGTATATATATATATATGTATATGACAAACGTGTTATATGTAACTAATGTATACTGAACCGCAAAAGAAACGTCACTATGGATAGATATATGAGAAACCGTATTTGTCCAAACACTGTAAACATACTTTAGGACATGAAACTTGGCAAAACTGATCATCAAGGTTGAAATAAAAGTGTCAAAAGTTCTTAAAGAGAAACACAACTCTAGTCTCTGAGAAAATGGCATCACAAGTCAGTATCTCGTCTGTCCGCCATGTGCATTGATGACTGCCGTGCAACGTCGATACATGGAATGGATGAGGCGATTGATAAAGGCCATAGGCACTTGAGCCCACACTCTGAGAAACGCCTGACGCAGTTCAGCTGCAGTTGTCGGCCTTGGTCTTTGAATCTCGTCCCACAGGTGCTCAATGGGATTTAAATCGGGACTAAGGTCAGACCACTGCATGGTTCTGATGCCATTCTGCTGGAGGAAGTCTCTTGCTGTATCATACTGTATCATGTGGTTCCGGCGACGTGCCAAATGAGATATGGCGTGTGGTCTCAAGACTTGATCAATGTACCGAGCTGCTGTGACAACATTGCCTCTCCCTTGACCGATGTCCTGGAAGACCACAGGGCCGACCCTCTGTGCAAGACCAATTCCACCCCACCATGATGCTCGGACCACCCCACGAGTCTCTCTCAACAACACAAGCATCCGAATAATGTTCAGCACGGCATCGCCAGACTCTCACTGCCATCTGCTGTTGATATACAGTAACGGCTCTCGTCTGAGAAGAGGACTCTTCTCCACTGCTGGTGGCGCCAATGCTGGTGCTGTGTTGCCCACTGAAGACGGTCCCGGCGATGACGTGGTGTCAGAATGGGTCCTCGGTGTGGCCTGTGACAGTTGAGGTGTCTGTTCGTCAATCGTCGACGCACGGTGTCTGCACTAATGTGTCGCTGATGAGTCTCCATGGTCTGTCGAGCAGTTTCCCCAGCAGTAACAAAGCGATCTTGAAGATGCTGTCGCATAATCTGACGATCCTGACGATCCTGACGTCGGGTGGTGACCCTTGGTCTTCCACTACGTGGTCGGTCATCTGTAGTGTTGGTGGTCTGGTACCGTTGTTGGGGCCTGTATATGGTCCTTACGTGGACTTGAAATGCATTGGCTGCTTGCCGGGCGGTTTGTCCAGCTTAAAATCGTCCAAGGGCTTGGTGTCGCTGATTTCTTGTCAATCTTGGCATGTGGTAGCAATTCAATAACGAATGAATGTTATCCGATCTGGGTGGATTTTTATAGGGCAAGAAATGGGGGAACGCATGTGCATTTCAATTTGCTCTGAAGTCACGTGCATCGGGTTACCATGGCCGTTGCCCTGATGCGTTTGGGCGATCTGTTTTATTGTCATCTGCTTTGGGGGTTTTTAAATCAAATTTCATTATTACGGTCAAGATAATGTTAAATTTTAGAAACTTTGACAAAAATTTCCCAAATATTTAAATGACAACTTTTCATGCAATGTTACTTTGGTGACGTTTCTTTTGCGGTTCAGTATAAATATATTATTATTACTTACATGTTATCTGGCGCTAATGGGTAAATGTAGCTTAAGGGTACAATTGTGTATGATTGCAGTGCTAAAGAGTATTGAACTGTTCCACAAAATTGAAATCTGAAATCTTATGAAGCAATATGCAAGACATGAACAACATGCGACATGTGAATAATGTGCTTACTTTCGCAGGCTATATAAACTAAGTAGGCCGTTTAACACCCGTTACAAAATGAAATTAATATGCTTATGTCTACAAACGGGAAAAAAGTAACTGTGCTTCACATAAAGTTCAACAATACAGTTATTCTGAAATTAAATTATGCATCTCCTCGACTTCAAAGGTCGTGATTCACAATTTGCACCAGAGTGATTGTTGGGAGCATGATGTTGTTTTTATATGAATAGCACACAATGATTTCTTGGCTATCAGGTTCTGATACATATATTTTTGTTATATCGTAAATAACGTTTACACAGTACTTATACGCGCATTAAAATCAACGTATACGCGTCGTGGGTATGCTGTAAACAGGAATTGCACGAACGAAGTTGCCAGACATCTCAAAGTTCACCAAAACACAATATTATATCTCATGGCTTGCCATGTGTGACCCCTCGCCCGTTGATGTCTGGGGTGATGGAACGACGCCTACTACAGGACCAGAACCAGCCAGTAACGCTAGCTCGGTCAGGCCAATATTTGGTTGACATTCGTTTCAACATCCACTGGATTATTTTCAATCATCTGGCGTCTTCAATGCTGCACCGCTGCCTTGCCTGTATCAACGCTGTTGGTGGTCACACCCGATATAGACGTTGTTAATTGAGTTGTTACATCCCCGTCCTTTAGGGCTTGTCATTCTGTCTCCTGTTACCTGGTATGGATTTAGTTAATGAATTTGTTATGATAAAACATTGACCAGACGAATGACCAAAAAGTTGTTGTTATTTTCAAAAACATAACATTTACATGTAATTTGTTTCTGTAATCCATGTATAACTTGCATTACGCCAACATCGAAAGTAATTATGAAAGTTCCCTATGCAGTTATACATTCACTCTATTTTAACTCTTTGTATGGCGGGGGCACGGGTGGCCCAGTCGTTTCAGGCGCCGCGATTCTCTGTGCATAGTTGCGTCCCTTGGGCACGCCAGAAACCTATGATTGTGTGTTCGAATCCCGGTTCGCCCCGATTGTGTTTATAGGTTTGTTAGCACCATACCCGTGCTCGTGGGTTTCACCGAGGTGGTAAACGTCTGATACCTGCATCACTTCGGGCTTTCCTCCCACATTAAGCTGACACGCCGTGATATAACTGTAATTCTGTTAAAAGCGGCGTTAAACCCAACTCACTCACTCACTCTTTGTATGGCCTGTGGTACATTTATTGACGTGGTTTAGAATCAGGAAAGCCATTCCTGTGCAAAAAGATTCAAAGTACCTTTCAGTCATTCCCACAGGGACTCTAGAAAAACAGTTGTTAAAGCATCTTCTATTCATTATCTATTTTATAGTGTTACACTAGATTACTCGTAACTGTTCAGCATTACCCCTTTGACCATACTGTGTAGATTCCATTACCGGCTGTATTAATAACTGTAGCTTCTTAACCGTTGTTGGTTCTGTGGAATCGATGTACAGCGTTAATTCGTTCACCTCCCCATACCTTTGATGTTGTAATGGTTTTACTGGTTGCATTAGACGGGGCGATTGTCGATGGGGCAATAACAATCTGACAATGACATTTCCTTCATTGAAAATGGAGATACGAATTTAATGTGCGTGGTAATGCTTTCAATGACTATTCTACAATAAACATCACTTAATTTCATAAGTACACAAAATGAGTAAGAATAAATATCGCGTGCCTATGAACCTCCGGCTATTTGTGCACTGGCAGAGCGATGTTGAGGGGGATGAAGCTGCTGGAGATGTGTGTTGTGCTTGTGTGGTTGTCATCAATCTGTGTTCATGTTGTGGCTGACACCCGAGAGAGTATAAAACAGCTGAACTCGTATCTTGAAACCCGCTTCAATCCCGACGTTCCTCCCATCGACCCACAGACCAATGCCATTGAAGTAGATATTATGATTGGGCCAGTGCAGGTTCAGGATCTGGTTGATGCTACCCAAGTACTTAAATGCAGAGTGTTTGTGGTGATGAGATGGACGGACACATCACTTGCCTGGAATGCGTCGGACTACCCCAACGTTGATCAGATAGAAATCGCTCCATATAAAGTTTGGTCTCCAAACGTAGCTTTGGTCAATTCTGCCTCTGGTGATGGTACTTTATCGACACTGATGCCCTTGATGCTGTTAATGAACGGATCTCTGTTTTGGCAGAACATAATGACTGTCTCTACAATATGCAAAACCGATCTATCTAAATATCCATTTGATAACCAGACATGTGACCTTACATTTACATCGACCTTCGGATATTCCATTATCCTACATCCATATGTGGATTCAAACACATATGGTTTAAAGATAAATGCTAACGGAGAGTGGGAAACTATCAATATAACACGGTCGGTCTCTCCACAGGATGATCACCAACTACACCAACCTGCAACGTTTTTTATCCATCTGTCCAGAAAGCCTCTTTTCCATATTTTGAACTTCATTTGTCCGACGTGCCTAGTCTCTTTCCTCAACAGCATCGTGTTCCTGCTGCCAGCAGGCTCTGGAGAAAAGGTGGGCTACGTCATGGCCGTCTTTGTGTCGAACGCTCTCTTCCTAAGTCTCATCCACGACATCATGCCATCAACCTCTGATACTATTTCTTACCTGTCCCTCTACCTCCTTGGGATTCAACTCCAAGGCTTTCTCGGAATTGTTGGCACAGTCGTGGTACAGAACGTATACTGTCACCAGCAGAACGCCAAGGAGAATGGAGCACACGTAGAACCAAATCGAACACCTGCAAGATTGAAGCCGACACAAGTTGTGCCTCTTGACTCGCCTGACACGGTGGAGGATCTCAAAGATCAGACCAGACATCAGTATTCAAGAACGAGGGCATGCATGAGACTCCGTAATCTCCCACTGGACAGGGCTTTGGATGGTATTTTCTTCATATGCTCCTTTGGCTTTGCTTTGATCATCTTTCTCTTGCTAGTTGTATAAATGGTACAACCATATAGTTTAGTCTTTTAGTGCGTGGCTTTCTAAAGAAATATATAATCTCAGTTTCAGTTTCGTTTGACGTAGGATTGCCGCACTCAGCAATATTCCAGCCATATGACGGCGGTCTGTAAATAATCGAGTCTGGGCCAGAAAACCCAGTGATTGACATCATGAGCATCGATCCACGCAATTGGGATACGATGACATGCAAGTCAGCGAGCCTGACCACCCGATCCCGTTAGTCGCCTCTTACGACAAGCAGAGTCGCTTTTTACAGCAAAAGTTGCTGAAGACCTATTCACGGATGATTTGACGGAGGAAAAATACTGGGATGTTTTCTACTTTATCAAACATTGATTATTTATATGATATCAAAAGGCTCGAGGATGAGAGTATATTTATTATCCGATTACCCGGAATCAATTATCACAAACATATTTGATTAAGTTGGTGAGAACATGAAATTGTGTTGATCGTTAGGACGCACGGAAGAGCAAAAAAACATTCACATGTAGCACTTATTTTATTCGACTAACTTTTGCGGCCTTACCGTTTAGTGCGAAACCAATATGAAATCACTGTCATTATATTTACATACGGCTATTAATCCTAAACATAAAGTTAACCAAGTTCTCTGAAGAAGATTAGGGTAAGAATTACATCTGTTGAGAAAGACCGTGGGCATCGGGCTGCAAATGTAAGACAGATATTATCTAAATGTGGTTATGGATGAATAAACTTACTCAGTTCTATTAACTCTTGCACACAAAGTTAAAGGATATGTTCGCAAAACTAATGTCAATTTTATTCTTCATCTCATAGATTTCTGTGTACTGTGTTCTATGTGTCATCGTACCCGACAACGAGTAACGGGATCGGGTGGTCAGCACATGTTTGATAATAACGTTAAAACATTTAGACATTTAGATGTTCTTCATAAGAGCTTGGAACTGAAGTTGGACCGTCCACTGATATGACAAGGAATACGGGAATATGTACACAGCGCAACCTTCATAGAGTGGAAGATATGTATCCTGGCATGTCCATTCTTAGTCTTGCACCATGACTATAAAAACATATCTAGAAACGCATACAAAAGCAAGTCTAGACAGCTCCAGCTAGCTCTATTCCACATGAAATCAGCTTAGGGAATTTTTTAATTCAAGAAGGATATTGTGTAATATAAGATTTCATGGACTAAATGTTAGTCTAGTCCATACTATACTCCCTTAGAAATAAGATATACCATTTTAGTATATCCATATACTAGTATATATATATATGGCTTTGTTAAAAAGTTCTAATAATTGTGTTTGGGTGTGTTGGTGTGTGGGTGTGTGGGTTGAGTAAGTGAGTGACTGACTGAGTTTAATGCCACTTTGAACAGTATTTCAGTGATGTCATGACGTGTCACTGATTTTGAATTGTTGTCTATTTCTTTTTGTTCATGGTTAAATAAGCATTCTGTAAATGTAGTTTTGTGGACATATTTATCCATGAGTTTTGGCTTCAGTATGTTTTAGCGTCTATTGAGTTACAAGCGTACACGTCAGTGTGCGCAATGCCGCTTCCACTCTACATTCTACAACTATCCCTCCATAAACAGAACTGAAGTATAAAGTTTTAGGAATTCGCATATAAATGATGGCTATGGATTACTTTACCACCTGCTGAAGATGACACTGAGATCTGTTTAACTGCCAAGTGTTTCTTTAAATTGAGTTCATGTTTAAAGATCGCCCATGAATTGTGTTAGAAGCTTTTATTGTCTTCACAAAACTTTAAATAGCCACTTCCTATGCCAATTTACCGGGCGATGCTAGTGGATTTCTCATTTGATTTGTGAATTGTGTTGCAAAACATGTATATATTTATGTGGGTTATAGTCTAGAAACACGATTCTGATGGATTTCTCATTCGATTTGTGAATTGCGTTGCAAAACATGTATATATTTATGTGGTTTAAAGTCTAGAAACACGATTCTGATGGATTTCTCATTCGATTTGTGAATTGCGTTGCAAAACATGTATATATTTATGTGGGTTATAGTCTAGAAACCAGATTCTGGGGGAATTCCCATTCGAATTGTGAATTGTGTTGCAAAAAGGTATTGATGTAAATGTATGGGTTTATATGTCCAGAAACAGGATAACACCTATATGTATTAAACTGTTAGTGCGAGTTTCATTCAATGTCATTTAATATATATCACAACCAAAGAGTTAGTAAGTGGGTTCGCATTGACTAGTATATCATTAGATTCGTGTCAGCTTGTGGGTGGAAAGACTGAAGGGATGCAGGTCTTAGACGTTTACCGCTTTGTGAAATCTACGAGCACAGCTATAGTGCTGACAAACCTAGAAACATAATCAAGCAGACCTGGGATTAATACCATGGATAATATATATATGGCACGCCCAAGGGACACGCGTCTCTGCACAGTTGGTTGGTTGGCTGGTTTGTTGTTTAACGCGACACTCAGCAATATCCCATCTACATGACGGCGGTCTGTAAATAATCGAGTCTGGACCAGACAATCCAGTAATTAATATCATGAGCATCGATCAACGCAATTGGGATGAATGACATGCATCAAACCTCGTCATTGAACCTATGAACAAACCTATGATTGTGGGTTCGAATCCCGGTTCGCCCCGATTATGTATCTAGGTTTGTCAGCACCATACCCGTGCTCGTGGGTTTCACCGAAGTGGTCAACGTCTGAGACCGCTTTCTTCCCACATTAAGCTGACACGCCGTGATATAACTGGAATACTGTTAAAAGCGGCGTTAAACCCAACTCACCCACTCACTCACACAATTGGCTACCATACACACATCAATATGTTGTGGCTTGGTCATTAGTGAAAGGGGGCACGGGTGGCCCAGTCGTCTAAGGCGCCGCGGTTTGCTGTGCAGAGTTGCGTCCCTTGGGCACGCCAGAAACCTATGATTGTGGGTTCGAATCCCGGTTCGCCCCGATTATGTTTCTAGGTTTGTCAGCACCATACCCGTGCTCGTGGGTTTCACCGAAGTGGTAAACGTCCGAGACCTGCATCACTTTGGGCTTTCCTCCCACATTAAGCTGACACGCCGCGATATAACTGGAATACTGTTAAAAGCGGCGTTAAACCCAACTCACTCACTGATTAGTGAAAGGTGCATCTCCCAAGGGAGATGATCATCCATCTGTGACGCCACCATAAACATTATTTTATTTTATGTCTTTATTTCGTTCATCGTAATCCCCGCGTGTATTCCGGGACAGAATGGATCCCATCACAAACTGCTTCTCCCGTGAGCCGACAATTATAGGGATAATGTGATTACAGAGTACGACCAGTTTGATTGTGCGGTCGAGTCCGGATCGTTGTTATCTACTATATTGCCTATCCCTGATCTGAATAATCGGGTAGCCTAGTGGTTAAAGCGTTCGCTCGTCACGTTGAAGACCCGGGTTCGATTCCCGACATGGGAACAATGTGTGAAGCCCATTTCTGGTGTCCCCTGCCGTGATATTGCTGGAATATTGCTAAAAGCGGCGTAAAATCAATCTCACTCACTCACTCTGAATTATTAGAGGCCGCTCAGATATAATATAGTTGACTGCATCGCAAAACAGTCACCCTTTCAAGTTAACATTTGAGTCATTAAGCGCTTCTCATACCTGTTATCCCAAATCAGTTCCGTATAGATTCCATTACCTGTAATTTGCCTTTCAAAATTGGATGTATCCTTAATTATGCTGTTAGTGAAATTCAACAAATGCAACATAACCGATGTCCTGATAGTGACAAAAATCATTTCTGGTAATGCCTTAAGTTAGTCTGACAGTACATGTTATCAGTTTGGGTAGTAGATACTATACTCACACACAAAATAAACGCAAGTGGTTTTAAGCAAATAGGTAACAAACACGGAACCATAAATTGAAACGAGTTTTAGCATGTAGTGAAGCCTGATGGTGTTATCAATATTTTTGGTTGCATTTTGGAAGCCCCGAGTAAAAACGCAACATAAAAAACACATCGCCAAAATGCACCATTTCAATGAATATATGGGTATCATGCACCCATTTCTCGCGAAATCAAAAATGCACGAACTGTCACGAACTGTAGTGGGTATAAAAGTGTGGCCGATTCTTGGACCTACCACTCCTTGGTTAACAATGCCACGCCTAACTCAAATTCAGAGAAACCAGGCTATCGGACGTTTGGAAGCTGGAGAGTCTGTCCAAGATGTTGCCCGTCATTTCAACGTTAACATAACCACAATTTACCGTCTCCTGCATCGATACAATGCTACACAGACCACAGATGACCTTCCTCGGAGCGGTCATCCTAGGGTCACCACACCTCGACAAGATCGGCAGACACTGCGATCCGACGTCTCCGTTCCAACAACCTCAGATGTCGCCGACCAGCACGTCGTCCTGTTCTCCAACCACGGCATCGACAAGCACGACTTCAGTAGGCACAGGGTCATCGCAATTGGCGTCATCGTAAGTGGAGGCGTGTCATCTTCTCTGATGAAAATCGCTTTTGTGTCTCCCATGCAGACGGAAGAGTCAGAATTTGGCGACGTCGAGGTGATCGTTTCGCTGACAGAAACGTTGTTGAAAGGGATCCATGAGGTGGACCTAGCGTCATGATATGGGCATGGATTGGACTTAATGCGAGACTTGGAACCCTGTGCTTTCTGAATGTTGGTCAAGGTCGGGGACACAGCGTCACTGCTCAGCGGTATATCGACAAAGTGATCAGACCCATTTTCAAGCAGGACAATGTTCGTCCCCATGTTGCCAGAGCTACCATGGCCTTTCTGCAACAACACAACATCCGTGTTCTACCGTGGCCAGCCCTGAGGCCTGATCTGGGATGAGGTTCAAAGGCGTCTGCACAATGTGCGCCCAGTCCCTACAACTGCCCATGAACTACGCACAGCTGCTCTGGATGTGTGCAGGAGGATCCCTAGGGCCTTCACAAATCGTCTGATCCACTCAATGTACAGGAGATGTGTGGCAGTGATCAATGTTAATGGTGGTCACACCAGGTATTGACTGACATTTTGGGTATTGACCCTAAAATGCTGTGTAAGCCCTTAACATTTGAAAAAAATAATTATGTCATCTACCTTTTAATCAATTATACTGTCTTCAGTCAATTTTTTGTCAATCTTGCCCTATTAGTATTTCTTGTCTTTACTGTTGAAAATAAATAACATGTAAACTGCACACCCGACGTTTCTTTTGAGTGTGAGTATATTTTATGCCAAATAAACAATGAAATCTGTATCATGTAACCCCACTTACAATTTCACAAAGCTTTAGCACATGAACTTCTCCGTAATTATAGGTGGCACAGACACAATACACAACAATAACCAAAAAACACAAATATACATTTTTATATGTTATTACCATTTTCATTTTTACCATCCCTTGGGAAACAAAACTTAAAAGGAACATATTAGCACCAGCATTTATAAATATATGTGAATACGTTTTCCCATTCTAGCACTTAACACTATTTACACTTTGAAGACATAAACAATTGACAATTACACGATACGATTCCTATTGCCTAATTCCGTGATAGTTATGTTTACATTCTATTTCCACCTGTTGTACAGGTAACCATTTCAACAGCAAACGTGTCCAGTGGAATGCGTTAATTTGTTTGTTCGCTTAAGACAATGCAATGCTGGATAATGATCGGCACCGACCAACCTCATAGCATTAAAAAACATTCATTTTCTGATTGATTTTTGTTCACGTGGCGCATTAATGATTTAAGAAATTCAGTTTTGTGCACATCTAGACCAAACAGTTCACCATGGATGTGGATATGAGAAATTGATTTGCACCGACCAAACCCACCTTAAAACATTCTTATACATTCATTATCTGATTGATTTCGTCAATTCATGTGAGGCACGAATGATTTAAGACAAGCAGCTTTGTGTAATCTTCACAAAACAGTCCATCATGCTTGATGTGGAAATATAATTCTGTACGTACATTGTAGTTAAACAGACGGAGGTTGTGTTGAAAATGAGCTGCAGTACACTCGCATTCCTTGTGGCTACATCTCTTGTGTCACTCAGTGCTACTGATGTTGAAGCTGACCGGAGGCAGAGTCTGAAGACCCTCAAGTCTCATCTTGAGACTCTTTTAGATCCAGAATTACCACCGATAAATCCACATTCGAATGCTATTGACGTAGCTATTAAAATCGGGCCAGTGCAGGTTCATGATTTGGTTGATACAACCCAAGTTCTCACACTGGGAACCAATGTGATAATGCATTGGAAAGATGGCTCTAGTTTGGAATACATCTGACTATTCGGACATCAGTAAAATAGAGATATCTCCAGACAAGGTATGGCAGCCTAATGTGGTTTTGGGGAGCAAGGCTTTTGATGACGGTCCCTTACGGACAACGATGCCCATTCAGTTGAAAAGTGACGGCTCAGTGTCTTGGCACAACGTCATGACGATTTCAGTGATATGCAAGACCTTCCTCTCAAGATATCCATTTGATAGCCAGATTTGTCCAATGACATTTACCCCAGGAATGGGATATGACGTAATCCTGCATCCATCCGTCACTTTTTTCACTCGTGGTTTGAAGGTAGACACTAATGGAGAGTGGGAGACTGTCAACGTTACGTCCTCAACATCACCCTATGCCGATGGAAGTACATTCCAGGGTGCAATATTCTATGTTCATCTGTCCAGAAAATACTTGTTCCACATCTTGAACCTGGTTTTCCCAATGTGCCTACTATCTTTCCTGAACAGCTTCGTTTTCCTTCTGCCGGCTAGCTCGGGGGAGAAGATGGGCTTTCTCATGGCTGTGTTTGTGTCAAACGCACTGTTCCTCAATCTGATCCACGCTTCCATGCCGTCAACGTCTGATACTGTTTCTAACCTCTCTCTCTACCTCGTCGCAATCCAAATTGAAGGTTTTCTCGCCATCGCTGCCACCATCTTGGTACAGAACGTTTACCACTGCCAGATGAACAGGAAGGAGAGCGGTGCAAAGATGACACAGGTTGTGCCTCAGGATTGCCTCCAGAATGCCATGGCTAGTCCTATCACTGCTGAGACCCCTACCGTGCATACGGATCGCCAACATGGGGAGACAATGAATTACTCAAAAAAGATAATCCCTTCACTGGACAGAAAGCTGGATTGTGTTTTCTTTGTATGTTTCACTGTTTTCGCCATTGTAGGCTTATTGTGTCTCATTTTTGGATAAATGTGTACATGAAAGTGACACAGATCCCGCTTCAAAGCAAAAAGACGCACGCTTTTTTCAAGTCAACAAAAGTCACGTGATATTGCACAAAGTTACCCTCAGATCCATCGAACAGCTGTTTTCTAACAATTTTGAATTTGTTTTTATTCTTTTACAATGTCATATTAAAACATGTCAGTAAGATAAATGCGTTGTGGCAGTATCACTCGGGGTACATGGGGTTTTATGCGTCTGGTTCGTGACGTAACACCTAACGCAGGACGAATAAAACCACATCTACCCCTCATGATACTGCTACAAATTATATGACACCTTCGGATACATGATGGCGTGAAATCTGAAAATATCCTCACGCATCCTTGATAATATATTCATTGCACACTGACGTCAAGGCTTCCTTGCATTTAATGGCTAATATATTGTTTCTTCAATATCCTTGACACTATATGTTATTTTCGTTTGTTTTATTTCCAGATTATTTCTTCACTTTGATATTTTAACAACGTGAGACAAATTGTCTGACATGGCACTTCTCGTTAACTGCATTTGTTATTCAGGGATGTGTTTGGTTTCCTATTCAGGTGGAGTAAAAGATATTGCTACTTACTTTTGTCCTTAAATTGCTTTCAAATGTTCGCTTTGCAGAGTTGCGTTCCGTGGGGGAACCAGAAAATATGATTATTGGCATGTGTTTTATCACTGCATTTGTTACGAAACATTATGACCAAATATTATGTTTATATCAATAACATAACATTTACGCCACTCTCTATGAATCACGGTTACTTTTTTCGCTATTATGTTATATATTTATGTGCAGATGTGTAATGTGTGTTGTTGGTTTTAAGTAATTATTAAAGTTCCCTATACCGTGATATATTTAACCTCGTTGTATGGTCTATGGTACATAAATTGACATGGTTTAAATGATAAGCAGGAAAGCCATTACTGTGCATTAAGAAGTTGCATAAGAAATGGATTTTGTTGATGGGACAATAACAATCTAACAATTGATACTTCGTAATTGAAACTGGAGATACTAATGGTGTTACTGTTTGCTTGTTGTTTAACGCCGCACTTTGCAATATCCAAGCTATATGACGGCGGACTGTAAATAATCGAGTCCAGACAATCCAGGGATTGACATCATGAACATCGATCCACGAAATTGGCATCGATGACATGCATCAACCAAGTCAGCGAGCCTGACCACCCGATCCCGTTGGTCGCCTCTTACGACAAGCAGAGTCGCTTTTTACAGCAAAAGTTGCTGAAGACCTATTCACGGATGATTTGACGGAGGAAAAATACTGGGATGTTTTCTACTTTATCAAACATTGATTATTTATATGATATCAAAAGGCTCGAGGATGAGAGTATATTTATTATCCGATTACCCGGAATCAATTATCACAAACATATTTGATTAAGTTGGTGAGAACATGAAATTGTGTTGATCGTTAGGACGCACGGAAGAGCAAAAAAACATTCACATGTAGCACTTATTTTATTCGACTAACTTTTGCGGCCTTACCGTTTAGTGCGAAACCAATATGAAATCACTGTCATTATATTTACATACGGCTATTAATCCTAAACATAAAGTTAACCAAGTTCTCTGAAGAAGATTAGGGTAAGAATTACATCTGTTGAGAAATACCGTGGGCATCGGGCTGCAAATGTAAGACAGATATTATCTAAATGTGGTTATGGATGAACAAACTTACTCAGTTCTATTAACTCTTGCACACAAAGTTAAAGGATATGTTCGCAAAACTGATGTCAATCTTATTCTTCATCTCATAGATTTCTGTGTACTGTGTTCTATGTGTCATCGTACCCGACAACGAGTAACGGGATCGGGTGGTCAGCACATGTTTGATAATAACGTTAAAACATTTAGACATTTAGATGTTCTTCATAAGAGCTTGGAACTGAAGTTGGACCGTCTACTGATATGACAAGGAATACGGGAATATGTACACAGCGCAACCTTCATAGAGTGGAAGATATATAACCTGGCATGTCCATTCTTAGTCTTGCACCATGACTATAAAAACATATCTAGAAACGCATACAAAAGCAAGTCTAGCCAGCTCCAGCTAGCTCTATTCCACATGAAATCAGCTTAGGGAATTTTTTAATTCAAGAAGGATATTGTGTATTATCATATAATGGGTAGGTTTCTCGGCAGGATAAAGCCAACGGATAAAAACGATATCCGTTGGGGTCATATGCGGATAGAGATGCAAATATCAAAGGTCAAGTAGGGACTACTTTCACTGTTTATAAACAAACATGGCGTCGCCCTCGTCATTCGGCGATCGAGTCAGAATTAACCATCGGGAATCTGGATAAACTACAGGGATAATTGCTATCATTATCAAAAGAACAGTCTAATACACTAAAAATCAGTGTCTAACTGTGACGTAGCTAAGGCATTTTATAAGTTTTTGCCAATATATAAATGGTGATATAAATTTCGAAACAATTTTGCGAGGGCACGAGGCCTAGCCAAGCGGGATCAGTAGCCATATCTGTGCTTGTACACCTCTGCGGCTTGAAACCTTCTCCACAAATTAAAACAGTTGGATTTGGCCGAAATATGTTTGAATTGTTACCTTGTTTCGTTTTGTCGCTGTGTGAACATCTGACTACACTTCTGAACGTTATGACAGGACAGACCGACTGTCAACAACGTCTGACCGTGGCCGTGACGTCTTATAGACTAGGGTTAGAGTAGCTTCCCTTTGACAAAAGGCAGTTACTCTAGCTGACAGACCGATGGATTGCCGCGAAAGGCAATTAAAAACAATTGTTGTTTTGCGTATATGCTGCTTCGCCACTGTATAAGATTTATAAGAAACAGATTTCAGTTGGAACTATATTGGCTACTGTCATTGTCCGACTGACACATAACTTACCCTGTGACGTAATAAATATTAATGCGCGCATTCCAGGAAAACTCGCAATGTTTCGGTAATGGTTGTGAGAGAGGGAACGCGATTTTCAAGCACAGAATTAAAGAATGACATTATATGATAAAGAGGTTATCACGCTTGTGTGTTTGTGGATGGTGAATATCCTGTATTAGGAATAAACACTGTATTTAGCTCGCCAAGGCTCGCTAAATACAATGTTTATTCCTAATGCAGGATATTTACCATCCACAAACACACTCGCGTGATAACCTCTATATATAAGATTTCATGGACTAAAGGTTAGTCTAGTCCATACTAAACTCCCTTAGAATTAAGATATACCATTTTAGTATATCCATATACTAGTATATATATATATATGGCTTTGTTAAAAAGTTCTAATAATTGTGTTTGGGTGTGTTGGTGTGTGGGTGTTTGGGTTGAGTAAGTGAGTGACTGACTGAGTTTAATGCCGCTTTGAACAGTATTTCGGTGATGTCATGACGTGTCACTGATTTTGTATTGTTGTCTATTTCTTTTTGTTCATGGTTAAATAAGCATTCTGTAAATGTAGTTTTGTGGACATATTTATCCATGAGTTTTGGCTTCAGTATGTTTTAGCGTCTATTGAGTTACAAGCGTACACGTCAGTGTGCGCAATGCCGCTTCCACTCTACATTCTACAACTATCCCTCCATAAACAGAACTGAAGTATAAAGTTTTAGGAATTCGCATATAAATGATGGCTATGGATTACTTTACCACCTGCTGAAGATGACACTGAGATCTGTTTAACTGCCAAGTGTTTCTTTAAATTGAGTTCATGTTTAAAGATCGCCCATGAATTGTGTTAGAAGCTTTTATTGTCTTCACAAGACTTTAAATAGCCACTTCCTATGCCAATTTACCGGGCGATGCTAGTGGATTTCTCATTTGATTTGTGAATTGTGTTGCAAAACATGTATATATTTATGTGGGTTATAGTCTAGAAACACGATTCTGATGGATTTCTCATTCGATTTGTGAATTGCGTTGCAAAACATGTATATATTTATGTGGGTTATAGTCTAGAAACCAGATTCTGGGGGAATTCCCATTCGAATTGTGAATTGTGTTGCAAAAAGGTATTGATGTAAATGTATGGGTTTATATGTCCAGAAACAGGATAACACCTATATGTATTAAACTGTTAGTGCGAGTTTCATTCCATGTCATTTAATATATATCACAACCAAAGAGTTAGTAAGTGGGTTCGCATTGACTAGTATATCATTATATTCGTGTCAGCTTGTGGGTGGAAAGACTGAAGGGATGCAGGTCTTAGACGTTTACCGCTTTGTGAAATCTGCGAGCACAGCTATAGTGCTGACAAACCTAGAAACATAATCAAGCAGACCTGGGATTAATACCATGGGTAATTAATATATGGCACGCCCAAGGGACACGCGTCTCTGCACAGTTGGTTGGTTGGCTGGTTTGTTGTTTAACGCGACACTCAGCAATATTCCATCTACATGACGGCGGTCTGTAAATAATCGAGTCTGGACCAGACAATCCAGTAATTAATATCATGAGCATCGATCAACGCAATTGGGATGAATGACATCCATCAAACCTCGTCATTGAACCTATGAACAAACCTATGATTGTGGGTTCGAATCCCGGTTCGCCCCGATTATGTATCTAGGTTTGTCAGCACCATACCCGTGCTCGTGGGTTTCACCGAAGTGGTAAACGTCTGAGACCGCTTTCTTCCCACATTAAGCTGACACGCCGTGATATAACTGGAATACTGTTAAAAGCGGCGTTAAACCCAACTCACCCACTCACTCACACAATTGGATACCATACACACATCAATATGTTGTGGCTTGGTCATTAGTGAAAGGGGGCACGGGTGGCCCAGTCGTCTAAGGCGCCGCGGTTTGCTGTGCAGAGTTGCGTCCCTTGGGCACGCCAGAAACCTATGATTGTGGGTTCGAATCCCGGTTCGCCCCCATTATGTTTCTAGGTTTGTCAGCACCATACCCGTGCTCGTGGGTTTCACCGAAGTGGTAAACGTCCGAGACCTGCATCACTTCGGGCTTTCCTCCCACATTAAGCTGACACGCCGCGATATAACTGGAATACTGTTAAAAGCGGCGTTAAACCCAACTCACTCACTGATTAGTGAAAGGTGCATCTCCCAAGGGAGATGATCATCCATCTGTGACGCCACCATAAACATTATTTTATTTTATGTCTTTATTTCGTTCATCGTAATCCCCGCGTGTATTACTCACTCACTCTGAATTATTAGAGGCCGCTCAGATGTAATATAGTTGACTGCATCGCAAAACAGTCACCCTTTCAAGTTAACATTTGAGTCATTAAGCGCCTCTTATACCTGTTATCCCCAATCAGTTCCGTATAGATTCCATTACCTGTAATTTGCCTTTGGAATTGGATGCATACTTAATTGAAATTGGATGTATACTTAATTATGCTGTTAGTGAAATTCAACAAATGCAACATAACCGATGTCCTGATAGTGACAAAAATCATTTCTGGTAATGCCTTAAGTAAGTCTGACAGTACATGTTATCAGTTTGGGCAGTAGATACTATACTCACACACAAAATAAACGCAAGTGGTTTTAAGCAAATAGGTAACAAACACGGAACCATAAATTGAAACGAGTTTTAGCATGTAGTGAAGCCTGATGGTGTTATCAATATTTTTGGTTGCATTTTGGAAGCCCCGAGTAAAAACGCAACATAAAAAACACATCGCCAAAATGCACCATTTCAATGAATATATGGGTATCATGCACCCATTTCTCGCGAAATCAAAAATGCACGAACTGTCACGAACTGTAGGGGGTATAAAAGTGTGGCCGATTCTTGGACCTACCACTCCTTGGTTAACAATGCCACGCCTAACTCAAATTCAGAGAAACCAGGCTATCGGACGTTTGGAAGCTGGAGAGTCTGTCCAAGATGTTGCCCGTCATTTCAACGTTAACATAACCACAATTTACCGTCTCCTGCATCGATACAATGCTACACAGACCACAGATGACCTTCCTCGGAGCGGTCATCCTAGGGTCACCACACCTCGACAAGATCGGCAGACACTGCGATCCGACGCCCCGTTCCAACAACCTCAGATGTCGCCGACCAGCACGTCGTCCTGTTCTCCAACCACGGCATCGACAAGCACGACTTCAGTGGGCACAGGGTCATCGCAATTGGCGTCATCGTAAGTGGAGGCGTGTCATCTTCTCTGATGAAAGTCGCTTTTGTGTCTCCCATGCAGACGGAAGAGTCAGAATTTGGCGACGTCGAGGTGATCGTTTCGCTGACAGAAACGTTGTTGAAAGGGATCCATGAGGTGGACCTAGCGTCATGATATGGGCAGGGATTGGACTTAATGCGAGACTTGGAACCCTGTGCTTTCTGAAAGTTGGTCAAGGTCGGGGACACAGCGTCACTGCTCAGCGGTATATCGACAAAGTGATCAGACCCATTTTCCAGCAGGACAATGCTCGTCCCCATGTTGCCAGAGCTACCATGGCCTTTCTGCAACAACACAACATCCGTGTTCTACCGTGGCCAGCCCTGAGGCCTGATCTGGGATGAGGTTCAAAGGCATCTACACAATGTGCGCCCAGTCCCTACAACTGCCCATGAACTACGCACAGCTGCTCTTGATGTGTGCAGGAGGATGCCTAGGGCCTTCACAAATCGTCTGATCCACTCAATGTACAGGAGATGTGTGGCAGTGATCAATGTTAATGGTGGTCACACCAGGTATTGACTGACATTTTGGGTATTGACCCTAAAATGCTGTGTAAGCCCTTAACATTTGAAAAAAATAATTATGTCATCTACCTTTTAATCAATTATACTGTCTTCAGTCAATTTTTTGTCAATCTTGCCCTATTAGTATGTCTTGTCTTTACTGTTGAAAATAAATAACATGTAAACTGCACACTCGACGTTTCTTTTGAGTGTGAGTATATTTTATGCCAAATAAACAATGAAATCTGTATCATGTAACCCCACTTACAATTTCACAAAGCTTTAGCACATGAACTTCTCCGTAATTATAGGTGGCACAGACACAATACACAACACTAACCAAAAAACACAAATATACATTTTTATATGTTACTACCATTTTCATTTTTACCATCCCTTGGGAAACAAAACTTAAAAGGAACCTATTAGCACCAGCATTTAAAAATACATGTGAATACGTTTTCCCATTCTAGCACTTAACACTATTTACACTTTGAAGACATAAACAATTGACAATTACACGATACGATTCCTATTGCCTAATTCCGTGATAGTTATGTTTACATTCTATTTCCACCTGTTGTACAGGTAACCATTTCAACAGCAAACGTGTCCAGTGGAATGCGTTAATTTGTTTGTTCGCTTAAGACAATGCAATGCTGGATAATGATCGGCACCGACCAACCTCATAGCATTAAAAAACATTCATTTTCTGATTGATTTTTGTTCACGTGGCGCATTAATGATTTAAGAAATTCAGTTTTGTGCACATCTAGACCAAACAGTTCACCATGGATGTGGATATGAGAAATTGATTTGCACCGACCAAACCCACCTTAAAACATTCTTATACATTCATTATCTGATTGATTTCGTCAATTCATGTGAGGCACGAATGATTTAAGACAAGCAGCTTTGTGTAATCTTCACAAAACAGTCCATCATGCTTGATGTGGAAATATAATTCTGTACGTACATTGTAGTTAAACAGACGGAGGTTGTGTTGAAAATGAGCTGCAGTACACTCGTATTCCTTGTGGCTACATCTCTTGTGTCACTCAGTGCTACTGATGTTGAAGCTGACCGGAGGCAGAGTCTGAAGACCCTCAAGTCTCATCTTGAGACTCTTTTAGATCCAGAATTACCGCCGATAAATCCACATTCGAATGCTATTGACGTAGCTATTGCAATCGGGCCAGTGCAGGTTCATGATTTGGTTGATACAACCCAAGTTCTCACACTGGGAACCAATGTGATAATGCATTGGAAAGATATGGCTCTAGTTTGGAATACATCTGACTATTCGGACATCAGTAAAATAGAGATATCTCCAGACAAGGTATGGCAGCCTAATGTGGTTTTGGGGAGCAAGGCTTTTGATGACGGTCCCTTACGGACAACGATGCCCATTCAGTTGAAAAGTGACGGCTCACTGTCTTGGCACAACGTCATGACGATTTCAGTGATATGCAAGACCTTCCTCTCAAGATATCCATTTGATAGCCAGATTTGTCCAATGACATTTACCCCAGGAATGGGATATGACGTAATCCTGCATCCATCCGTCACTTTTTTCACTCGTGGTTTGAAGGTAGACACTAATGGAGAGTGGGAGACTGTCAACGTTACGTCCTCAACATCACCCTATGCCGATGGAAGTACATTCCAGGGTGCAATATTCTATGTTCATCTGTCCAGAAAATACTTGTTCCACATCTTGAACCTGGTTTTCCCAATGTGCCTACTATCTTTCCTGAACAGCTTCGTTTTCCTTCTGCCGGCTAGCTCGGGGGAGAAGATGGGCTTTCTCATGGCTGTGTTTGTGTCAAACGCACTGTTCCTCAATCTGATCCACGCTTCCATGCCGTCAACGTCTGATACTGTTTCTAACCTCTCTCTCTACCTCGTCGCAATCCAAATTGAAGGTTTTCTCGCCATCGCTGCCACCATCTTGGTACAGAACGTTTACCACTGCCAGATGAACAGGAAGGAGAGCGGTGCAAAGATGACACAGGTTGTGCCTCAGGATTGCCTCCAGAATGCCATGGCTAGTCCTATCACTGCTGAGACCCCTACCGTGCATACGGATCGCAAACATGGGGAGACAATGAATTACTCAAAAAAGAGAATCCCTTCACTGGACAGAAAGCTGGATTGTGTTTTCTTTGTATGTTTCACTGTTTTCGCCATTGTAGGCTTATTGTGTCTCATTTTTGGATAAATGTGTACATGAAAGTGACACAGATCCCGCTTCAAAGCAAAAAGACGCACGCTTTTTTCAAGTCAACAAAAGTCACGTGATATTGCACAAAGTTACCCTCAGATCCATCGAACAGCTGTTTTCTAACAATTTTGAATTTGTTTTTATTCTTTTACAATGTCATATTAAAACATGTCAGTAAGATAAATGCGTTGTAGCAGTATCACTCGGGGTACATGGGGTTTTATGCGTCTGGTTCGTGACGTAACACCTAACGCAGGACGAATAAAACCACATCTACCCCTCATGATACTGCTACAAATTATATGACACCTTCGGATACATGATGGCGTGAAATCTGAAAATATCCTCACGCATCCTTGATAATATATTCATTGCACACTGACGTCAAGGCTTCCTTGCATTTAATGGCTAATATATTGTTTCTTCAATATCCTTGACACTATATGTTATTTTCGTTTGTTTTATTTCCAGATTATTTCTTCACTTTGATATTTTAACAACGTGAGACAAATTGTCTGACATGGCACTTCTCGTTAACTGCATTTGTTATTCAGGGATGTGTTTGGTTTCCTATTCAGGTGGAGTAAAAGATATTGCTACTTACTTTTGTCCTTAAATTGCTTTCAAATGTTCGCTTTGCAGAGTTGCGTTCCGTGGGGGAACCAGAAAATATGATTATTGGCATGTGTTTTATCACTGCATTTGTTACGAAACATTATGACCAAATATTATGTTTATATCAATAACATAACATTTACGCCACTCTCTATGAATCACGGTTACTTTTTTCGCTATTATGTTATATATTTATGTGCAGATGTGTAATGTGTGTTGTTGGTTTTAAGTAATTATTAAAGTTCCCTATACCGTGATATATTTAACCTCGTTGTATGGTCTATGGTACATAAATTGACATGGTTTAAATGATAAGCAGGAAAGCCATTACTGTGCATTTAGAAGTTGCATTAGAAGGGGCATTGTTGATGGGACAATAACAATCTAACAATTGATACTTCGTAATTGAAACTGGAGATACTAATGGTGTTACTGTTTGCTTGTTGTTTAACGCCGCACTTTGCAATATCCAAGCTATATGACGGCGGACTGTAAATAATCGAGTCCAGACAATCCAGGGATTGACATCATGAACATCGATCCACGAAATTGGCATCGATGACATGCATCAACCAAGTCAGCGAGCCTGACCACCCGATCCCGTTGGTCGCCTCTTACGACAAGCAGAGTCGCTTTTTACAGCAAGCATGGGTTGCTGAAGACCTATTCACGGGTGATTTGACGGAGGAAAAATACTGGGATGTTTTCTACTTCATCAAACATTGATTATTTATATGATATCAAAAGGCTCGAGGATGAGAGTATATTTATTATCCGATTACCCGGAATCAATTATCACAAAAATATTTGATTAAGTTGGTGAGAACATGAAATTGTGTTGATCGTTAGGACGCACGGAAGAGCAAAAAAACATTCACATGTAGCACTTATTTTATTCGACTAACTTTTGCGGCCTTACCGTTTAGTTACCGTTTAGTGCGAAACCAATATGAAATCACTGTCATTATATTTACATACGGCTATTAATCCTAAACATAAAGTTAACCAAGTTCTCTGAAGAAGATTAGGGTAAGAATTACATCTGTTGAGAAATACCCGTGAGCATCGGGCTGCAAATGTAAGACAGATATTATCTAAATGTGGTTATGGCTATAATAGAATGAACAAACTTACTCAGTTCTATTAACTCTTGCACACAAAGTTAAAGGATATGTTCGCAAAACTGATGTCAATCTTATTCTTCATCTCATAGATTTCTGTGTACTGTGTTCTATGTGTCATCGTACCCGACAACAAGTAACGGGATCGGGTGGTCAGCACATGTTTGATAATAACGTTAAAACATTTAGACATTTAGATGTTCTTCATAAGAGCTTGGAACTGAAGTTGGACCGTCTACTGATATGACAAGGAATACGGGAATATGTACACAGCGCAACCTTCATAGAGTGGAAGATATATAACCTGGCATGTCCATTCTTAGTCTTGCACCATGACTATGATAAAAACATATCTAGAAACGCATACAAAAGCAAGTCTAGCCAGCTCCAGCTAGCTCTATTCCACATGAAATCAGCTTAGGGAATTTTTTAATTCAAGAAGGATATTGTGTAATATAAGATTTCATGGACTAAATGTTAGTCTAGTCCATACTATACTCACTTAGAATTAAGATATACCATTTTAGTATATCCATATACTAGTATATATATATATGGCTTTGTTAAAGGGTTCTAATAATTGTGTTTGGGTGTGTTGGTGTGAGGGTGTGTGGGTGGGTTGAGTAAGTGACTGACTGTCTGAGTTGAATGCCGCTTTGAACAGTACTTCAGTGATGTCATGACGTGTCACTGATTTTGTATTGTTGTCTACATCTTTTTGTTCATGGTTAAATAAGCATTCTGTAAATGTAGTTTTGTGGACATATTTATCCATGAGTTTTGGCTTCAGTATGTTTTAGCGTCTATTGAGTTACAAGCGTACACGTCAGTGTGCGCAATGCCGCTTCCACTCTACATTCTACAACTATCCCTCCATAAACAGAACTGAAGTATAAAGTTTTAGGAATTCGCATATAAATGATGGCTATGGATTACTTTACCACCTACTGAAGATGACACTGAGATCTGTTTAACTGCCAAGTGTTTCTTTAAATTGAGTTCATGTTTAAAGATCGCCCATGAATTGTGTTAGAAGCTTTTATTGTCTTCACAAAACTTTAAATAGCCACTTCCTATGCCAATTTACCGGGCGATGCTAGTGGATTTCTCATTTGATTTGTGAATTGTGTTGCAAAACATGTATATATTTATGTGGGTTATAGTCTAGAAACACGATTCTGATGGATTTCTCATTCGATTTGTGAATTGCGTTGCAAAACATGTATATATTTATGTGGTTTAAAGTCTAGAAACACGATTCTGATGGATTTCTCATTCGATTTGTGAATTGCGTTGCAAAACATGTATATATTTATGTGGGTTATAGTCTAGAAACCAGATTCTGGGGGAATTCCCATTCGAATTGTGAATTGTGTTGCAAAAAGGTATTGATGTAAATGTATGGGTTTATATGTCCAGAAACAGGATAACACCTATATGTATTAAACTGTTAGTGCGAGTTTCATTCCATGTCATTTAATATATATCACAACCAAAGAGTTAGTAAGTGGGTTCGCATTGACTAGTATATCATTAGATTCGTGTCAGCTTGTGGGTGGAAAGACCGAAGGGATGCAGGTCTTAGACGTTTACCGCTTTGTGAAATCTACGAGCACAGCTAAAGTGCTGACAAACCTAGAAACATAATCAAGCAGACCTGGGATTAATACCATGGATAATTAATATATGGCACGCCCAAGGGACACGCGTCTCTGCACAGTTGGTTGGTTGGCTGGTTTGTTGTTTAACGCGACACTCAGCAATATCCCATCTACATGACGGCGGTCTGTAAATAATCGAGTCTGGACCAGACAATCCAGTAATTAATATCATGAGCATCGATCAACGCAATTGGGATGAATGACATGCATCAAACCTCGTCATTGAACCTATGAACAAACCTATGATTGTGGGTTCGAATCCCGGTTCGCCCCGATTATGTATCTAGGTTTGTCAGCACCATACCCGTGCTCGTGGGTTTCACCGAAGTGGTAAACGTCCGAGACCGCTTTCTTCCCACATTAAGCTGACACGCCGTGATATAACTGGAATACTGTTAAAAGCGGCGTTAAACCCAACTCACCCACTCACTCACACAATTGGCTACCATACACACATCAATATGTTGTGGCTTGGTCATTAGTGAAAGGGGGCACGGGTGGCCCAGTCGTCTAAGGCGCCGCGGTTTGCTGTGCAGAGTTGCGTCCCTTGGGCACGCCAGAAACCTATGATTGTGGGTTCGAATCCCGGTTCGCCCCGATTATGTTTCTAGGTTTGTCAGCACCATACCCGTGCTCGTGGGTTTCACCGAAGTGGTAAACGTCCGAGACCTGCATCACTTCGGGCTTTCCTCCCACATTAAGCTGACACGCCGCGATATAACTGGAATACTGTTAAAAGCGGCGTTAAACCCAACTCACTCACTGATTAGTGAAAGGTGCATCTCCCAAGGGAGATGATCATCCATCTGTGACGCCACCATAAACATTATTTTATTTTATGTCTTTATTTCGTTCATCGTAATCCCCGCGTGTATTCCGGGACAGAATGGATCCCATCACAAACTGCTTCTCCCGTGAGCCGACAATTATAGGGATAATGTGATTACAGAGTACGACCAGTTTGATTGTGCGGTCGAGTCCGGATCGTTGTTATCTACTATATTGCCTATCCCTGATCTGAATAATCGGGTAGCCTAGTGGTTAAAGCGTTCGCTCGTCACGTTGAAGACCCGGGTTCGATTCCCGACATGGGAACAATGTGTGAAGCCCATTTCTGGTGTCCCCCGCCGTGATATTGCTGGAATATTGCTAAAAGCGGCGTAAAATCAATCTCACTCACTCACTCTGAATTATTAGAGGCCGCTCAGATATAATATAGTTGACTGCATCGCAAAACAGTCACCCTTTCAAGTTAACATTTGAGTCATTAAGCGCTTCTCATACCTGTTATCCCAAATCAGTTCCGTATAGATTCCATTACCTGTAATTTGCCTTTCAAAATTGGATGTATCCTTAATTATGCTGTTAGTGAAATTCAACAAATGCAACATAACCGATGTCCTGATAGTGACAAAAATCATTTCTGGTAATGCCTTAAGTTAGTCTGACAGTACATGTTATCAGTTTGGGTAGTAGATACTATACTCACACACAAAATAAACGCAAGTGGTTTTAAGCAAATAGGTAACAAACACGGAACCATAAATTGAAACGAGTTTTAGCATGTAGTGAAGCCTGATGGTGTTATCAATATTTTTGGTTGCATTTTGGAAGCCCCGAGTAAAAACGCAACATAAAAAACACATCGCCAAAATGCACCATTTCAATGAATATATAGGTATCATGCACCCATTTCTCGCGAAATCAAAAATGCACGAACTGTCACGAACTGTAGTGGGTATAAAAGTGTGGCCGATTCTTGGACCTACCACTCCTTGGTTAACAATGCCACGCCTAACTCAAATTCAGAGAAACCAGGCTATCGGACGTTTGGAAGCTGGAGAGTCTGTCCAAGATGTTGCCCGTCATTTCAACGTTAACATAACCACAATTTACCGTCTCCTGCATCGATACAATGCTACACAGACCACAGATGACCTTCCTCGGAGCGGTCATCCTAGGGTCACCACACCTCGACAAGATCGGCAGACACTGCGATCCGACGTCTCCGTTCCAACAACCTCAGATGTCGCCGACCAGCACGTCGTCCTGTTCTCCAACCACGGCATCGACAAGCACGACTTCAGTGGGCACAGGGTCATTGCAATTGGCGTCATCGTAAGTGGAGGCGTGTCATCTTCTCTGATGAAAATCGCTTTTGTGTCTCCCATGCAGACGGAAGAGTCAGAATTTGGCGACGTCGAGGTGATCGTTTCGCTGACAGAAACGTTGTTGAAAGGGATCCATGAGGTGGACCTAGCGTCATGATATGGGCATGGATTGGACTTAATGCGAGACTTGGAACCCTGTGCTTTCTGAATGTTGGTCAAGGTCGGGGACACAGCGTCACTGCTCAGCGGTATATCGACAAAGTGATCAGACCCATTTTCCAGCAGGACAATGCTCGTCCCCATGTTGCCAGAGCTACCATGGCCTTTCTGCAACAACACAACATCCGTGTTCTACCGTGGCCAGCCCTGAGGCCTGATCTTGGATGAGGTTCAAAGGCGTCTGCACAATGTGCGCCCAGTCCCTACAACTGCCCATGAACTACGCACAGCTGCTCTGGATGTGTGCAGGAGGATCCCTAGGGCCTTCACAAATCGTCTGATCCACTCAATGTACAGGAGATGTGTGGCAGTGATCAATGTTAATGGTGGTCACACCAGGTATTGACTGACATTTTGGGTATTGACCCTAAAATGCTGTGTAAGCCCTTAACATTTGAAAAAAATAATTATGTCATCTACCTTTTAATCAATTATACTGTCTTCAGTCAATTTTTTGTCAATCTTGCCCTATTAGTATTTCTTGTCTTTACTGTTGAAAATAAATAACATGTAAACTGCACACTCGACGTTTCTTTTGAGTGTGAGTATATTTTATGCCAAATAAACAATGAAATCTGTATCATGTAACCCCACTTACAATTTCACAAAGCTTTAGCACATGAACTTCTCCGTAATTATAGGTGGCACAGACACAATACACAACAATAACCAAAAAACACAAATATACATTTTTATATGTTATTACCATTTTCATTTTTACCATCCCTTGGGAAACAAAACTTAAAAGGAACATATTAGCACCAGCATTTAAAAATACATGTGAATACGTTTTCCCATTCTAGCACTTAACACTATTTACACTTTGAAGACATAAACAATTGACAATTACACGATACGATTCCCATTGCCTAATTCCGTGATAGTTATGTTTACATTCTATTTCCACCTGTTGTACAGGTAACCATTTCAACAGCAAACGTGTCCAGTGGAATGCGTTAATTTGTTTGTTCGCTTAAGACAATGCAATGCTGGATAATGATCGGCACCGACCAACCTCATAGCATTAAAAAACATTCATTTTCTGATTGATTTTTGTTCACGTGGCGCATTAATGATTTAAGAAATTCAGTTTTGTGCACATCTAGACCAAACAGTTCACCATGGATGTGGATATGAGAAATTGATTTGCACCGACCAAACCCACCTTAAAACATTCTTATACATTCATTATCTGATTGATTTCGTCAATTCATGTGAGGCACGAATGATTTAAGACAAGCAACTTTGTGTAATCTTCACGAAACAGTCCATCATGCTTGATGTGGAAATATAATTCTGTACGTACATTGTAGTTAAACAGACGGAGGTTGTGTTGAAAATGAGCTGCAGTACACTCGTATTCCTTATGGCTACATCTCTTGTGTCACTCAGTGCTACTGATGTTGAAGCTGACCGGAGGCAGAGTCTGAAGACCCTCAAGTCTCATCTTGAGACTCTTTTAGATCCAGAATTACCGCCGATAAATCCACATTCGAATGCTATTGACGTAGCTATTACAATCGGGCCAGTGCAGGTTCATGATTTGGTTGATACAACCCAAGTTCTCACACTGGGAACCAATGTGATAATGCATTGGAAAGATATGGCTCTAGTTTGGAATACATCTGACTATTCGGACATCAGTAAAATAGAGATATCTCCAGACAAGGTATGGCAGCCTAATGTGGTTTTGGGGAGCAAGGCTTTTGATGACGGTCCCTTACGGACAACGATGCCCATTCAGCTGAAAAGTGACGGCTCACTGTCTTGGCACAACGTCATGACGATTTCAGTGATATGCAAGACCTTCCTCTCAAGATATCCATTTGATAGCCAGATTTGTCCAATGACATTTACCCCAGGAATGGGATATGACGTAGTCCTGCATCCATCCGTCACTTTTTTCACTCGTGGTTTGAAGGTAGACACCAATGGAGAGTGGGAGACTGTCAACGTTACGTCCTCAACATCACCCTATGCCGATGGAAGTACATTCCAGGGTGCAATATTCTATGTTCATCTGTCCAGAAAATACTTGTTCCACATCTTGAACCTGGTTTTCCCAATGTGCCTACTATCTTTCCTGAACAGCTTCGTTTTCCTTCTGCCGGCTAGCTCGGGGGAGAAGATGGGCTTTCTCATGGCTGTGTTTGTGTCAAACGCACTGTTCCTCAATCTGATCCACGCTTCCATGCCGTCAACGTCTGATACTGTTTCTAACCTCTCTCTCTACCTCGTCGCAATCCAAATTGAAGGTTTTCTCGCCATCGCTGCCACCATCTTGGTACAGAACGTTTACCACTGCCAGATGAACAGGAAGGAGAGCGGTGCAAAGATGACACAGGTTGTGCCTCAGGATTGCCTCCAGAATGCCATGGCTAGTCCTATCACTGCTGAGACCCCTACCGTGCATACGGATCGCAAACATGGGGAGACAATGAATTGCTCAAAAAAGAGAATCCCTTCACTGGACAGAAAGCTGGATTGTGTTTTCTTTGTGTGTTTCACTGTTTTCGCCATTGTAGGCTTATTGTGTCTCATTTTTGGATAAATGTGTACGTGAAAGTCACACAGATCCCGCTTCAAAGCAAAAAGACGCACGCTTTTTCCAAGTCAACAAAAGTCACGTGATATTGCACAAAGTTACCCTCAGATCCATCGAACAGCTGTTTTCTAACAATTTTGAATTTGTTTTTATTCTTTTACAATGTCATATTAGAACATGTCAGTAAGACAAATGCGTTGTAGCAGTATATCTCGGGGTACATAGCGTTTTTATGCGTCTGGCTCATGACACCTAACGCAGGACGCATAAAACCACATCTACCCCTCATGATACTGCTACAAATTATATGACACCTTCGGATACATGATGGCGTGAAATCTGAAAATATCCTCACGCATCCTTGATAATATATTCATTGCACACTGACGTCAAGGCTTCCTTGCATTTAATGGCTACTACATTGTTTCTTCAATATCCTTGACACTATATGTTATTTTCGTTTGTTTTATTTCCAGATTATTTCTTCACTTTGATATTTTAACAACGTGAGACATATTGTCTGACATGACACTTCTCGTTAACTGCATTTGTTATTCAGGGATGTGTTTGGTTTCCTATTCAGGTGGAGTAAAAGATATTGCTACTTACTTTTGTCCTTAAATTGCTTTCAAATGTTCGCTTTGCAGAGTTGCGTTCAGTGGGGGAACCAGAAAATATGATTATTGGCATGTGTTTTATCATTGCATTTGTTACGAAACATTAAGACCAAATATTATGTTTATATCAATAACATAACATTTACGCCACTCTCTATGAATCACAGTAACTTTTTTCGCTATTATGTTATATATTTATGTGCAGATGTGTAATTTGTGTTGTTGGTTTTAAGTAATTATTAAAGTTCCCTATACCGTGATATATTTAACCTCGTTGTATGGTCTATGGTACATAAATTGACATGGTTTAAATGATAAGCAGGAAAGCCATTACTGTGCATTAAGAAGTTGCATTAGAAGGGGCATTGTTGATGGGACAATAACAATCTAACAATTGATACTTCGTAATTGAAACTGGAGATACTAATGGTGTTACTGTTTGCTTGTTGTTTAACGCCGCACTTTGCAATATCCAAGCTATATGACGGCGGACTGTAAATAATCGAGTCCAGACAATCCAGGGATTGATATCATGAACATCGATCCACGAAATTGGCATCGATGACATGCATCAACCAAGTCAGCGAGCCTGACCACCCGATCCCGTTGGTCGCCTCTTACGACAAGCAGAGTCGCTTTTTACAGCAAGCATGGGTTGCTGAAGACCTATTCACGGGTGATTTGACAGAGGAAAAATACTGGGATGTTTTCTTCTTCATCAAACATTGATTATTTATATGATATCAAAAGGCTCGAGGATGAGAGTATATTTATTATCCGATTACCCGGAATCAATTATCACAAAAATATTTGATTAAGTTGGCGTCTATTGAGTTACAAACGTACACGTCAGTGTGCGCAATGCCGCTTTCACTCTACATTTTAAAACTATCCCTCCATAAACAGAACTGAAGTATAAAGTTTTAGGAATTCGCATATAAATGATGGCTATGGATTACTTTACCACCTACTGAAGATGACACTGAGATCTGTTTAACTGCCAAGTGTTTCTTTAAATTGAGTTCATGTTTAAAGATCGCCGATGAATTGTGTTAGAAGCTTTCATTGTCTTCACAAAACTTTAAATAGCCACTTCCTATGCCAATTTACCGGGCGATGCTAATGGATTTCTCATTCGATTTGTGAACTGTGAAGGGATGCAGGTCTTATATAGACGTTTACCGCTTTGTGAAATCTGCGAGCACAGCTATAGTGCTGACAAACGTAGAAACATAATCAAGCAGATCTGGGATTAATACCATTGATAATAAATATATGGCACGCCCAAGGGACACGCGTCTCTGCACAGTTGGTTGGTTGGCTGGTTTGTTGTTTAACGCGGCTCTCAGCAATATTCCATCTACATGACGGCGGTCTGTAAATAATCGAGTCTGGACCAGACAATCCAGTAATTAATATCATGAGCATCGATCAACGCAATTGGGATTGATGACATGCATCAAACCAAGCCAGCGAGCCTGACCACCCGATCCCATTAGTCGCCTTTTACGACAAGCATGGGTTGCTGAAGACCAATTCTACCCCGAGTCTTCACGGGTCGTCTCTGCGCAGCGACTAACGGGGCCTTTAGACATTTAGGTCACCCGTGCGGCCGTGCACCATAATACAAGGGTAGGATTTTCTCTCTTGCAGACAGTTAAACCTGTCGTACGTAATTAAGTTAAACAATCTACACATGTTATATTACTTGAGTGAGTGATGTGTTACGCCGCTTTTAGCAATATTTCAGCAATATCACGGCGGGGGTCACCACAAATGGGCTTCACACGTTGTACCCATGTCGGGAATCGAACACAGGTCTTCAACGTGACGAGCGAACACTTTAACCACTAGGCTACCCAACCGCCCCTAATATGACTTGAAGGTAACGCTAAGCCATACTATTACAATAGGCTGTCATGGATGTTCATGCAGCCAGTGGAAACATATAATTATCCCATATTGTATCTTAATTATATATCGGATTTAAAAGTAAACTTGAGCACCCATCCTTGACCCTGCTTACGTTTCTTTATATATCAACACACTCGTGATATGGTTGGTTGAGAGTGGATGTTAAGAGCAACATAATTTTCTTTTGAAATCGGGACTTTTATCAGATTTGTATTCAAATTATCTAATAGAAATTTGTTTTATATAAATATACCATTAAGCGAATCGTGTGGACTCGAACTCGGGTTAGAATGGGTTCCCTACTGCTTGTCGTGAGAGGCAACTTAATTTAATGGGGTGGTCAGACTCGGTGGCTTGGTAGATTGCGTGACATCGGACCCCGACTTTGGCCAAAATTAAACTGCAGGTTTTTATCTGACCTAGTCTCTGTTTATCACAGATAATCGTAATATTGCTGGAATGTTGCTGCTGTGGGGCGAAACACGCACAAACAAAACCTTTAGGACAACTTTCCCGTATGGCGCTTAAACCTAAATTAATGATTTACGTAACTGACAAGAATACACCAACCATAAAACAAGCTAATCTTATATATATAAGCGTTTCGTCGTTAATATTTTTTTTACTTGAATTAACATCTGGGAAATCCATATAAAGTCACTTATATACATATATAACCGGTATGTGTTTCAATAGAAATTCATTCTGTCGAAATTACAGGTGTTTAACATTCATTCTACAATGATTTTGAAAAACTGGATTCTGACTGGTCAACCAAAGGTTGCAATTCACAATAACAACCGCTGAAAAAGTTAGTTGATTTAGAGACCACTTCAGCGCGGAAGTAAACCTTTTTTAAAGAAAGGAACTTTCTCAATCATTGTCGATATGCATTTTGAAATATGAATGTTCAATTATATGTTCCGAAATACAGACAAGCGGTTACTAAAAATTCAACACAGAAGAAAACTGGACAGAAATCGACTAAGAGAATGTATAATACGTTTTAGAGTCTGAAATTTGGCGCTTTTCTACATCCAGCTGAGACATCTGATCTTTTCCGTATCAATAATCTGCGTGACTTCACAATAGCCACAAGAGCGGTGTAGACCTACAACTTGCAACACCATGAACAGTAAATTATATTTTGCCTTTCACTTGTTTATTTGTTTGTTGTTTGACGCCGTTCACAGCAATATTCAAGCTATATGACGGCGGTCTGTGAATAATCGAGTCTGGACCAGACAATCCAGTGACTGACATCATGAACATCGATCCACGCAATTGGGAAGCGATGACATGCATCAACCAAGTCAGCGACCCTGACCACCCGATCCCGTTAGGCACCTCTTACGACGAATATAGTCACCTTTTACGGCAAGCCTGGGTTGTTGAAGCTTAATACATTGCATTGAATAAAATGGGATATTACAAATGTACTCATTCTATAATTATGTCAATTTTTTCCAACGTGCCATGTGTACACTTAATTCATACAGTGTGTTTCACTTTTAATATCTGTATCCTCATACCTTTACCTGTCTACATGGATGTATACCTATTTCTGTTCCACTGTGACAAGTGTGAACTCAAGGTTCCTACGCATAATCTGGATGGTTTCTAAAACCCTATATTGGATCCTGGGACTTGCCCACGTGGTGAAGATACAAGTGGTGAGATACAACGTCTGTACCTTACACGTGTGCCGTACAAGGCTGAATTCGTTTGGATTGGATAACTGTGACCTCGGTCGCATCGGGACTACCTTTTGTATTCATAAACAATCACAGAAACGTCATTCACTTTACAACATTTTACTTCTACGAGCTAGAACTGAAGGAATCTCACGAAAACGAGAGACATTTACAAACAGTATATTAAACCAAACAAGATATTCACACGCGTCAAATTCGCTTAGCATTCTATATTGGTTATGTATCGAGATGCTACAGACAAAATGAACTATTTCCATTACCATGTGAACGACGTCATAGCTGAAGTTTTGCTGAGTGCGACTATAAGCAACAAACAGAGATTACCATGTGTGACTACAGATAGATGTGGTCTATGTGAGCGTGATACACCCGACCACTTTCCCTCAATTCAAAGAACGGGGGAACGGGTGGCCCAGTCGTTTAAGGCGCCGAGATTCGCTGTGCAGAGTTGCGTCCCTTGGTCATGTCAGAAACCTATGATTGTGGGTTCGAATCCCGGTTCGCCCCGATTATGTATCTAGGTATGTCAGCACAATACCCGTGCTCGTGGGTTTCACCGAAGTGGTAAACGTCTGAGACCGCTTTCTTCCCACATTAAGCTGACACGCCGTGATATAACTGGAATACTGTTAAAAGCGGCGTTAAACCCCACTTACCCACTCACTCACACAATTGGATACCATACACACATCAATATGTTGTGGCTTGGTCATTAGTGAAAGGGGGCACGGGTGGCCCAGTCGTCTAAGGCGCCGCGGTTTGCTGTGCAGAGTTGCGTCCCTTGGGCACGCCAGAAACCTATGATTGTGGGTTCGAATCCCGGTTCGCCCCCATTATGTTTCTAGGTTTGTCAGCACCATACCCGTGCTCGTGGGTTTCACCGAAGTGGTAAACGTCCGAGACCTGCATCACTTCGGGCTTTCCTCCCACATTAGGCTGACACGCCGCGATATAACTGGAATACTGTTAAAAAGCGGCGTTAAACCCAACTCACTCACTGATAAGTGAAAGGTGCATCTCCCAAGGGAGATGATAATCCATCTGTGACGCCACCATAAACATTATTTTATTTTATGTCTTTATTTCGTTCATCGTAATCCCCGTGTGTATTACTCACTCACTCTGAATTATTAGAGGCCGCTCAGATGTAATATAGTTGACTGCATCGCAAAACAGTCACCCTTTCAAGTTAACATTTGAGTCATTAAGCGCCTCTTGTACCTGTTATCCCCAATCAGTTCCGTATAGATTCCATTACCTGTAATTTGCTTTTGGAATTGGATGCATACTTAATTGAAATTGGATGTATACTTAATTATGCTGTTAGTGAAATTCAACAAATGCAGCATAACCGATGTCCTGATAGTGACAAAAATCATTTCTGGTAATGCCTTAAGTTAGTCTGACAGTACATGTTATCAGTTTGGGTAGTAGATACTATACTCACACACAAAATAAACGCAAGTGGTTTTAAGCAAATAGGTAACAAACACGGAACCATAAATTGAAACGAGTTTTAGCAGTGTAGTGAAGCCTGATGGTGTTATCAATATTTTATGTTGCATTTTGGAAGCCCCGAGTAAAAACGCAACATAAAAAACACATCGCCAAAATGCACCATTTCAATGAATATATGGGTATCATGCACCCATTTCTCGCGAAATCAAAAATGCACGAACTGTCACGAACTGTAGTGGGTATAAAAGTGTGGCCGATTCTTGGACCTACCACTCCTTGGTCAACAATGCCACGCCTAACTCAAATTCAGAGAAACCAGGCTATCGGACGTTTGGAAGCTGGAGAGTCTGTCCAAGATGTTGCCCGTCATTTCAACGTTAACATAACGACAATTTACCGTCTCCTGCATCGATACAATGCTACACAGACCACAGATGACCTTCCTCGGAGCGGTCATCCTAGGGTCACCACACCTCGGCAGACACTGCGATCCGACGTCTCCGTTCCAACAACCTCAGATGTCGCCGACCAGCACGTCGTCCTATCTCCAACCACGGCATCGACAAGCACGACTTCAGTGGGCACAGGGTCATCGCAATTGGCGTCATCGTGAGTGGTGGCGTGCCATCTTCTCTGATGAAAGTCGCTTTTGTGTCACCCATGCAGACGGAAGAGTCAGAATTTGGCGACGTCGAGGTGATCGTTTCGCTGACAGAAACGTTGTGGAAAGGGATCCATGGGGTGGACCTAGCGTCATGATATGGGCAGGGATTGGACTTGGAACCCTGTGCTTTCTGAATGTTGGTCAAGGTCGGGGACACAGCGTCACTGCTCAGCGGTATATCGACCAAGTGATCAGACCCATTTTCAAGCAGGACAACGCTCGTCCCCATGTTGCCAGAGCTACCATGGCCTTTCTGCAACAACACAACATCCGTGTTCTACCGTGGCCAGCCCTGAGGCCTGATCTGGGATGAGGTTCAAAGGCGTCTGCACAATGTGCGCCCAGTCCCTACAACTGCCCATGAACTACGCAAAGCTGCTCTGGATGTGTGCAGGAGGATGCCTAGGGCCTTCACAAATCGTCTGATCCACTCAATGTACAGGAGATGTGTGGCAGTGATCAATGTTAATGGTGGTCACACCAGGTATTGACTGACATTTGGGGTATTGACCTTAAAATGCCGTGTAAGCCCTTAACATTTGAAAAAAATAATTATGTCATCTGCCTTTTAATCCATTAAACTGTCTTCGGTCAAATTTTTGTCAATCTTGCCCTATTAGTATTTCTTGTCTTTACTGTTGAAAATAAATAACATGTATACTGCATACTCGACTTGTGTTTCTTTTGAGTGTGAGTATATTTTATGCAAAATAAACATTGAAATCTGTATCATGTAGCCCCGCTTACAATTTCACAAAGCTTTAGCTCATGAACTTCTCCGTCATTATAGGTGGCACAGACACAATATTATTTGCAGAATTATCAGCCACAGAAAGAAGGTAGTTTTGGACATAAACACTAATTGAAGGAACATAATAGCATCCACCTTAAAATCTCCACGAACCTATATAATGTGGGGACATTTGTACCCATGCAGAGATACAAGTGATAAAGATGCGCTGTGTCCGGGTGGCGATCCTTCTTGTTGTTGTTGTGGTGGTGGCGTTCCTTTTTGTTGTTGTTGTTGTTGTTGTTGCACCTCTAGAGTCTCTCCGATGTTCCGCCTGACAGTCTGAAACGAATTTGGGGAGCATCGTCAAGAAGTGAAGGATATGGCGCTACTTCTGGAACAAAACGAGTCTGAAGGAATGAACGTGTTACCTATAGATCTATTGACACAGAGGAGCGTTTACCGACATATTGATACATCTTCACTGGCAAGAACAATTTGAAGAAACAACTTTTTTTCACCACTGCCAACAACAAATATAGCTGGCACATTGAGTTTGGCGTTAAACAATAACCAAAAAACACAAATATACATATTTATATGTTATTACCATTTTCATTTTTACCATCCCTTGGGAAACAAAACTTAAAAGGAACCTATTAGCACCAGCATTTATAAATACATGTGAATACGTTTTCCCATTCTAGCACTTAACACTATTTACACTTTGAAGACATAAACAATTGACAATTACACGATACAATTCCTATTGCCTAATTCCTTGATAGTTATGTTTACATTCTATTTCCCCCTTTTGTACAGGTAACCATTTCAACAGCAAACGTGTCCAGTGGAATGCGTTAATTTGTTTGTTCGCTTAAGACAATGCAATGCTGGATAATGATCGGCACCGACCAACCTCATAGCATTAAAAAACATTCATTATCTGATTGATTGTGGTTCACGTGGCGCATCAATAATTTAAGAAATTCAGTTTTGTGCACATCTACACAAAACAGTTCACCATGGATGTGGATATGAGAAATTGATTGGCGCCGACCAAACCCACCTTACAACATTCTTATACATTCATTATCTGATTGATTTCGTCAATTCATGTGAGGCACGAATGATTTAAGACAAGCAGCTTTGTGTAATCTTCACGAAACAGTCCATCATGCTTGATGTGGAAATATAATTCTGTACGTACATTGTAGTTAAACAGACGGAGGTTGTGTTGAAAATGAGCTGCATTACACTCGTATTCCTTGTGGCTACATCTCTTGTGTCACTCAGTGCTACTGATGTTGAAGCTGACCGGAGGCAGAGTCTGAAGACCCTCAAGTCTCATCTTGAGACTCTTTTAGATCCAGAATTACCGCCGATAAATCCACATTCGAATGCTATTGACGTAGCTATTAAAATCGGGCCAGTGCAGGTTCATGATTTGGTTGATACAACCCAAGTTCTCACACTGGGAACCAATGTGATAATGCATTGGAAAGATATGGCTCTAGTTTGGAATACATCTGACTATTCGGACATCAGTAAAATAGAGATATCTCCAGACAAGGTATGGCAGCCTAATGTGGTTTTGGGGAGCAAGGCTTTTGATGACGGTCCCTTACGGACAACGATGCCCATTCAGTTGAAAAGTGACGGCTCACTGTCTTGGCACAATGTCATGACGATTTCAGTGATATGCAAGACCTTCCTCTCAAGATATCCATTTGATAGCCAGATTTGTCCAATGACATTTACCCCAGGAAAGGGATATGACATAATCCTGCATCCATCCGTCATTTTTTTCACTCATGGTTTGAAGGTAGACACTAATGGAGAGTGGGAGACTGTCAACGTTACGTCCTCAACATCACCCTATGCCGATGGAAGTACATTCCAGGGTGCAATATTCTACGTTCATCTGTCCAGAAAATACTTGTTCCACATCTTGAACCTGGTTTTCCCAATGTGCCTACTATCTTTCCTGAACAGCTTCGTTTTCCTTCTGCCGGCTAGCTCGGGGGAGAAGATGGGCTTTCTCATGGCTGTGTTTGTGTCAAACGCACTGTTCCTCAATCTGATCCACGCTTCCATGCCGTCAACGTCTGATACAGTTTCTAACCTCTCTCTCTACCTCGTCGCAATCCAAATTGAAGGTTTTCTCGCCATCGCTGCCACCATCTTGGTACAGAACGTTTACCACTGCCAGATGAACAGGAAGGAGAGCGGTGCAAAGATGACACAGGTTGTGCCTCAGGATTGCCTCCAGAATGCCATGGCTAGTCCTATCACTGCTGAGACCCCTACCGTGCATACGGATCGCCAACATGGGGAGACAATGAATTGCTCAAATAAGAGAATCCCTTCACTGGACAGAAAGCTGGATTGTGTTTTCTTTGTATGTTTCACTGTTTTCGCCATTGTAGGCTTATTGTGTCTCATTTTTGGATAAATGTGTACGTGAAAGTGACACAGATCCCGCTTCAAAGCAAAAAGACGCACGCTTTTTTCAAGTCAACAAAAGTCACGTGATATTGCACAAAGTTACCCTCAGATCCATCGAACAGCTGTTTTCTAACAATTTTGAATTTGTTTTTATTCTTTTACAATGTCATATTAAAACATGTCAGTAAGACAAATGCGTTGTGGCAGTATATCTCGGGGTACATGGCGTTTTTATGCGTCTGGCTCATGACACCTAACGCAGGACGAATAAAACCACATCTACCCCTCATGATACTGCTACAAATTATATGACACCTTCGGATACATGATGGCGTGAAATCTGAAAATATCCTCACGCATCCTTGATAATATATTCATTGCACACTGACGTCAAGGCTTCCTTGCATTTAATGGCTAATACATTGTTTCTTCAATATCCTTGACACTATATGTTATTTTCGTTTGTTTTATTTCCAGATTATTTCTTCACTTTGATATTTTAACAACGTGAGACAAATTGTCTGACATGACACTTCTCGTTGCTTGTTGTTTACTGCATTTGTTATTAAGGGAAGTGTTTGGTTTCCTATTCAGATGGAGTAAAAGATATCGCTACTTACTTTTGTCCTTAAATTGCTTTCAAATGTTCGCTTTGCAGAGTTGCGTTCCGTGGGAGAACCAGAAAATATGATTATTGGCATGTGTTTTATCATTGCATTTGTTACGAAACATTAAGACCAAATATTATGTTTATATCAATAACATAACATTTACGCCACTCTCTATGAATCACAGTTACTTTTTTCGCTATTATGTTATATATTTATGTGCAGATGTGTAATGTGTGTTGTTGGTTTTAAGTAATTATTAAAGTTCCCTATACCGTGATATATTTAACCTCGTTGTATGGTCTATGGTACATAAATTGACATGGTTTAAATGATAAGCAGGAAAGCCATTACTGTGCATTTAGAAGTTGCATAAGAAATGGATTTTGTTGATGGGACAATAACAATCTAACAATTGATACTTCGTAATTGAAACTGGAGATACTAATGGTGTTACTGTGTGTTTGTTGTTTAACCCCGTACTTAGCAATATTCCAGCTATATGACGACGGTCTGTAAATAATCGAGTCCAGACAATCCAGTGATTGACATCATGAACATTGATCCACGAAATTGGGATCGATGACATGCATCAACCAAGTCAGCGAACCTGACCACCCGATCCCGTTAATCGCCTTTTACGACAAGCATAGTCGCCTTTTACGGCAAGCATGGGTTGCTGAAGACCTATTCTACCCCGGATCTTCACGGGTCTGGTGTTACTGATGCCTATTGTACTATAAATATCATTGAACCACCTTAGTTAACATTGGTTTGTTGTTTTACGTCGCACTCAGCAATATTCCAGCTATATGACGGCGGTCTGTAAATAATCAAGTCTGGACTAGACAAGTGATTGATATCATGAGTATCCTTAGTTTACAAAATGAGGCCTCAGTTAACAAAATGAGTAGGTACAAATACCGCGTGCCTATGTACCTTCGTCAATATGTGCACTGGCAGAACGATGGGCGTCTCCACTCGCCTGTTTCCGTGACCTACAGCAAGGCTCGTCCCCTTCTCGAAGGCCGCCATGCGTCGACACGCTGCAAGCCAATCAGAAGGCGCGGCAGGATTGGTACTTCGATCAATATAATCCCAAGTATTTATATTAATTTTTGGAATACGCTTTTGTTTATAAAATGTGGAAAAATATAGATTGTCAGTTCCACACCACAGTGTATACGGAGAACAGAATTGTGTTATATTAATTGATGTTGTTACTTACTAGGGCCATGTTCGTTGATCGATTCAATATGCACGTGCGTTTGTTTACATTCAGGAAACGGCTCCCATGACTGCGACATCCGGACATTTGATCCATTACTTGTCTTGGCTTTCCAAAACTACTACATTCAGTGCAGTATGAATTTTGATGCTATACCAATAGGTTAACAATGTATCAAAGTAAATAAAAATTTCAAAACAAACATACACGGTAAAAGGTAATTCAATAATTTGTTTTTAAATAGCTAATCACTTTGATATTATGATGTGGACATTTTAGTCTACATGTACTTGAGATATTAACAAATTTGTTTGTGACAGACCAATAGAGTTCATACTTAAAAAAAGCCATAAAAAATATAAGTATATTTCTTACTTTCCATTAAAAGAATATGTAAAATTAGAAAAGTGAACTTTTGAGATGACTGTATTTGCTCAGGCCATTCATAATTTCCATAGTATTCATGGCCCCTGTCAAATGTACAAAATTAGGGTCAATGTAAGCTCAGTTGAGTTTATTTTGTGTACTAAATGATAGCTTTTATTAACTATCTAGAGATATGACTTATGTATACCAGCTAGCACTGACATAAACTGAACGGCAAAAGAAACTTTGCAGCAGATTGATGTGACTGTAATTAATAAACTAAAAATAAAAAAAGTTTGAGGTAAAGTATATTTAATAAACCAACAATTCCACAAAGTATTGAACAACTCAAACTTGACATTTTGTTGTTAAATATTGTACACAAGACAAACAGTGGGAGTTGAAAATTCAGTCGTCCAGATTTTCACTGCAATTCATTCAAACACGGAAATTGTCACAGACACAAAAAATGTCACTTTAATACCGAATGTGGCCACCCCGTGCCTCCATACATACAAAGACTCAAAAGTCTGATCAGGTCACGTGGCAAGCGGTTCCATTCATCTTGTAGCGCTTGTATCAACTCTTGTCTGTCGGCGGGAGGGTGTGGTCGGACTCTAACTCGCCTGTCCAAGACGTCCCAGAGGTGTTCTATGTGTGATAGGTCAGGAGAACATGCCGGCCACGGTAAGACGTTGACGTTGTTGTTGGCAAGGACGTCAACTACGATACGAGCTGTGTGGGACCTGGCGTTGTGGTGTTGGTACAGAACACCTCGGGGTTGTTGCTAGAGGTAGGGCAGCACTACTGGACGTAGGATGTCATCTCTAAAGTGCTGCGCATTGAGTTTTCCATTGATGGCGACGTGTGGCGTTGTCTGGTCTGCACAAATTCCACCCCAAACTTTAACGCCACCTCCACCGAACGACTTCTTGAACGCAGCTAGCAGCTGTCCGTTCACTTCTGCGACGGTAAAAACGTTGTCTGTCATAAACTGTATACTAACATAACATGTTTTCGTCCGTAAAGACCACCGGATGCCAATCCCGACGCTGCCACCGTCGCACTGTATTATTTTCTATAGGTCCATGTATATGTTACATGGAAAATTGCTTGTTTGTTTAGGTGGACCTGAAAGTGACAACATCACCCCTGCATAGGTATGTAAATAACTAAAGCTAAGATGGCCAGTTCAAGTGATCTCACAAGTGTGTCATTGACACAGGAGGATGACCCTGAGGAAGAGACGATGGAGCTCATCACCTCAGAAGATATTTCGCTGACCGCAAACCCGATTGTGTTTACCGTTTCATCTAACACAGCATAAGTAAATGAGCCGAGTTTCATGACCCAGTTTAATCCATAACTAACTTTAAAATATAACATGAGTAAAACACCCGAAGCCAACATTAAGTATTACCTGTATCGCAGAGATGTCTGACTCCATTCTATTTTTAAATGACTCAAAATATAACAAAAGACTAGCCACTGTTTAAAAAGTTATTATTTGTAGGTATTTGTATTTCTAGCAAGGGCCAAAATATCATTAAATCCTACATGGACACCAATGTGAAAGACGAAAAGACGATGTGATATTATGTAGAACGAAAATAAAGCTTTTAATGAAATAATGTGACTACAAGCTTACGGCATCATTATAATCTCAATAATATGATTAGTTAAACTTTCATGATTTAACAAGACACAAAGCCATGCCTAATAGAAATTAATTTTATTTACTCTTTGGAAGTAAGATACACATTCAGGATATAAAGAAACAATCTTGTCTTTGAGTTTAAATCACGTCTTATATGTATCTGAAAATAATTATCACTGCTGTATATTTTAAGTAGATGCATGTGATTAGATACACATACATTATTACTACTACATGCATCGATAATAGTGTCACACCAAGTTGAACCCTTTCATTTACTATTCATTGTCACTGGTATATTAGTTCCAAACCCGATGGCAATATGACCTTATTCATAATGATATGATCATAGTAAATTCGTTATGGCTGTAACGATACACTCCCTTGTGATAAGACACATCTCCCGATAGGTAAGTTGCAATTGTTTGTTATTTACGAAAAATACGCATCTCTGCACAGCGAATCGCGGCGCCTTAGACGACTTGGACACCTGTGCCCCGTAATCATAAAGAGAAACGTACATGCCAAAGTTCAGCTTCCTCGGTGTGGACAAATATCCTGGAAATGTAACCACATGTGGTGCTTCAGGAGAAGGCAAAACAACAGCAGCTCTAGTGCTCGGTTCACAGTATAGAAAAAGGGGGTACAAACTTGCACTGGTGGACAGAGCTGAACAGTTTGTTTTGGACAGCTTCTTCAGTTCACGAGTTGCATTTAAATAGGTATTTGATTTATTACTTGCCGTCTAAAACCTTTATTTTTAGAATTTCAATGTCGTGTGTGAATATAGGAAGATATCTTCGCGATCCACGTCACAGTAGAATCCAATTGAGTTTAACAAAACAATACTTCAAACATGTCAAAAGTTGACACGTATTAATTTAATACCATGCACCGTCCACCTTAAGAATTCAGGGTTCCTTTCCAAAAAAATATCATAGGGCTAAGGTTATCAATAACTCCCCAATACCTGGACGTACAAGTTTTAAACGGCAAGTAATAAGTAAAATACTAAACTCGCTTTCGCTCTTCAGAAACCAGAACTATTCAAAAGTTGCATCAAATTGGTATTACAAGGGAGCTCGTTTAGCATAGTATGACATCAGTCCAACATTTGTGCTGACTCATTGCAGTGACAATTTTATATTTGACCGAGTGCAACCGCAACCAGTGGAGGAAAGCAAAATTGGTTATCATCTCCACCTGATCTATGTCTCTGAAGTATATTACGATTTCCAAACAACTCGAATTGCAGAACAAATAAAGCAAGGGCAGTTTTCGGAATCAGTGACACACCCAATCCTCCGACAAGAAAAGGTAGCGCTTCAATTGCTAGAAAAACTGAAACCTGACGGATCGATAGATGGCTGTTGGTTGCACAAGACAGATACGGTGGGTTGTTTTCTGTTCTGGGCTGTTTGTTCAAGAAATATAAAATGTAACTGGAGAAGAATTTACTCAAACAGAGATCAGTGAAGCCATGCCAGATTGCTTGCTTTACTACTGATGAAGACAAGAGAAACATCATACATATAGCATGCATGCATGGACACAAGAAAACATTAACGGTACTAAAAAACATAACAGCAAACTATTTAAAGATGAGGTGAGCTGAGGTGAAATTGGGTTTAACGTCGCGTCCAAAATTTATGCACTTATAATAGCGACACGTGTGTTAGTGAGTGAGTGAGTGAGTGAGTGAGAGAGAGTGTGTGTGTGTGTGTGTGTGTGTGTGTGTGTGTGTGTGTGTGTGTGTGTGTGTGTGTGTGTGTGTGTGTGTGTGTGTGTGTGTGTGTGTGTGTGTGTGTGTGTGTGTGTGTGTGTGTGTGTGTGTGTGCTAACTCACTGAGATACTATGCCGCAGTTTAACATGAATACCCCACTCAGACACAGTATACTGACTCCGAGCCGACCAGTCCTTGTTTTAGCACCTTAATGCCGAGTGCCAGACAGGGTAACAACAAGTACCATCTTTAAACGTCTTTTGGTATGACGCGGCCAAGGATCGAACTCCGGACCATCCGCTCTCCGGGCAGACCACTAGACCACGGAAGCGGTCATTTAATGATGATGTGAAGCAAGTTGTAATGAACTCGATAACGAAGGAATGACTCCACCTATGATTGCAGCATACACAGGATCTCAGTGATAACACAGTGCTATCAGCTATTGCACACAATATCAAACAAGAAAGCGTGAATACTGCTGCGGGTGGCATTAAACAACAAACAAACCAAACAAATACACATATTTGGATCAATTTACACGGTATATGAATAGTCTTATAAAACACCCCTTGGGACAATACAGTCTAATCAACTAATGGTATCAGCGTTGAAAATCAGGACAATCCATGTAAATACGTTCTAATAGTAATTGAGACTTACACATTAAAACCAGTTGCATTACCTAGTTTATTGATAGTTAATTATGTTTACATTCCATTTCCCCCTTTTGTACAGGTAATCGTTTCAAAATCAAAAATGGATAGTGGAGTGCGTTAAGTGGGTTCTTTAATATATGGGACAATGACTGCCACCGACCAACCTCACAATAGTATATATATTCAATATAGGAGTTCGTCCTTCCATGGATAAGCTTTGTGCACATCTCCAAGAAACGGTCCACAATGCAAGGTGTGGTTAGGTAATACTGCGTGTAATTTTGAGTGATACAGACGGAGGTTGTGTTGAAAATGAGCTGCATTACACTCGCATTCCTTATGGCTACATCTCTTGTGTCACTCAGTGCTACTGATGTTGAAGCTGACCGGAGGCAGAGTCTGAAGACCCTAAAGTCTCATCTTGAGACTCTTTTAGATCCAGAATTACCACCGATAAATCCACATTCGAGTGCTATTGACGTAGCTATTACAATCGGGCCAGTGCAGGTTCATGATTTGGTTGATACAACCCAAGTTCTCACACTGGGAGCCAATGTGATAATGCATTGGAAAGATATGGCTCTAGTTTGGAATACATCTGACTATTCGGACATCAGTAAAATAGAGATATCTCCAGACAAGGTATGGCAGCCTAATGTGGTTTTGGCGAACAAGGCTTTTGATGACGGTCCCTTACGGACCACAATGCCCATTCAGTTGACAAGTGACGGCTCACTGTCTTGGCACAATGTCATGACGATTTCAGTGATATGCAAGACCTTCCTCTCAAGATATCCATTTGATAGCCAGATTTGTCCAATGACATTTACCCCAGGAATGGGATATGACATAATCCTGCATCCATTCGTCAATTTTTTAACTCATGGTTTGAAGGTAGACACTAATGGAGAGTGGGAGACTGTCAACGTTACGTCCTCAACATCAACCTTTGCCAATGGAGGTACATTCCAGGGTGCAATATTCTACGTTCATCTGTCCAGAAAATACTTATTCCACATCTTGAACCTGGTTTTCCCAATGTGCCTACTGTCTTTCCTGAACAGCTTCGTTTTCCTTCTGCCTGCTAGCTCGGGGGAGAAGATGGGCTTTCTCATGGCTGTGTTTGTGTCAAACGCACTGTTCCTCAATCTGATCCACGATTCCATGCCGTCAACGTCTGATACAGTTTCTAACCTCTCTCTCTACCTCGTCGCAATCCAAATCGAAGGTTTTCTCGCCGTCGCTGCCACCATCTTGGTACAGAACGTTTACCACTGCCAGATGAACAGGAAGGAGAGCGGTGCAAAGATAACACAGGTTGTGCCTCAGGATTGCCTCCAGAATGCCATGGCTAGACCTATCACTGCTGAGACCCCTACCGTGCATACGGATCGCAAACATGGGGAGACAATGAATTACTCAAAAAAGAGAATCCCTTCACTGGACAGAAAGCTGGATTGTGTTTTCTTTGTATGTTTCACTGTTTTCGCCATTGTGGGCTTATTGTGTCTCATTTTTGGATAAATGTGTACGTGAAAGTGACACAGATCCCGCTTCAAAGCAAAAAGACGCACTGTTACGACGTAAATTGTAATAAAAAGGTAAATTGTAATACTTGCAGCAAATTGTAATAATTTTGACGTAAATTGTAATAACAACGTTAATTGTAATAATATTTGACGTAAATTGTAATACGCAAATTGTAATAAAAATTGACGTAAATTGTAATAATCTCTACTTGCGGTAAAATGTAATAAATTCTTACGTAAATTGTAAAAACCTTTCTACCGTAGTGTCCAAGACGCCAATTGACTAGAAATGATCTTTGTCAGTTGAGCTTGCGTTTCACATGTACAATTCGAGAAATACTGTGTATGATGACAACCGTACAAAACTGTTAAGTTAGGGATGGTTGGTATAGGCTTTATCGTACAATCGTCATTAAAGGGTGGTGTCTACATCGATAAATTTAAATGACTGAAAGGTCCATCCACGGGTTCAAAACGATGGGTTATACAACCGTATATTCGACAAATAACTTAATTGTGACATATTGGTCAATACTCTTATAAGGCTATTCAAGATGTTTTTTGCATGACTTGCTTCAACAGTACGTTGACCAGTTCGACACGACTGAACGAGTGATGACGAAGGGTACAAAAACAGGCTGATCAACCAGTGTGTCGATTTGCAGTAGAAATGCTATACAAGTTGATAAGGAGTACATGATCATTTTCTTGAAACAAACGAGGGAATTTAATCATATTTATACAATTCATTTTATTTTGACGAAGAATTCAAATACAACAAATGAGTTGACAGATCCCGTGCATACACAAATAACATCCGGTATCTTCGGATAACTCTTGTACAGTTTCAAAGAGTATACGAATTATCATAAATTTCTTGCAATCAATTGCTGAAATATATCTGCTTGTATCCAAATAGAAAGGAATTGAAAATTTTATAATGAAAATATGTTTGTCACTAAAGTAAATTTTCTCTTTGACCTTGAAACGTACTTGAAGATCATTAAACTCGACAGTCGTTGGTGGATTGCGCCAAGAAACATTGATACGAAATATATACATACAATAATCCCCTGAAAACATAACCTCCTCTGAAAGATTAAGAGGATTAAAGTAATTTGGGCTAACATCAAGCACTGTAATAACATACCCTCTTAAAATTCCAATAAAATGACTGGTGACTTACCAAAAAGTCAAATCCGATTTTTTTTTTACCTAGTTCTAATTGCCTACCCTTATCACTGAAATTGAGGTAAAACTTCTAAATTTGAGACTGCAATATATGTCTTCAGAGGGTATTTCATACACTATGTAACAACTGTTTTACCCCATTTCAAATTTGGTTTCATGCTGAATCGCTCTTTTCAACTACTGCTAACACACTTTAAATGCAAGGAAAGCATCCCAAACATATATTTTTATATATAAATACATTGTGTTGATAACCACGTACTTAACCTACAGAAATAACATTCCAGTGAGTTTAAATATATATACAACAATGTTCGATATATCAAGTTTCAAGTTCTCACACCCCCCACTAAGTCATATTTAATGACGATTGTACGATAAATGCTATATTCGTACCGAAAAATTATATATATCGAGCTATATTCGTACCGTAAAATTATATATATAATTGTTCGGTACGAATATAGCTCGAGATACTTTTGTCATGCAGTGAGAAAACATGCATGTTTGACACACACAGTTATTATATTTGTGAACAGTAATCCTTATACAACTATTGATATGTAAAGGGACCTTGAATAGTAAACTTTGATATATACATCTTTACTTTATCCGTTACTTGTTGGGGACATGTCAAGTCAGTTGAATGTTTGCTTTTATGTGTTCACCAGTGCAAATTGCTTTTCTTTCTGATTATTATACCAATGACATAGAGCTCATATTTACTGTCATTACATACACACCTACATGCGCGCACACATACATACATACATACATACATACATACATACATACATACATACATACATACATACATACATACATACATACATACATACATACATACATACATACATACATACATACATACATTATCCTCTGAGGTAATTTTTGTCCCTATATATGTCACAAATTAGTGATAACTTATGAAAAACGTAATTATCTGTTTCGAAAATTATGAACCGCATTATACGTGAGGTACCAAATTTGGTATCAAGGTTGCTTGGCGCAATCCACCAACGATTGCCGAGTTTAATGATTTTAGAATACTCTTCGTATAAGGTCAAAGAGAATATTTACGTTTTCATTATAGATTTTCCATCCTTTCAATTTTGATAAAAACAGATATATTTCAGCAATAATTGATTGCAACAAATTTATTATACATTCTGATGCTCTTTGAAACTCAACAAGACATGCCCGAAGATACCGGATATTATTGTGTATGCTTTGAATTATGATTTCTTGCCGTTATCATGAGGGATTCTGTTTTTGTTGTTGGGGCAAGGAGTTATTATCCCAGCAAAAGTTGTCAGTAAGTTGTTGTTAGTTCTACATGACATATGAAAGGAATCCAGACAGTTACATTTATTCATTTATTTCATTAAATATACTTCTTCCTATGAAAGGAAATATTTTATGTTATATTAATGATCCATATGTTAATCATACATTGCTACAAATATTGCAAAAGTTAACATGGTTTGCATTTATTTATTATTATTTCTTTATCTGTGAGAAGTTCACATAGATCGAGAATACACAATATCTAATAGTATATGCAATGTAGGTAAAGAATATCCACGCCCCTCTTTTGATATTAATAAAAACATTGTATATAATGTTATGTATTAAGTATTCTCCTTTCCCATGCATGGGGAATCTATGCTGCATTTGCTGACGACTGTTTTTTTCCCTTTGATATTGCACAGGAGATCTGTCACTCATTTGTTGTATTTTTTTAATTCTTCGTCAAAATATAATGTATAAATACGATTGAATTGTCTCGTTTGTTTCAAGGAAACGGTCATGTGCTCCTTATCAAATTAAGTAAACCTCCAATGCAAATCGACATAATTTCAGGGTCCGGTTGCACAGAGCTCTCTTCGGTAACTCGTAACTCAATGTTATTGCAATGGACTCCTAGCTAAGCTACTATTGGATGATAAATCAATTAACCTATTTGTCGAATAGACGTACCTAATGTTATCCATCATTTTTAACCCGAGGATGGATCTTTCAGTCATAAATTTCGATGTGTACAGTTGTTAGAGTATCATTCTAACAATACAGACATGACACAAGCTGCACGTAAAATAATTGATAAAGGTAGTCCTTGCGGGTTCACATACCTACATGTACATCGCCCAGGACATTGTCATTATTTGCTTTACATCCTCCGAGCAACGTTAAAAAATTGAAACTTTATTCAAGTTTAAATAAATTGATATTATGTATATGAACATGTATAAATCAGCTTGCACACAGACTACTGCAGAATGACATGTCAATCATTTGCTAGTTTAGTTTAGTTTAAACATATTTTATTCACAGAACAAAATGAGAATTGTATTGGGGACAAGTTCTTGCAACTTAGTAGCCCCTCTCCGCATAAAATATGTACAAATATACAGTTGCAAAATAAATAAATTTGCTTCAGTCAGTAAATGTCAGACTTTCCACATTTACACATCAATATATTTGTGTAAGTTTGTTACGTCATAATTATTTCATTGTGTATATTACTACCTACTTTACCAATTGAAATATGATTCCATTAGATTAAATATGAACAATTATGATGAAAATCGTCAATAGGATATATTACAATTAAGTGCAAAACACACAGAGTATTTCTCAAATAAATAAGAAAACTAAGTTCATTCTAGTAATTAATCCTCTTCTGGACAACCATAGAAATGAAATTCCAATGCGTTTATATTTACAAATAATTATACAACTATGTACGATAACGACCTCAATCCTCCCCCACACCCATACTTTAATGACGATTGTACGATAAACCCTGTACCAACCCTGACAAGGATAGGTTCTAGTCATTTAACGCCTTTGACACTAAACTCATAAGGTTATTACAATTTACGTAAAAATTTATTACATTTTACCGCAAGTTGAGATTATTACAATTTACGTCAATTTTTATTACAATTTGCGTATTTCAATTTACGTCAAATATTATTACAATTTACGTTGTTATTACAATTTACGTCAAAATTATTACAATTTGCTGCAAGTATTACAATTTACCTTTTTATTACAATTTACGTCGTAACAAGCACGCCTTTTCCAAGTCAACAAAAGTCACGTGACATTGCACAAAGTTACCCTCAGATCCATCGAACAGCTGTTTTTCTAATAATTTTGAATTTGTTTTTATTCTTTTACAATGTCATATTAGAACATGTCAGTAAGACAAATGCGTTGTAGCAGTATATCTCGGGGTACATGGCGTTTTTATGCGTCTGGCTCATGACACCTAACGCAGGACGAATAAAACCACATCTACCCCTCATGATACTGCTACAAATTATATAACACCTTCTGATACATGATGGCGTGAAATCTGAAAATATCCTCACGCATCCTTGATAATATATTCATTGCACACTGACGTCAAGGCTTCCTTGCATTTAATGGCTAATACATTGTTTCTTCAATATCCTTGACACTATATGTTATTTTCGTTCGTTTTATTTCCAGATTATTTCTTCACTTTGATATTTTAACAACGTGAGACAAATTGTCTGACATGACACTTCTCGTTACTTTTTGTTTACTGCATTTGTTATTAAGGGATGTGTTTGGTTTCCTATTCAGGTGGAGTAAAAGATATCGCTACTTACTTTTGTCCTTAAATTGCTTTCAAATGTTCGCTTTGCTGTGATGCGTTCCGTGGGCGAACCAGAAAATATGATTATTGGCATGTGTTTTATCACTGCATTTGTTACGAAACATTATGACCAAATATTATGTTTATATCAATAACATAACATTTACGCCACTCTCTATGAATCACAGTTACTTTTTTTCGCTATTATGTTATATATTTATGTGCAGATGTGTAATGTGTGTTGTTGGTTTTAAGTAATTATTAAAGTTCCCTATACCGTGATATATTTAACCTCGTTGTATGGTCTATGGTACATAGATTGACATGGTTTAAATGATAAGCAGGAAAGCCATTACTATTAAGAAGATGCATTAGAAGGGGCATTGTTGATGGGACAATAACAATCTAACAATTGATACTTCGTAATTGAAACTGGAGATACTAATGGTGTTACTGTTTGTTGTTTAACCCCGCACTCAGCAATATTCCAGCTATATGACGGCGGTCTGTAAATAATCGAGTCTAGACAATCCAGTGACTGATATCATGAGCATCGATCCACACAATTGGGATGCCATGACATGCATCAACCAAGTCAGCGAACCTGACCACCCGATCCCGTTAGTCGCCTCCTACGACAAGCATAGTTGCCTTTTACGACAAACATGGGTTGCTGAAGACCTATTCTAGCCCGGAATCTTCACGGAATGGCCAAGCTGTGACTGGACCATATCACTAAAGACCTTACATAACTATATATACCCCATATTGTACCTAAGGATTAGTAGAGAGTGCTCGGGTTAGTTTAAGGAACTATTATTTAACTAAGTTTAAAATACGCATGTTAAAATACACACTATTTACATTCTGCTACACACATACAGGGAATGAAGGTAATAGAAATATCATGATAGTTAACAGTAATGTATAGAACAGAGTCTAACAGTCAAATACAATTTTTTACACTTTATTTACACTTGCCTCAATCTGGTAAAGTGAACATGGTGAATGCAAACCTTAGGCAAACATGAGACTTTGGAATTTGTTTCCACAATACATAATGTTATGTATGGAGTCACGGATTTGTTTTCCTAAAACACGAATGTTGACAAGACATTTCACTTCCATATTTCCTCTTTACAAATTGAATTGATTTTCATCATTTCTTGAAATTAGCAGTTTAGGCAAAAGGTACATTTTATACATTGTCAATTGACGCGATGATGTGTACATGCCACGCCGTTTTTTAAAGGGCTCTTTATTTCTATTTTTTCGACAGACTATAACACACAGTGAGTGGTATTTAACAATGCCTAGACTTAATGATAATAAACAATGATACAAATCATGATCTTGACAATATTTATAAAAATGCAGCTTATATAGCGCTAAACTCAAACACAATAAAGTCCGCTTAACAGTCTCTATTTTGTTATAAATAGTATATGATTAAATGTCTTGCAGTGCCAGTAACAATGAAACAAACTGCAAGAGAAAAAAATAGAAACATTGTCTCTTTTTGTTCCATTAGTAGATCTATTTGGAACAATCCCAGGATGAGAAATATATTATGACTCGGATTTCAACGATTATGTTTATATTTTCGAAACAGACTGCTTCCTGTCTATTATTGACACAGTGTTATTCACATTGTTAGGCTGGTTATTTCTTTTTGTTGCATCTCCAAACAATTTTATGATAAATTAACCAACGAAACTTGCTGTTCGTTAGCAGTGCGGTTAGTCTGTCTTACAGACCCTGATACATTTATATCAACTACAGCCCATGCAAGTCTATAATGTTTGGCAAGTCTAGATTACTGCAGTATCTGAAAATGAAGAGAATCACTGGGCTCCCTTTTTATTAGATTTTTATTAAGATAACTGAACAACTGTTTTTTTCTGTATGATATGTTCATTTCAGAGACTATATGTTAGTCTAGCAGTGCGGTTAGCAGGTCCAGATGGGCCCCTTTTACTTCAGGGGGAGATAACTCTCATACCTGGTGCTCGATGTAAATAAGGAAGTGTTGTGAAAGGCGAGGAAACAGCTGCCCGGTCGTGTGCACGAGGTGTGAGAATTCCATGGAAACGGTATGCAGGTTTGTCACAATGCTCTTTCAAGGTTTCGTCGGAATATCTCAAGACAAAAGTGGTCTTGCGATGCATGCCAGTCAAACACATCACTGAAACTGAGCAAGACTTTCAGCTACCCCTGTTGTAGTCTTTTTCTGCAGTTTCTCCGACACTTTACCGATTCAAATACTTCGGTATAGATTTGATACTGTAAACGTTTGATTTACACAACTGTATCCGCAGTCGCTTTCAAGTGTTATTTACAAGTAAGTCAAATTTAATCACTTGTTTCCACAATATAAGTTATGTTATGAATTTGTCCTATTGATTTTATGAATAGGGTCTTGTGATGCTAAATCTTAGAATCGAGATGCGGTGAATTCGCCGGGGTGGGGTGGTATTAGAGGTTACAGGGGGGTTAGGGGCACTTTAGTCATGTGTCAACATTTGACGCTCCCTCAATCATGTTTTGTTTACTTTATAACGTGGGAAGTGTGAACACGTACCTGAGGGGTCTGAATAACAAGTCAAAAAGCAAAATATGTTCAAAAGTAATTTTAATGATTCTCTTATCCTGATTGCTTTGTAGACTGGCTCTTGTTTTTCTTCAAATGAATTTACATCACAAATCCGTGACATTCTTCTTATTATCTTTAACAATAGATCTATGTGGGGGTATTCTAGCTTACCAGGAATTAAAACTGCTGGGTCGCATCTTGAACCCTATATATTTCTATCAGTTAGGGCTGGAACGGGTAACTCGGGTACTCGGGTCGGGTGGGTACTGAGAAGGACCCAGGTACCCACAGGACTACCCGGACCTGTGGTTAGTCATGTAGGGTGCAGGCTCTAAAATGACATCTCAGCAACATGTCGCCGATTTCTCAGGGGAAAAGGACACCCCATTTGGCGAAAATGGCAACTAATTGTCGGGCCAAAATGGCACCTCCATTTTAAATAGCGATAAGAACGATTTATGTAGTAGCAACATGCTTTATTATGATAGTTGTAGTATATGTTTTCCTTGGGCCGGGACACGGTCTGTTATCTTGTTTTATCATTTCACAATTATTTGTGTTTCCAAGTGACAATGTGAGTTTAATTTCATGTATTTCAGTACCAAGGTTAAAAAAAATAAGTTGCTGTTTTCGCGGGGCAATAGTGTTTGCACTTTAGGCGAGGTTACGTTTTGCCAATTGGTGCTGTTTTTGCTATGACCTGTCACGTGATATATTGTTTAATGACAAAAATATCTAGAACTCCATAGTTACACTACAGTCACTAATGTTTCTTTCTGACTCTGCACCCATTCCTTCTGACTTGTATGTTTGAATAAAGATGTAACTTCAGTCAACTTCAGTGTTTGCATGTCCAGATCATTTTATATGTGTATCTAAATACATTCTCTCCAGGGCTACAGCCAAACTATTCCCAAACGGACATTTTGTACACACCTCTTGAGACCTACAGCGGGTACCCGGGTAGGGTCGGGTAATAGGGTTTGTGGGTACCCGGGTAGTAAATTTGAACTCGTCCAAGCCATAGTATCAGGTCCTTTTCATCTCTTTGGAGGACAATACCAGTACTGTTTAAACACTGATCATGCTGATGACTCATGAACATTTCTGAAACCAATCTCATTAATATCAGATCTTAGTTCTCGCTATCGCTAAACAAAGATCTGAGGATATCCCATTACGGGTCACGTCAGAACAACCTTTCATCCGACCAATCAGAGCGTCGCTTACCAGATCATGAAAGTGACAGTCAGAATGTGTTTTCTCATCATGCAACCTCGAAAACGTTATAACGGGGTATTCTGAATGACAGTTACGGCCCGTATGACTGATTCCGTCAAAATTATCGTTTATCTCGCGCTTCCGTGGGTCTAACATTTGAACGGAGGAGGCGTTGCACAGTACGTAGGAAGCACTGCCATACAATTTCAACCATATATTAGACATTCCAGAATGTTCATTTGTTCAGTTTTCAAAATTTTAATCGAGAACTGTGCCAACATATTTTTCAAGCGTATTCTGAAATGGATGTTGCCAGGTTGAAACGAGTACCGTCGAGAAAGCTGCTTTCTGACTGGCTGATGTTTGTCATTTCAGTGGTTGGTCAAAGTTCACGAAAGGTCGTTCTGACGTGACCCGTAATGGGATGTCCTCAGATCTTTGTTTAGCAGCAGCGAGAACTTAGATCTGATTTGAATGAGATTGTTCTGAAACCAATTTAGCATGTTTAGCAACCAATCAAAACCCTTATTGATACATGTTTTGATTGTCTCCTCAATTTTTCTGCAAATGTTTGAAAATGACTGAATCTGCTGAAATATATTTGTGTCAAACCATTGACTACCAACACTAATCTAAAAGATGAATTTTGGAAACATATTTTACAACCACCTGCTGTACTAATTTTGGGCCAGATATTTTTTAAACCAAATAATTGATCATGATGTTAAAAGGCATAATTTATTCATCTTTTAATTTGAAATTTAACTTGGATCCAGTCACCACGACAACAAGATAGAAGGACATCGCTGATGGTAGGATGCGTTTGACAACGTGTGGATTGGGATGCAGAAGGCCGAAGCGTTTTCTCATCATCTGTGTCCTGCTGCTGCTGTTCCTAGGATGCTTCTACTTAGCCCAGGTCGTCCACGAGATCATCCGCGACATGAAATGCTCCGAGCAGGAGTCAAAGGAGGTGCTTCAACAGTATGTGAGTATAATGTAGGTCTCACGATACACCATACTCACATCTTAGACATTACGCACAACTGGCAACGGATAGTAGGTGAATGGTTGATGGGTAGTTTGGGTTGGTATGCCCCCCAGGGAGCAGAGAATACTATCAGAATTTAACTGATCTGTTGACTGGGTGCTTTGATCATAAATACTGCTGTATTCCATGGACAAAAATAAAATAAAAAATTCTGCAGTCAATTTTTGTAAATTCCGCAACCAAATTTTGATAATTCTGCACTCAATTCTGCACACTTTTAAGCTTAAGCTTTTGTGAATTTAGTAGTTTTGCATGTGTTTTGATTGTGGCAGGCTTTTTTATGACTTATTCACAGCTTTTTTTGTCCATTTTTTTCATGACCCTCAAAAATATATGTATTATTTTTTTATGACCCACCCCAAGAAATTGTTATAGTTTTTAGTGACCCTCCCGTGTTTCCCTCTTACCCACTTCCCCCAATAATTAATGACCAGTCCCTAATGTTGTCAACAATGATTCCGTGTGAATATTGCTTTAACTTAGCAATCAGCGTACAAAATCACCAATATGCACATGTACAAATATCTGAAAATTATTACACTCAATGTTTCTACCCTCATGGATAATATCATTATATAATCACTATCCTGCTTCCCATCTTCCTCAGTGTCAGATGTACCACGACAAGCGTATAGTTGGCGATCTGTGCCCTCATCTTTGTGACAATGACCGAACAATACAATATAAACAATGCACAAACTATCGTCAAGGAAAGCGAGTTTTCATCGTCCGTTGCCATGACTACTGTCAAGAAGGAGATACAGTAAGCGCTGTCCTGAAAACAAATCACAAGAACTTCTCTGACTTTCTGAACGAGGAATTCTCCTTCGAAAGAGAAGATCAAGAGAAAAACGGTCCATCAGTTGATCAACTGCAGACCATGATTAAAGACACTTTGCAAATGGACCTACATATGAACTTACCAGAAGGGACGGACCCAATAGCATTCATGTGGAAAGACAATTATTTAGACTATTATAACAAAAATGATAAAAGCAGCCAGTTTGCTCTAGCAAGATCAATATGGTCATTGGTTCGTCAGTGGGAGTATTTGATGATGAGAGCTAATCAGGAACACCAGTTCATGCCACACATCTATGGGACCTGTGGGCCGCTGTATCTAATGGAGTATGCCCCTCCAGGGGAGATGCTCGGGCATGATGTTCAGTTCACGAACCTCCCCTGGGTTGATAGAGCCAAGGTGGCCAAGAGCATTCTGGGTATTTTATGGTCGATCCAAGAGGATATGCATGAGCCTGTACACTTGTGTGATGTGAAGGGAGAGAACTTTGGGGTTTCGGAGACTGGTCAGGTGAAACTGATTGACACGGACACAGTATTTTATGACAGTAAGATGATGGATGAGCTAGCCTTCGGGAACTGTTCCCGGAACAAGGAGTGTGACTTCTTTGACTGCCGTGGATGGTGTGATCCCGGGACAGGTCAGTGCGCCAAGGTGCGCATCAACAACAACCTACAGGTGAGTGGTGCTTATTCACAGAGAGAGTTGTTGAGTTTAACGCTGCTTCAAGCAGTATTTCATTTGCATCACAGCAGTTCGGCTTATTTAGGGACCGAAGTGGTAAACCTCTGAGACCCACGTCACTTTGGGGCTTTCCTCTCACATTAAGCTGACACGCCACGATATAATCGGAATACTGTTAAAAGCGGCGTAACACACCCCCCCCACACACACACACTCACTCTCACTCACTCACTCACTCACTCACCTCACTCACTCACTCACTCACTCACTCACTCACTCACTCACTCACTCACTCACTCACTCACTCACTCACTCACTCACTCACTCACTCACTCACTCACTCACTCACTCACCCACCCACCCACCCACTTATACCTCCAAAGACATTTCTTATTATTAACTATATTATCAACAATAACTTCACAGACTCTTATTTAATTATTAACAGAACAATATAAAATCACTGACATTGTGTACTGCAGTTATGCCAACCAAGCCTCTCCCAAACTATTATTATGATATTGATAAATATAATTATCTTGCCTCCGTGTCAGAATGTGATTGGTTCACATGATTTTGATAAAATACTACGTATCTTGTCTGGGAGGAAAATATATTTCTGTGCAGGACAATAAATCCCTTATACACCGCCACGAAGAAAACCGGCTACATATGGATTTCTCAGGGACAAAAATATCTCTGGCACCCCTCTACGAAGCATGAAGCTGCACATTGTTTACGAGTCAATGAAAGTCATGTGACACAGGGGGCGGTCGGGTAGCCTAGGGGTTAAAGCATTCGCTCGTTACACCGAAGACCCGGGTACAATGTGTGAAGCCCATTTCTGGTGTCCCCTGCGTTGATATCGCTGGAAAATTGCTAAAAGCAGCGTAAAACCATACTCACTCACTCACTCATGTGACACAGCACAAGTTGACTTCAACTGAATCAAACAGCATTCAATATGTTTGAATTTGTTGACAATGGCAGATTGAAACATGTCGCCAAGATAAATTTGTTGTAGCAGTATCACTCGCGGTATATCATGTTTTATGCGACCCTCATTGCCTCGCCTCCGGCACATGGTATAAAACCTAAAAGATATATAGAAGCACAAACACCCGGAGTGATACTGCCACAACTTATAAGGTCACTTTGGTGTACCGGGTAATAGGTTCATTTCAAGGTTATTATCAAAAAACATATTAACGATTAATATTTGTACCAGTGTGTATAAGTTACCAGTGTGAATAAGATGTGTCTGTTAAGTGCTTGATTATGGACTATAGTGAATGAGTTAGTATAGTTTTACGCCACTTTTAGCAATATTCCAGCTATATCATGGCAGGGGATACCAGAAATGGGCTACACACATTATACCCATGTGGGGAATCAAACCCAGTTCTCTGGCATGACGCTGTTACCACTAGGCTACCCCTCCGTCCCTGATGGACAATAAAGTGATGAAAGCTGGTATGTTGGTTGCCATCAGTGAGATCGTAAATATGGCTCTGCTTTTATTTTCCAGAGTGTGTGTCAGGATGTGTTCCTTGGCAAACTCATGGACTCCGTCGGAGGTCTACTCAGGAATCCCCCTCGTGCCATCAAGGCTCAACTCAAATCAATCCTGGACAAATGTGCTTTCAGTCAGACCTCCGAAGATGGTATCCCCGTCCAAAAACCATCAGAGGAACTTTACTGGCGCCTATATAACCTTCTACAGAACAGCATTGACAGCCAGAGTTAGCAGATTACCATGCTTATTCAGATACCCTCAGTCCCACTTTGAAGGCAAGGATAAGGTTGACTTAGACGTATTCAACACACCATTTAACACTCACCATGATCACCCGTGAATATATATGGTCGCCATGCAGTGCGTGAAACATATTCCCTATGAAGTGCGTGATTACATATGACCACTATGCAGTGCATGAATACACACGGTCGCTATGCAGTGCATGAATACATATGGCCGCTGTGCAGTGTATGAATACATATGGTCGCTATGCAGTGCATGAATACATATGGCCACCATGCAGTGCATGAATACATATGGCCGCTATGCAGTGCATGAATACATACAGTTGTTATGCAGTGCATGAATACAAATGGCCGCTATGCAGTGCATGAATACATATGGTTGTTATGCAGTGCATGAATACATATTGCCGCTGCAGTGCATGAATACAAATGGCCGCTATGCAATGAATGAGTACACACGGCCGCTTTCCAGTCAGCCCCAGTTGTATTCAACAATTCCGCGGTCATGGAATATTTCGAAGAAATGCCCACTTGGTGCAGGAATCTACCTATCTTGCAGCAAATCACTTTTTGTGCAGAACTCGTGCAGAAACTTGCATTAAACAGCTGCAGAATTTGTCAAATGCACTGCAGAATTTTATCATGTGAGTCAAAAGCTGGTTTCAAACTTGTAAACAGATATTTATTTTGTTTTGAAGTGAAGTTGACTTTTGTATTATTGCTTACTGAAAGTGCATGTCTGTACACCAGTGATCGCTAGATTCACTTCCATGAGCTATTTTAGCCGTGAATAAGTTTGTCTTGAAAATGCCTGCCTCAGGTCAAAACTACAAATAGTCATGAAAACTAAGGTTGAAATCTGCAGAATTGTGTCCAGAATGGTCAAATTTCGTTGCAGAAATTACAAACATTTACCGCAGAATTTTGATTTTGGGGCCGAAGAATACTGCGGAGTAATGTGTATAGTTAGTAAACTGATATGATGAGGTCGTTTATGACTCATGGAAGGTCAATTCTACCATGCATTGAAATATGATGTAATTTGATTGGTGAATTTGAAACAAATTTGAAGTGGTTATTAAACCATGTAAAATGATAACCTCTTCATAACACATCCCTGCACTGAAAACATGCAAAAGAAAAAGAGTTGATAAAAAAAAACGCATTTTAGTCACGGTAGAATGGAGATAAACCAATTCTGTTTTTAAATTTGGATATGGTTTACCGGCTTAATCAACAATTAATGAACCCCCTAAATATTTTAAAGGCTTCTCCATGTATGAAATTTGTGTGAATCTTACTGTTAGTACTCACTGGTCTGAGCATCGCTTGCTTCTCTGTTGTGGAAGTGTGGACTTTGCTTGATTCGTTCATTGAAAATAGCATCACTGCACTGCAAAGAATGGTTATACCATGACCTACATAACTAGGGTTCAGGGGACCCCTAGTAATTAATTTCAAGAGTCCTAACAGGGTTGTGTAAAGTGGTGAAATGGTGTAGTGTACTGTACTGTAAGATTTGATAATTACCATATTCAACGTAATAAGCGCCCTCTCAAAATTAGAAATAGGGGGCGCTTATTAGAATATTATTTTGAGTTGAATGATCGTAAAATTCGTGGTTTATGCTAACAGCCTGAAATGTTTACATACGACAGATATATTTTTCAAGAATTTAATTGCCCATAATTAAGGGTGATATAACATACAAGTGTGTATCATACACGAATAAGTAAGTCTTGTTTACATTGATCAATCGGAAGGGGTGCTAATTGGGATTGTTCAGTAGCCAATATATTAGCAAATATCGCCGTTGGTGCTTATTAGAGTGGGGCGCTTATTACATCGAATACGGTACTTAAATTACAGGAACTATATATTTCTTGTCAAAAATATGATACAATCAATATCACTGTGCATTCTCTGGAAGCAGTTATATCTTTCTGTGTTCATTCTATACATTTGTGCATACTAGATGCACATTTCTGAGTCTGTAAACCCCTGTGTTTATTCACGGTTGATGGAGGGATTTAGTGTAGACAGGTTTTGACAATGACTTAAAATTATGTATGATGAATGTTATTGCCAATTGTTGGAATTGTAACACTTATTTTACAAGTGAAATGTATTTTCAACAGTCTCATTGACATCTGATACAATACCTCCCTGCTGTGAAGATCTGAAGACACCTCCAGAGGTCGTGAACTTTCTAATCAGCCAATCAGCATCGAGGCTTCTAAATTCTTGGTATATGTTAGAAAATCATTCAGACCAAAGTATCTGATTTCTGTATCTCGAAAACAAATATTATCAAGGAAATCCAAATGCGAAAATTTGAAGCCATGCTATTGTAATGTTGTTATTTTATACATTCTGTCATGTGTGAGAGCCATGGAATCTTTACACAGTGTTAGAAATTGGCACTAGTCCTATAGTCCTTACCAAAATGCCCAATAGTTAAGGTATCATAAGGACTAGTAGAAATTTGCCATTTTTAAGGGTTTTGCTATATGTTCATTATAAGGACTTGTAGACTAAAACAGTTAGTTTCTATGGCTGTTTACCCAAAAGGGTTTCGGGAATATGGAGAATGTATTTGTTTTTCGCGGCAGAGATCGAAGTTTCAGAATTGATGCAGTTTTGCCAAATTGTTTTGGGGTGCTGGCATTTGATTAGCTTGAGAACCCACCTGTCTTTCATTTTGATAGGTCGGGAAGGTCACTCCGGGTTCGCCTGTCACCTACCATGGAGGAGTCAAATTTTGGCACAGGCAGGTATCATATATAGGAGTTAGTAAAAATCTGATTTTAATGAGATTGGTATTTTCATTTGTTTTAAGTTGAAGTATTACACTTATACCTCGATTATTTTGTGTATCATATCTCCAATGTAATATGGTGAATACCCTGGTTTGCCACCATAAGGCAGGAAGTGATGTCACACCTCCATTGCTCTCTTAGCACAGGATTTCACTCGCTCATTGGTGTCATTTGATTGGATGGTTATTTTTAGCATCATGTAATTTGAATGGGACAAAATGAAGCTATGGTGTCAAATGGGTCACATTATTATGGTGATATAATACCCTAGCTTACCTAGGATGGGTCTGGTGCCAGATACCCATGATTTGCATGCTGTTATATTTACATCATCATGCTTGTATATCTTCAAGGCTTATTGGGTGTTGAGTATTTTGTTTTGAGAATGTTCTCACGTTATCTTTATGTTTTCTTGCCTATCGGATGTTTTATTCATATATATTCATCTTGCCATTGTCCCAACCAGTTGAAGAAAATCCACAAATGTCTTACAAGGCATGTAGTTAGATACTGTTAGACTGACTGTTTCAGTTAGAGTTCTGCTTTCTATGATTGATGAACAGATGACACATATGAGCAAAAGAATAAAATGATTGATGGGGATAATGATTGGAGCACCACATATTAAAAGCAAAATGTCAGAATTTGACAAGAATGTGGTGTAATCAATCACAATTTCCTTAATAACATAACTCTGAAAGTTAAACACACAATCTGTGATGTCGTGCAATATGATGTAATTTCCCTTCAACTGCCTAAATGTTTGTGTGCAAACTTTGAATAATACTCCTGAACTATTTGTTGGTGGATAATACCTCTAAGGTTACATTATTGCTAAAATGTAGGTCAGTGTGTCTCAAAGTAGACAAATTTTCTCAAAAACTATTTAAGTCGGAGAAATGAAATTTTTACACACTGATGCTACTGGTCATGATCTCAAATAAGTTCAAAAATTGGTGTTGTAAATTCATCTTTTACAGAGTTATGGGCCTTGCTCCTTGCTTTTCAATTAGAGCATGCAACATAAAATGGGAACAAGTTTTCTCAGAAACTACTGAAGTTATATGAATGAAAGTTTGCATACGTATCTAAGAGATACTTGTCAAGACTGAGTTTGAAAATTGGTGCTGTCAATTGTATTTTACAGAGTTCTTGCCCTTGATCCATGTTATTTTACATTGTGCATAGTGTTTGTAATGGGGACAATTTCCTCAAAAACTACTAAGTTACTTGACTGAAAGTTTGCATGCTTGCCTAAGAGATACTTGTCGAGACTGGGGGAGTTCGAAAATTGGTGCTGTAAGTAATTTCTTTACAGAGTTACAGCCCTTGATCCATATTATTTTACTTGATGCATGTGCTGAAGTTAGCTTATCTAAGAGATCCTTATCAAGACTGAGTAATTTATTCCAGAGAAGGGACCTTTTGTATGTTATAATTTCACATTTAATCATTTTTTCTGTTGACATAAAGCAGTCCAAGTACCTATTTCTTCCTACGGCTTGATGGGTCTCTTTCAATAGCTTATATTCGCTACTATATGAACAAACAGAATTCTAATGTGTCCCATGACAGCGAATAGTGATAACGCGATTTTCTTGTTGTTGTTATTATCATTATTATTATCATTATGTTCTATGAAAACTATATAATGGTATGTTCTTGTTATTGGATGCATGATTTTTATGCAAGTGGGCCATTTATGCTTGTCGGCCATTGTACAAGATGACAAGTGTATTCAATTATTTATCTGAAAAAAATTAAGCACCATTCGTTATGTGTTTTCATACAACATTATACACATTTTGAAATCCAGAAACTGATATCAATATTTGATTGACGTATTCCATCACTCTTACTTGATTATCTTTCTCTTGCTTCCTCTGTTTCTTTGCTTCGTTTGCTGTGAAAAACGACTATGTTTGACGTTAAAGGCGACTATGCTTGTCATAAGAGGCGACTAACAGGATCGGGTGGTCAGGCTGGCTGACATGGTTGATGCATGTTTACGAATCCCAATTATGTAGATCGATGCTCATGATGTCAATCACTTTATTGTCTGGTCCAGACTTGATTATTTACTGACCAATGTCATATACATGTAGCTGGAATATTGCTGAGTATGCGTTAAACAACAAACAAACAAACAAAACTTTGCATTGTATTAGATGACTCAGTCCTTGCAACCATCTGGAGGAAGATACAGAGGTTGTTGTGTTCTTGTATCATCTTAGTCCACAGATATCCGTAGTATCTTTGTCATTTATCACCATGATACCAACATCCTTTGTAGATATTTCCTATAGATTCACAGGGATATATGACTATATAGAAGTGATGCTAAACCTTTTTCAAGGTGTATATGTTGTCCTGTGCAGTATGGAGGCTGAAGGGGACATGTAAACAACAACAATGTATCCAAGGCACCTGTATGCAGAAATGTATCCTGGCCGAATTTGTATTAAAGCAATGATTGTACATTTCCTTTTCATGATTATTAATTGAATTGTTTTAGAAACTATCGGTATTTCATCACTTGGTGAACATTTTGATTTGGAATTTACACATCTAAAGCATTACATTATCATTTCATGATTATGAATTTGATATTTTTAGCAACTGTTTTATAGCTTGGGTAACAATTTTGTTTTGTATTTGCATATTGTATTTACATTGTACAAATCAGTTCAACTTGACATTATTATCTCAAACTGGGTCTACTTGAGGTATGAACTACTTGGTTTGTATTTTCTATTTACCAACTTGTAGTCAGCAAGTTATATGAGAATATCAGTACTTAACATGGAAATAGAGGCTATTTTAATTATACCCTTTAGTTTGTGTCTCTCAAGACGTTGAAATGGCATTTTTTTAGAGATTTAACTCAATTGACACCTTCCTGAAAACCTATATCATGCACAGTCCAATCAAAGGATGCTTCATTTTTTATTAGTACATGAATTCATTTGCAAGTCTTTGCTTCTGACCACCACCCTGACCAACAAGGAGGCGGACTTCAGGAGGGGTCTGATAGGAGTGGTCATTTGTTCTGGGTCAGCATGTCAGGATTAGTGCTCACTACCGCTAAACAAGCATCTGAGGACATCCATTAGAACCTTTCATGAACTTTGACTGACCATTGTAATGATTCACTAGAAGTCGACATTGGCCAATAAGAAAGCAGCTCTCTCTCGAGCTTTATGGCACTAGTTTCAAACTGGTGACTTCCTTTCCATACTACGCTTTGAAAAATATTGATTCAAAATTTGAAAATTGAACAAAAGAACATTCTGTAATTTCTAATAGACGGCCTAGATTGTATAGCAACAGGCTATACAAAGTCTCTTCCATTCAAATGTTTATCCCTTGAAGCGAGAGTAGACGATGATTTTGATGGATTCAGTCGTACAGCAAGTAACTGTCGTTCGGAATACCCTGTGTTAACCTTTTCGAGGATGCGTGATTAGAAAACACATCCGACTTTCCCGATCTGGTAATGGAATGTCCTCAGATCTTTATTTAGCGGAAGTGAGAAATAAGATCTGATCTCAATGAGATGGCATGTAATGATATTATTACTTAGACTGTAAAATGGTCTCAAATGTTTTTAGACCTTACTTACAGTAAATGGTTGAACATGGCAATGTTTATTATTTTTTTTATGATTCTTTTTCATAGAGTTAATGTTTAAGAAACATCTTGCACTATTAAACCACCTTTTTGGGTGTTATTATTTACAATAGTACAATACATCAAGTAGGGCCAACTGTGCTGAGTCTAATTTTGGTTTATTGTCATTTTTTAGGATTTATGTTAAAGCAGTCAATTTAATTTAACACTAAGATGTATTTCAACATTATCCTTTTATGACTAACTTACAGACCCGTGCAAAAATTTGATTTTGGATAAAAATCTTAATTTGTTAAGTTTAGCAATGGGGATTTTAATGGCCCGACAAAATCAACTTTTCTCAACTAAGAAAAACTCCCATCCTATATAGTGCAATAGGATGCACCGGGCATATGCGAGGACTTGTCAAAAAATGTATTTGTCATTCTTCATGACAGCATGATTTTTAGTACTAAAGGGAATACAACATTTTTGAGGATTATGTTGGTTTGTTTTTGTTTGTTTTCTTCTGTTTTCTTCTTTTTAATGTCTTTTCTTTTATTTTGGGGTTGTGTGTGTCTCAAAGCTTAATTAAGGAAGACCTAAAAGGGCTGTTGTATAAAGTTATACCAAGGACTTTTTATGTGTGCGACCTACTACTTGAAAACTACTAAATAGATTCTTTTCCAACCTGGTGAACACTTTTTATACCTATAGGAGAGGTGGACTGAAAGTTTGATATCAATATTTGGATTTTCTGAAAAAATACAGCTTTTTAAAAATTCTTTTACTTAGATTCATTTTTACTGAAACATTTGTGCTACCTATAACTTGAAAGCTACTGCATGGATTCTTGTCAAATTTAGGGAACAGTTTCCATACGAATAGAAGGAGCAGAGCAAAGTTTGATTTTCTGAGAATATATTTCTTTTTTTGTTTTTTAACTATGTTGGAGTCGAAGTCAGGGTATTGGTGAGCCCTGCTCACTTTTTGTCATGTTTTATCCTACATTGAACTTTTCAACTGGTCCCTAAGGACCTTACACTTACGACAGTGTTTTGGCACTGCTTTATGCCAGTCCATTTAACCCGTCAGGTTACTGATCACTGATGGTTTGTTGGGGGAAGCTTTTTGCTACATCTGTAGCTTGCGTGGCAGGATGCTTAATGAAGGATGGGGATGCTCTTGATTTGTTGAGTATATCATTGCAAGGGTACCCATGTGTTTTATGTTCAGATAATTACTGTTAGTCCAGAAAGTGATATTTCCTCAGATTTACTGCTGGAAACCTTACAGTATCAAAAGTGTCATTCATCGTTCATGGACTCATTAATTCAGAAATTTGGGGACACAGACAGTTTGACGTAACAAGACATAGTTTGACTTGTAGCTTGAATATTTTCAGGGTGTTCCCATGGTAACCAGACATCAAATATTGCATCCAATATGCACAAGATATGAATGGATGCCAATAATATGGACTGGGGGCCGCATGATATGCAAAAAGCGTGTCTGTTTGAATCAATCAAACTGATTTAATTGTAGCATGTACACGAAGTCTAACTGACCATTGCTGACCGTCCATTTCCCATATTCTGCACTGAAATCACTGCCCATGGGTTTCAGACCAACATATCGTGACTGCATAAAACTCAAGAAGTCAGGTGTGCCACTTGTTGCCAACCTATAGATGTCCAGTAGATCTGTCGGCATATTGGGACTCACTTGTTACAAGTCCCCATGACTCACAGATAGACCGAGCTAAATCCCTGGTTTTTGTTGATGTTAGGATTACGCTTTGTGGCAGTAGTGACCACAACTGGTTGTATGGTAAGGTGCAGATTACAGGGATTATAGGTCTTTATCAACCTCATTACAATCAGATGTTTTACTCTCTGTGGGATGATATGAAACCTCTCTGTGGGAAGATATGATACCTCTCTGTTGGATGATATGATACCTCTCTGTGGGATGATATGATACCTCTCCATGGGATGCTTTGATACCTCTCTGTGGGAGATATGCATCAACCAAGTCAGCGAGCCTGACCACCCGATCCCGTTAGTCGCCTCTTATGACAAGCAGTCACCTTTTACGGCAAGCATGGGTTGCTGAAGACCAATTCTACCCTGGATCTTCCGGGTTGATATAGTACTGTTTAATGTTAGTTCATAGCAAATAGCCATGAACTTGTTGAGTGCCATCTTAGTAACTTTAACAAGTTTTCAAAACTGACCATCTCTTAGCAAAACAGGCCATCTAGGACAGTCAGACAGACGGGTATTTTACACAATGGTACAAGTTAGCTAAGCAGTCAGAGCACCATATATGATTTCTGTATCTCGAAAATGAACTTGGTCAGTTCCTAATATAAATAATAAAGGCCACACGGTATATTGGTAACGATTTTTTACACTGTCGTTTCTGAGAATATGGCATATCGTACCACTGAAGGAATATTCTTGTTCTGTGTGGGACTTTTTTGTTAAAATCTAAAATTTCCAAATTGAGGTGGTAAAGAAATGAAACAGAATCATATTTAAATTATAGAAGTAAGAACCTACTTATCCATATTTTAGATTGGGCAGTCAAAATTTGGTCAGGGTTCATCTGACATGACCAATGGAGGGGTTATCAGATCATCACACAGAGGGATATTGTACTGGCATAAAGACAGGATTTTAATGAGATTAAGATCATTCTGGTTTAAATCATTCCATTGAATTGAATTTTCCATCTGGCTTTATATGCTGTTGTGCTTGTTTTATATTGTTTTGTGGTTTATATATCATGTATATGGAGGCAACATATTTTTGTTATATTGGATATTTATATCTTTGAATAAATATTTTGGAAATCAACTGCCATCATTCATTGTTTGTTTTATGAATACAATGCATAGCTGTGTGGTGGAGCTAGGGTTTTGTACACAGTAAACAGTCACTATCAAACAAAAGTGAGCAGCTGACAGTCCTATCACGAAGGATCTTGCCACCTCAAATTCAACCCAGGTAATCTACAAAAAAGGCGACTAACGGGATCGAGTTGTCAGGCTCGCTGACTTAGTTGATGCAGGTTATCGACCCCAATTGCGTTGATCGATGCTCATGATATTAATCACCGGATTGTCTGGTCCAGACTCGATTATTTACAGACCGCCGTCATATAGCTGGAATATTGCTGAGTGCGGCGTAAAACAACAAACCAAACCAAAACTACAAAGGATATCTGGGTAACTCTCCGGAAGCCCATGGTTACTAACCGATACCAGGATTCTCAAGTTAGATGAACACTCAAATATGTGAGGTCAAAATAAGGTCAAGGCTAGTAGCTATTTTCCACACTAGCTGAGTAAAATATAGGTAGAATAGGTCTTCAGCAACCCATGCATGTCATTGATCCCAATTGCAAGAATCGATACTCATTATGTCAATCACTGGATTGTCTGGTCCAGACTCGATTAGTTACAGACCGCCGTCATATGGCTGGAGTATTGCTGAGTGTGGCGTAAAACAACAAACAAACATAGATGTACGTCCTTGACTGATCCATGTTCCAGGGGCAAGCGTATCCGCTAGTCTGTATCAAAGCCTAGTTTCTACATGACTTTGATAAATAGGAGTCATAAGAAGCAACTTTAAGCAGGCAGTCACACTCAGTGACTTGGTTGAAAGAACATCCTTGTACCCCAACAAGTGGATCGTTAGTCACAATATTGATCACTTACTGTCTGGTCCAGACTTGATTAATTACATGCCTCTGTCATATAGCTGAAATATTGCTGAGTGTTGCGTTAAACAACAAATAAACAAACAAAGGAGTAAAATCTTGTAAAAGCGCAGTTAACAGCATATGACACAACTTTCAAAATGATAATATACTTATAATATAACTGCACATATATATTCTGTTCAGTTATTCATATAACATAAAATCAGTCAATCACATTAAGTCACAGTTTGTAGTGTATAGTAATGTTGGATTAAAGTCCCAAGTCAAGTTTGTTTGTTTTAACACCGGACAAAGCAATATTCCAGCTATATGATGGGTGTGTGTAAGTAATTGAGTCTGGAACAGACAATCCAGCGTTTCATGTCATGAACATTGATCCACGCAAATGGGACATGATGACATGCATCAACAAAGTCAGCGAGTCTGGCCACCCGATTCCGTTAGTCACCTCTTATGACAAGCATGGGTTGCTGAAGACCTATTCTAACCCGGATCTTTCACGAGGGATGTTCTCCCCGAGGTCATAAGCAATGATAAACAAATACACATAGATCTAGTAATGAATATTTATTTACAAAATAATCTTACACACTTTAAATATTCATGCTTGCAACCACCCATAAATAATTCGTCTTCATGTATGGCATCTTAATCCATGAAAACCACTTGCATCTACTTGAAACAGATTACATGCACTCAAGCATTTGATGCAGAAAACATTTTACTAAATAAACCATCTTATTCCTTAGTCAATCAAAATTAATTTAATGTTAGACCATCTGTGTAGAATCCCATGCTTAGATTTTTCAAGAAGACACTTAGAGTTTGTCAACTGTAGAGAGTGTTGATCAATCTTCTGAGATTGATTAATTGAAAAAGATCTGACTATATTCCAGATGTATGGCCTGTGAAAGGTACTCTAAAGTGCTAGTTGTAGTATTGAATAGCATTATGAATGACCAAATAGCAAGACTCAATTTGCCTCATTAATAAATCATGATTATATAGAATATTCATGAACATATATCTATGAACAATCTGTGTTCTATTACACCTTGTCAACATTGCTTTCTGAGCTAATCATTTCATAGCAGCAGCAGTGATATTTGATAATTGTTTTACAGTAGCAACAGTGATAACTGATAATTGTTTGACAGTAGCAAGTGATAATTGATGATTGTTTCACAGTAGCAAGTGATAATTGATAATTGTTTGACAGTAGCAAGTGATAATTGATGATTGTTTCACAGTAGCAACAGTGGTAACTGATAATTGTTTTACAGTAGCAAGTGATAATTGATAATTGTTTCACAGTAGCAAGTGATAATTGATGATTGTTTCACAGTAGCAACAGTGGTAACTGATAATTGTTTTACAGTAGCAAGAGATAATTGATAATTGTTTCACAGTAGCAACAGTGATAACTAATAATATTTTTACAGTAGCAAGTAATAATTGATCATTGTTTCACAGTAGCAATAGTGATAACTGATAATTGTTTCATTTGAATTAAAGACTCAATCTGGTTTTCCTTTGGCAGCAAAGGAGAAAGTAATTTTGTTTTAAAGTCATATGGTTGTAAATTATATCATGTTGAGCCTCTGACAATCCCCCCACTAGTCACCATTCATTGAGTAAAATGCTTCTTTGATCAGTATTTCAGTAATATCATGGTGCATCAGCTTGATGTGGGTGGGTTGGGGGTGGGAAAGACCATAATGATGCACTCTTATGAAACCCACAACCAAGGGTCTTGATAATCATGGTGTAGCTAGGATTCAAACCCATGATCAGTGGATCCTGGCATGCCTAAGGGAGGTAACTCACATTATAAGGCAACCTTGACCCCTTTGCCACCCAAGCCCCTCTTCTAACATTATCACATACTGACTCTACCCTGACACAAGACAGGAGCTACCTGGGTTTGAAAAGGTCATCAATACCAAAATGTACATAATGTACTGTCAAATTCATTGAGACATGTGCAATACAAAGGTAGCTTGTAAAACAAGCAGCACTTGCAGAGAGCAACTGTGTTGCCTTGTATTCATACTTTTGCATAGTGGATTATCAGGCATAGTGCTATCATTGATTTGTGACAGAGCGACCACAGACAGCTTTAATCAACAATTATATATTATACTCGATAAGCAAAATTATTACACACATGCATGCACACAGATAATAAAATTAACACAAAAAAGGGGCCTTGCGGAGATTATATCATTCAGAAGGCCAGGTGTTTTTGTTTTTATGACTTGGTCATGAAAAATTAAAATAAAATACTTTCGGCATGATGTTTGAGATCTAGTTCTGTTGGTAGTTGGAAGTAAAGAGGTCTGGTCTCCCTGGTTCTGGTTCTTAAAATAATATCCTGAATTTGACAGGTGAGTTTTTAAATTTCAATATTGTTTCTGGTATTAAAAAAATGCACTTAAGACAGTTTCATTTCAGGCCTTCAGTCAATGCTGAATATTGTGATCATGTTGATATTATTCCTATCATCAAAACAATTTTTACTGTTAGGGCATACTTAAACCCAAGTTAAAATATGCAAGGCCCAACATAATGTTGAATTGATCCATACGTGCTACAACTCAACATTTTGCAATCTACATTTGCTGATATCATTATTTGAAACTGCTAACAGAACATGATTGACTGGTAAATTGCCTATGAATGTTAGTTTCTATGATAATACAGATGCCAAATCAGCAGTTTTAGTCAAAGGTTGTTATTGTGATTTGAAAACTTAGATTGACTAGATCATAACAGTTATTTTTGTCACATTTTGACCATCAAGAGTTGTGGGTATGACTGACTTGTAATGAGAAGATGATAAGGGACTTATTGTAGACATTATTGTCTATTGTAGACATTACCCAACCAGTTAATTCTCAGTCAACTACACTGTAAATGTAAGGCTTAAAAAAATGAAAGAAATGATTCTCAGGCAATGACTTTCAAATGTATACCATAACACAAGATGCGCAGTAAAGCAGTGCGCATGTGAAGGGAAGTAATTGCATGCTATATTGGATTGCATTGTTTTTAAGTATTAGGATTGTTTTTAAGTATTAATAAATGGAAACAAAAACGAAACATGCAGAAGACCTTATAATGATGTGGGCTGTGCCTGATTTTTTTTTAGCCTAAAATTCCTACTTTGACAATGTAATATTCAAACTATGCAAACAGTGAAATCTTTATTAGTAATCAATAATACTCAGGTTTACATGCATGGAATTTTTATATGAGAGATCATGTCTTTGAAAAGCGTACAGCTTTCATTGGGACATCACTTCATTGCAAATACTTGGTGAAAAAGTGTAAGGTAGTCTTGCTAGTCATAAATAATGCACACTACCCAACACCAACCTTTAAGTTAGTTAATTAATAAATAATTAATATTTCAGCTAAATACACATAATTATGCATGATTCATGCAATCTTAATGCATTCAATCAGAGTCATGTTCAGCAATGTTCAGCATGGCACATATGCATTCTTTAGATAGCTATCACTTCATGAACAATTTGTTTCTTAAGTTTCTAAATTCAGAAAAACAGACTTCTCATTGCCATGTACATCCTGCTCCAGAATATCCAACACTGCATGTAAATACATCAAGTCAGAATAACAACAAAACAAATTATGTCAAGCATCCATGGCTATACAGGGATCAAGCATGCTTCAATATGGAGATATGTTGTATGATAGTAGTATAGGGAACAGGGCATGGCACCACACCCTGGACCAGGTTCAGGTCCAGATGATGCTCCACATGGGGGTCCAGTGTGGGTGTGGCGCCATGCCCATGAGGGGCATCTTCAGGGCCTGACCCTGCTCCAGGAAGGGTGTAGCGGTGTGGCCCTGATCCCAATACTCCTTACAATCTTAATTGCATTAAATATATATTTTTTGAAGATTTTACACTGAAATGTAACCATTTGAATTTGCCGTGTTACTTTTCAAGTAAACTGACTGTTCTAAACATAGATTTCGGTGTAATTATGGTTTTGAGTAAATATTAAAAATACATGACTAAATTAAACTACCAGTGTGGGTCGCTAATGTAGCGGCCATAAAATGTCCGAGTCCCGTGATGGGATTCGAGCCATGGACCTTCTAATCCGAGGTCGGATGCCTTGTCCACATGACCAAAGAGGTTAACCCCGTCAGCAAGCTGACAAGGTAAGGATGTCATGTGTGGGATGACTCCACGCCCTGCTACATACTCTCCCATCAACAGAAGGCACGTCCCGGACCTCATAGTAGGGTACTGAGGCTTATTTTGCTCAAATTTTATATGAACGTGCTCAGCCCCACGTTGGGCGCCAATGTAGCGGCCATAAAATGTCTGAGTCCTGTGATGGGATTTGAACCACGAACCATCTGATCAGAGGTCGGACGCCTTGTCCACATGACCAAAGAGGTTAACCCCGTCAGCAAGCTGACAAGGTAAGGATGTCATGTGTGGGATGACTCCACGCCCTGCTACACTAACAACAAAGTTGATGAGAATTGGTAAATGCAATGCCAGATAATGATTCAACCTAATGGTTTTGCGAACATTATAAACCATGTAACAACACAAAGACTGATTACGTTTCCCGTAACCACATTCCACAAGATGATAATAGCAGTGAATACAATCAGACACAAGGTACATCAGGGTGTTTGGTCCCCACATGTATTGTAGGTGTCTTCAAGATTGTAACATAGTTCAACATATCCATCCATAGCAATCTATTCTAGGGCTCATCATCTCAAGGCATCCCTTCTCTTGAACATAAAATATATTCATAGCACCATCACAAGATCTGATACATATTCCTCTGCACCTGCTGTTCTGGGTAAAGACCCAATTCATTAATCCCATGTATATCTTTAGATTCCTTAATCAGTTTAATCTAATTAAAATCAGATCTTCATCTCCAAAATAATACCTCTCAAAGCTTGATTTAACTATATAAAACTTGCACCAGTGCAACCTATTATTGAAAAATGCAACCTACATGTCTACATGACATGTTAAAAAAATTCAAATTTGACTTCTGACTAAGCCTTACGTTTCCACACAACAACCTAGTTCTGTCTGGTGCAACTAAGTTTTCATGTCAACATATAGATGCATGACAAACCCTCCACACAACGACCTGATTCTGTCTGGTGCAACTAAGTTTTCATGTCAACATATAGATGCATGACAAACACTCTACAGGTCACATCAGGAAAATTTTCTCATCAGCCAGTTTGAGCAAAGGCCTCCAAATTCTTGCAATTCTGGCCAGCATATCTGATTTCCGTATATACATAATGATCATTTTGATTGGTTAATAATATATTCCATGCTGTACATGTAGTGGATATCCCCTGTCATTGTGTATGGGTTTTCTTATGTTAAGATTGAATTTCTGAATAAAGGCGGTTACGCCTGAAACCGAATTGTTCCACAAAGCTGACATTATCATGATGATTAGCTGAAGAACCTACTTCTTCATTTAGATTTATTGGTCAAAGTCTGCTCTGGATTTCTCTGACGTGACCTCTGTTAGAGGTGTCCTCTCATCTTAATGCAGAGAAGTATTGTACTGGATTAAAAGATCTGATTTTGAAGAGATTGTGGCAAGCTCATCTACATACCATCCCCCTGATCAACCCATCTCCCTTCCAACAACTCTCTTGGCTTCATAAGCCCTTACACCTTGCCTTAGATTCCTGTCTCTGCTTCATCAAAATCACAATCCCAGTTCACCCCTTCAGAACTCTTCCCTCACCCCTCTCCTTATGACCATTCCCCCTCAGACCTTATCCCATTCTCCTTCATTTTACCATCCACCCCACTCTGGTATCATATTCCCCTCCTATTTATTACCCCCTCAGAGCTTATCCCATACCCCCTCATTTTATCCCCCACCCTGGTATCATATTCCCCTCCTATTTATTACCCCTTCAGATCTTATCCCATACCCCCTCATTTAACCACCCATCCCCAATTTCCTTCGTTAACCTTCTCAGCTCTTCTCTCCAAACTTCTCATTTTACCACCAATCCAATCCTGGTCTCAAAGTCCCTTTCCCCTGTTTCTCCTTAGTCCCACTCCTCCTCATCCCTCTCCTCCCCATCTTCATCCTGCCTGTTCTCTACTGGCGGCTCCACAGGCTGGATGTTGTTCAACAAGTCTCGCATGGCATCCATCAACACCCCAATGCCTCTTCGCAAATTGTTCCCTTCGGGGTTATCTCCCCCTGCGGCTCCCTCTTGGGCTGCAACTGCTGCTGGTGCTGGATCAGGATCCTGGAACAAAGTGTCTGTGAGTGTGAGCACGATGAGTGTGTAAATGAGACTTTTGTCCTGTGCTGCTTTGAACAGTATTTCAGTTATAGCACTATTCACTTGGCAGTAGTAAATCATTAAATCAGATCTTAGTTCTTGCTACCGCTAAACAAAGATTTAAGGACATCCCATTAGGGTCACTTTCCTCATCTGGTAAGCAACGCTGTGATTGGTCAGATAAAAGGTTGTTCTGACATGACCTTTAATGGGAGTCCGTCCTCGCTACCGCTACACAAAGATCTGATTTTAATGAGATTGTCCAATATAAACATAACTACTTTCTGAAGTAGCCACACATCCACTTACATTGGGGTTGTAGTTGGGCAGCAAGGACCTGAGGAAGAGGGAAAGTGAGCTGCCTCCCTGCTCCCCTCGCCGGCCCCTGAAACAGGTAGGAATACTTTTCCATCACTGAGGTTAATTCTCAGAAAATATCTGTTCACAGTTTAAGCACTTATACAAATACAAAAAAACTTTCAACAGTTAAATCTAACTTTCCTCAAAGAATGCAAAGGGTGTATAATGCTTTTCATGCTTCTCACCCAAACCTGTCATAATTTTACAACCATGTTGCAATTCTGTTATCTATTCAATGTCTATCTTAAGCCACTTTAGAGCTGCAAACAGTGTATGCTCTTGTGGAGTAATGTGGTCGGTCCTAATACTGTTAATGTCAGGCTCTAAAACATACATACAACATGGGAATGCTTGGTATGACTGCCACAGAGTAGGAAAAAGTTGTATACTCTGTAAGTCACCGACTCATGACAAGTTCAAGAGATGAGTCAAAACAGTTTACCAGTATGCTACACCAAAACGGAATTTGTGGTAAATCAGTATCAAATCTTTAAATGCTTAAACTGTTAAAAGCATGTAATGATACTAACATCAGACAACATTGGAAATAAATGTCCCTTGTCCTTATGTCACCAACTGAAAACACAGCCACATTAGCTCTACCGTACTTACAGTTCCAACTCTATAGTCATCCGAATTATATTATATAATAATAATGTGTACCGTACTTGACATGATAAGTTGTTAGCTCACCTGACTGGGCGGTCATAGGTTGCTACAGCATCATGAGGAGGCAGGGGGTCGTAACTTAGAATTGGAGATGTCGTCAGCTCCTGCAAACATGGAGATGAATCAATTTTTAATACACTTGGAATGAAGTAAAGCCCTGTGAAAATGAATTGCCAATGTCCCCTTTCTGCCCTATGATATTCAAGGTCGGCCCTACTGAAACAATGACATCACATGGCTATGTAATTAAGACATTGGAAGACATCAGTTGTGATGTCAGCTGTTCTCTGACCAGTGGATTTATATGCATTCCAGGTATCATTCTCAACTCCTTGGGGAGTATACAACCCATGCCTATGGGCGCTGGAGGGTTTTTACATCAATCCTACACATCAGGTACACATTCCCTGATGGGACTAAGTCACTTGCCCAGGGTGACACCACACGTTTTGATAATTCGGTTTCGGGTGTATTCATGTTTCCATCTCATCATCTACAATCGGATGAGTGGGTTCTTTTGAGTACACAAGGTGAAAGTACTATACACTAAAGGTAGTGACAACCCCATAAAGACCTGTAAGCATACTCCATAGGCTGAATAACAACCTGGTTCCTAGCGGAATACGATCTCAGCACCGGGAGCTCCTACCTCCTGTGTCCCTCCCCCTTGAATGAGGAGAGCCTGTACCCAGCTTCCATAATGAAACAACCTATTAATTGTTTGAGTAGGCAGTTTTCTATCAACAATATTACTATAGGATGAAATGACCATAGGGGAAATTTACTTTGTTGATGATTATTATAATACTTTTCAGCTTCATATTGTCGTGTACCTTGGCCTGGCTTACTACTGGTACCTTCAGGCCACACATTTTTATTTTTCGATTCACGGGCCTCCTGCCCCTATTGAAAAGCAGTCAGGAAAGAGGGAAATTAAAAATAATTACTATTATTATTATTATTATATCTTCCAAAAGTGATATAGACCCTCAATAAAAAATGTTTTATATATAAATTCCATGTCTACATCACTATAAGTGATTCAAGTTTTAACTCCACAAATGAATGAATGAATGAATGAATGAATGAATGAATGAATGAATGAATGAATGAATGAATGGAAACCTGTAAATAATCAAGTCCATACCAGACAATCCAGTGATTGATATTATGACCAACGATCCATGCCAAATAGGTACGAAGTCATTCAATCACCAAGTCACTAAGCCTGACCCATTCCGTAGCCTCTTACAACCAGTATGGGTTGCTGGAGAACAGTGCTGACCCATAATCCACTGTGGTCAAACAGTATATGGACAGGCCATGTACAAAAAGGTGACAGACAGGCAGTTAGTCAACTATAATACTTAGGTGTGACATGTGGGAGGACACCCTTCTCTGTCTCTCGGTCCACTGAAAGAACTTACCGGTGGTAGTGCAGCTGTGGCATCCTTGATCTCAGACACAATGATGTGACGGAAGATGTTGCGTGGTGTGCCTTGGTACCGGATACTTCGCCTGTTGATCATAATATTAGATATTATCTTTATACAGTGTTTGACCCTGACTAAAATTTGCCAGTGGTCCAACGGAACAGCACATGCAAGTATCTACTGGTCCTGTTCAATCTCTACACACTCAATGGTGCTGACCAAAACAGGTTTTCAATCGCAGATACATGTACTTAATCATGTTCATACAAAAACTGAGTGGGCGTAATTGGAATGACAAACGTGTCAAGAAGGTAACCACAACCACACAGGGTTGTTTAACTTGCTGGTTTTGCTTGGATCTAAGAGACAATCTTTCACAGATTTCAAAAGTCAAACAAACTACAGTGAAAAAATAGTCAAAACATGAAAAAATCCTATTTTTTTCAGAAAATACACATATCAAAATTAAATTTTGCACTGCACCTCTTCTGTTATTATGGAAACTATTCTCTAAATTTGAAAAGAATCCATGAAGTAGTTTTCTAGTTACAGGTTGCGCAAATGTTTCAGTAAAAAACTTTTAATTGCAAAATAGCTGTATTTTTTCAGGAAATTTAAGTATTGAAAACAAACTTTGCACTGCACCTCTCCTATTGATATAGAAACTGTAACCCCAATTGGAAAAGAATCCATGAAGTACTTTTCAAGTTATCAAGTAATAGGTCGCACAAATGTTGCAGTAAAAGAATTCTAAGTAAAAAAAATGAAAAATAGCTGTATTTGTTCAGAAGATCCAAATACTGAATCAAACTTTGCACTGCACCTCTCCAATAGGTATAAAAAGGGTTCCCCAAGTTTAAAATCTGTGCAGTTGTTTTCAAGTTATAGGTTGAACACAAAAATGTCCTTGGAAGGACGGATGGACGGACAGACAGAATTCCTTGTTATAACTATTTATACCCCTGCCCTTTTATAATAATAGCATTCCCACAACACTCCTACCCTCTACAATACACTGTAGATTATTCATACACAGATGGTACAACAGTTATTGATACCAGTTCCTGGATCAGTTTGTGTTAGAGTCAGTGTGAACAGCACTGGGACAGGTGTTGCCAGTTTCACAAATAATCAATACAGGTATTGTGTTTGTTTACCAGGTCTCCTGACTCTCGGAAAGGCTTGTCATGACTACAGAAACATCTTGACAAACTAATGCAAGCCTCCATAGCTCAGTGGATAGAGCACTGGTCTTGTAAACCAGGGGTCGTGAGTTCGATCCTCACTGGGGGCTGAATTTTTTTTTTTTTAACATGATATTTTTACAAGTATCTTTGAACAGAATGGTGACTTTTGACATTTAATTAATACAACTGCAAACATACTTGGCTTTCAAATTATATCTAAATACTATAAATTATTTCTTGGAATACATGCATTTTTGAATGCATGAATAATATTTTTGAAACAAAACACCAGTTGCTTTTATTGTTTGGGTAATTTTAGAAGTGTATTACATTTCAGTCTAATTTATATATAACTATTCATACCTTTCAATTATCATTCTGATTTACTTTTCAGAAATAAATATTTCATCAAAGGTAATTTTCATTGATCACAAGTGAAATTGAAGAACACACATCACACAAGCAGTGGAGTTGTGGTTGCCATGGTTGCTTATATATAGCAATGCCCGTAATAATATAACAGGGGGTTGAGATAAGGTGCTGCAATTCATTGAGCAGAGTTGCATCCCTTAGGCATATCAGAATCCTATGACTGCGGGTTTGAATCCAAGATTTCACTCTGACTATGATTCTTGGTTTGTCAGCACTGTACCTCTATACTCTTAAGTTTAAGGTAGTAATCCTACTAGGACAAACATCACCTTGGGCCTTCCTACCCCATTATGCCATGACATACCGTATTCATCATATTACCGGTAAGCGCCCTGCTCCAGTAAGCACCCCCTGACCCACTTCCAGACCCATCTGTAAGCAATCTTTTACAGAAACAGAAACATAGAAGGAGTATAAGTCTGTCTCACAGTCCCTGAACCATATTATTTCCCCTTCCGCCCACCCTTTTCCTTAATGTAAAAGCCCTAAATGGAGCAAGTCTATGTTTTCCTCAGGTTCAAATCATTCATCTCACTGGGGTTCCTTTTCAATTTAAATTGAGTTATTTGTTTCTATCAAAATTATATATTTTCAGAGACTAAGTATTCGTCTAAAGTTTTAGCTTCATTGACTTTTGAACTGTTTGTCCACTCTCGCTGGTTCTCTGAAACTAAATTTTACTCATTTAAGGTTTAAGTGACCCCCAATGTAAATTTTCTAAGCTCCAAGTGACCCCCAATGTCTATTTCCTAAGCTCCACGTGACCCCCAATGTCAATTTTCTAAGCTCCAAGTGACCCCCAATGTCAATTTTCAAAGCTCCAAGGTAGCTTAATATAGCGAATACTGGGTACGGTCACTGCAGTACTGCTCCAATACTGTTGACCCCAGCTACTCGATAAATAACAGTGAAGAACAAGGCTGCATGCCCCTCATGGTTTATTCTCCCTACTCCCCCTTGCTGCTTATTTCTTACATGAAGCAATGGCTTACTTTTGCCTGGCATCCTCAACAAGTGGGTCCTTCCTGTCCACCCTAGCCAGCACCTCCTTCACGTTCTTCTCCAACCAGGCCATCGCATCAGGCTCCTTCCAGCAGGGAAAGCTGCGCCCAATGTACAGAGCTATCAGCTGCTTCAGCGCCTCCGTCTGACTGTCAAATAGAAGGATAATCATTGTTATGTCTATCTCAGATATATCATCCCCAATGGGAGTCCGTACTAGAATTTTTCTTGTACTCGGTGACTCACTGGATCGCGGGGACATACATGTTCCCCATCTACGCTATTGTCTGGCATCTTTGTAAGTTTGTTCAAGGTTCATACAGATATGGAACACTAAACTTCAAGGCCTTTTCAAGGCTTTCAATTGCCATTTTCAAGGCTTGTTTAGTTGGGTTATTAGCGTTAGTCTGTCAATGTTGTTTTCAATCCAATATACAATGAATGAGTTGTAAGAGCTAAAAACAACAAGCAGGGGTCAGGAAACGGTCATATGCCCCGGACATGTCAGATTGGGAATCTCAAATGTCCGGTTTAAAATATTGCTTACCGGACATTTAAATTTTTTTGTCCGGACATTTTAAAAAACAAACAACGCTACCTTCAGGGTCCAAATTATTGATGAGCGTTATCGTATCCCTTCAACTTCAGGTGAATAAACTGGCATAACAAACTTGGTCAATAAAAGTATGAAATTTGATATAAAACATCACTAGACATGATGATTTTACCATTTAAAATGTATTTCCTGCTCTCCAAGGCATTGTTTTATATGCAGAGATTACGATTACCGAAACTAAGCCGGAAATAGCAATCAGCTCCCAATCTACCGGTGATTCAGATAAAACGTACCCAGTGATACCACTTTAAAGGATTTTGATGCAATGGTGGGAAGAAATTGTATCTGAAATTATTATTTTATCAGGAAGAATATATTCCAATATCGTGTTATTTTAGTTGCAGCTTCCACCATAAATACTTAAAATTATAAGAACCATAAGCGTAGCACTTTGGTACAGATCGTATGCAGGATATATTTTTTGACGTATGGACGATTTTGACCAGTCACCGTAGGGACTTCTCGCGCTACATGCATTTCGATTGAGAAAACGTTATGTTGACATTTAATAGTCATACTGCCTCAAATCTGACTTTTAGCGAGTCATGGTACTGCATTTAAGATATGTGTATCCATTCTTTTGCAACTAAAGATTGTTTCAAGGCGTCAATAGCAGTAATCTGACCGTGGTTGCTGTAACTAACGGTGAGTTGTGAGATCTACCGATCACTTCGAATACGATTTCGCCGAAATTATTGTAAACATTATAATAATTATTGAATGAAATATTGAATAATTTTAATCAAATATATTGCAAACTCTAGTCCAGATAAACAGTGAACAATTTTTTTTATTACCAGATATTGTAATGATAGGATTAAATTCGGCCTTAAATTGCGTTCTTCAGTTCCGATTTGTTATCTTGTATTTCCGGTGTTACGTGATCGCGGTGATCAGCTGATAATGTTTTCTGAGACGTGGGAAAACATCGTGTCATTGGAAAACTTGAGTTTACTAAAAATGTTAGTAAATTTTGGGAGCCATGCTTTACTTCGCTATAACCGAAGCACTCAATAACAACTTGTAATGTGTGTGAAAAGTCGTACGAAAATACGCTATTTGAGGGGGCGTGGCCTAAATGCAAATGTCTGATTGGGATTTTATTTTTTCCGGGCCCCTGCTAACAAGTATATTTCATTTTGTTCAAATTCAAGGGTTTTCAAGCTATTTTGGAAATTTTCAAGAACTTTTCCAAGCCTGAATGAACCTTGTAAAACAGTGCCTGCCTCCTAGAGTGCCTGCCTTGTAGAGTACCTACCTCGTAGAGTACCTGCCTCGTACAGTACCTGCCTCATACAGTACCTGCCTCATACAGTGCCTGCCTCATGCAGTACCTGCCTCATGCAGTACCTGCTTTATACAGTACCTGCCATGAACTACTCACCTGTTCTGTGAAGCGGGTCCGAAGAATGGATGTGATGTGACAGCAGCATCTGGACTGACACTGCACTTGTCCAGCAGCGGCATCAACGTCCCGGGGAACATGATCAGGCTGGACTGGAGCTGCAGACAACCACACATTTCTATATTTCTAAACATCTTGATAAAAAGTATAAAACCACTCAGGGTATTACCAGACGCATAATATTGTATACACACAAAAAATGGAGGAATGGATGTAAATAATATCCACTTCTGGTCCCGCTGGATGCAAAGAGTATTGATGCTGTAATGATTGAACCGCTTAAAATTGAATCATGTATGTAAGATTTATCACATATTTCTGACAGTCCATATCAAATATTCTACACTCAATCTATAATAAGCACACAGCACCACACATACTTTGTATTTTATTTCCTGTAGAAAGTGGTAATCCTAGGGCCTGAATCATAACACCTGTGACCCCAGCCATTTGTTACTGAGAGTCCGAAGGACCAGCATATACTAGTATACAGACCAATGTAAATCACTGTATCATGGTATACAATTTGATCAAATTCAACATGGATACCCAACTCAGACACAGTATACTGACTCATTAAGATGTTTAGTTGGTTGGTTGATTTGTTGTTTAATGTCGCACTCAGCAATATTCCAGCTATATGACAGCGGTCTGTAAATAATCGAAATATCCAGTGATTGATATCATGAGCATCATCCACGCAATTGGGATCGATGACATGCATCAACCAAGTCAGTGAGTCTGACCCCCCAAATCCATAGATTCAGCGTGTTTGGTGCATGGTGTTTGTGTACATGATCCAATATGCAAAAAAATCGGTAAGTTAGAGGTACAATTTCTGAGCAGGGATTTTGCTCAGAATCGAAAAATCACGACATTTTGAGCTTTTGAAACCGCTTACTCTTAAAGTACAGCTTTGATTTTTGTTCATTTATGAAGCTCTAGAAGCTCTCAGGGGTCAAGCTGATGAAAACGGTCAGCCATCAAATTACCCGGTACTCTCCGTAATCAATGTAGAGCTTCACCTGATTGGTGGCTTGTGCACTGTACGTAGACAGGACCACCTGCTACCACATCCAACCACATTCATGCCTTGGATCTGGGGCGATCAGGTAGCCTAGTGGTTAAAGCGTTCGCTCGTCACGCCGAAGACCCGGGTTTGATTCCCGACATGGGTACAATGTGTGAAGCTCATTTCTGGTGTCCCCCGCCATGATATTGCTGGAATATTGCTAGAAGCGGCATAAAACCATACTCACTCACTCACTCATGCCTTGGATCTCTAATACTCACAAATATAGAGAAAAATGTAAATGCTGTGTAGATTATTCCTATCCCACTGTACATCACTCACCAGATTATCTGCAGCATCAGTACTTTCTTGGTTCTGATTGGCCAGATGGAACATTGCCAGTGGAACAGAGAATGCAAAGTTGGGCAACTGTGTGAGGTTCCGGTGTGCCTGTAAATCACACATTCCACAATAATGCCATGGCACTGTAGCTCACCTGGGTATCTTGAAATGTCAACAAAGACATCCATGAACAAAAGTTGCAGTCAACACCGACTTTTCTTTAGTATAACTTCAGGATAAACCACAAAGTTTACAATTTTTCAACTCAATTTTGGGAGCCCCCTGGGTGCTTATTAATATTATGTCAAATTGTCTTGTCATCCAAAACTATCCACTATGCACAAATAAGGGTCCTCTTTTATCCAGAAATTGAGTAATCAAACTCTCAATCCTTTTTGGAAAGACTGTTTGGAGGCTTTTTATGAACTCTCTAATAAGGCTACAATTGACACTTTTGATGCACTGGTAAGCACACCTCTATTTTATAATCCGGATATCAAGATTGACAAACAAACTCTTTTTTGGAAACAGTGGGTTGATGCAAGAGTGTATAGAATTTGCGATTTATTAGATATAAACGGTTGTTTTTTGTCATACAATGACTTTTGTAGAAAACATGAGTTCACACTGCCAATCATGCAGTTTAATAGTATAGTTTCTGCAGTTTCAAACTATATTAAGAAGGCAAACATAAAAATGGAGAACACCATAAGACCTTTAGATTACAGTTTATTATTGACTAAACTTTTCTCATTAAAGAAAGTTTCCAAACATGCCTACTATACACTTTTGGGACCTTTGGTGAGTTGGAAAGCCAGACAGAAATGGGAATTTATTTTTGGTGAATTAAACTGGAAATCCATTTTTATAAAACCTTTCAAAATAACCAAAGATACAAAGCTTCGGTGATAATTCATAGGATACTTACAACAAACTCATTTCTATTTTATATCAAGAATGTGGACAGTGATCGATGTACTTTTTGCAGTGATGATAGAGAGACGATCGTCCATCTCTTGTGGGAGTGTGATATTGTACAGAATTTTTGGAAACAGTTTATGAGCTGGATAAATGACAAATGTGGACACATTTATAATCTAAATCTTTCAGCAGAATTTATTATTTTTGGCTTTAAAAAAATCTTATTACTGATAAAGTGTTTGATTTTATCATACTGTTCACAAAATACTTTATCTACAGATGTAGAGTTCAAAATATACTACTGAATATAGTTTTTAAAGAGTGAACTCAAATTTCGCTATAAGATAGAGAAAAGATGTTTTTTGTCCACAAACAGAGGTTTGGATTTAACAAAGACTGGATGATGTTCAATAACCTTTTTGAATTTTAGGATATGTATGTGTGTATGTATGTGTCCCTGTGTGAAAGCGTGTAAATGGTGTTTGTAGGAGAAGTGTGAATGGCTGTTGTTTTTATGATAAAAAAAGGAGTTTCCATCATGTGATACATATATATTATGCATTAAATCATTTATTATCACTAGTAATATCAATCATCACATTACAAATGATGTGCAAACAGTTAATGCATTAATGTGCATTATATCGTGTACAATGTATTCTGAACCCTGAATAAAAAAAAATAAAAAAAATAAATAAATAAAAATAAAAAATAAATAAAAAATTATGTCAAACACCAGAGATGGGGGGTGGGGGGGCACTCGTAATCGTGTCTACAAGTGTTATTTACTAAAGTAATAAATCAAAATTAAGTACAGTTATTGATAGTTATAACAGTTATCAAATTACATTAAAGGACATTTTTAAAAAATAAAATTAAACGGTCATCTTCATTAGAAAACTGTGTGAAACTTGAGCGAAATCAACTGGTCTTTAACAAATTGAAATGATGAAACCTATTCAGAAAACAATCCAGTTTGTTTCCGGCCTCCTTAAACATATTACATCATAGGATGTCCTGCCTGATCTCACCTCCCATTCGTGGTACATCCTGATGAGGAAGCTGAACTGTTCAGCTCGTAGTGCATAGAAGTCAATCATCAGCAGCACACACATGGGGTCACCATCGGGGTCCAAGCTGGAATATCATGTGTACCATCTTTCAATTAACAGTGAAAGAAAAAGAATCTTAATTAAAAAACACATATTAGTTTTATTTTTCAAGGTAAATTTGTTTGGTTGTTTAATGCTGCTCTCAGCCATTTTCCAGCTACATAAGAGCGGCTTGTAAATAATGGAGTCTAGAGAAGACAAAATATCTAATGACATTAAGCCTCATATTATGAGCAAACAATCCACACTGTCGGGTATGTTGACATACTATGAACAATGTCACACAGCCTGACCAACCAATCCTTTAAGGTTCCTTGTATGACAAGCATGGATAGCTCAGGACCAATTCTAACCTGGAATCCCCACGGGAGCAAGGTACATAATACAAATACATATCAAATCCTATATAATATAAGGGGCAATGTATACAACTTTACAGAAATCTTTTAAGTTTAATTGATAAATGTCCTACCTACAAAACAGCCTTAATATTTACAACAAAAAATCATTGTGTTGCATTTGTATAACACAAAGCATTTGATGTTCAACTAAGTGCAAAAAAGCACAATCTTGCAGTACTTTGTGTGTGCAATATACATCATGGTAAAAAAATCTGGGTGCTTCAATGGTGCCTGTTCATATCTGATAAGAACCCTTTCTGACTCAGAGCAACACCTACCTGAGTAGAAGTTTACAGAACTCCAGAGCAGTCCTGTAGCATCCCCTCTGTCCAACTGATGACAGATGTCGGAACAGGCACAGGTACATTGCCCTGTAGACATACAAACATATACACATCACATAGCTTGTTCAGTAGACTGGCAAACACCATACAGCCCATTCAGTAGACATACAAACATCATATAGCTTGTTCAATAGATAATCAAACACCCTATAGCTTGTTCAGGAGACAAACATCTTCTAGCTTGTTAAGTAGACATACAAACATCATATAGATCGTTCAATAGGCAATCAAGCACCCTATAGCTTTTTCAGTAGACAATCAAACATCTTCTAGCTTGTTTAGTAGATATACAAACATCATATAGATCGTTCAGTAGACAATCAAACGCCTATAGCTTGGTCGGTAGTCACACAAACATGCTATAGCTTGTTCAGTAGAGTAGACATACAAACATGCTATAGCTTGTTCAGTAGACATACAAACATCACATACCTTGTTCAGTAGACATACAAATATCACATACCTTGTTCAGTAGAATACAAACATGACATACCTTGTTCAGTAGACATACAAATATCACATACCTTGTTCAGTAGACATACAAATATCACATCACAGCTTGTTCAGTATATATATGTTCACACATATGGTTCAGTTGACATACATCATACAGATCACTTCATAGACATACAAACACCATATACAGTCGTTTAGGATGTCAGTACATACATACAAATGTTTGAAAGCAAATTCTGGCTTTATAAAGACATTCTAAGTGTGAGTCTTATTTGTGGTACCTGTTCTCCTGTCTCCTGTAGTCAAGCCTGCAGGTGCCTGTTGTCATACTGAAGGACGGATGGAATGTGTGTTCAAATGCATAGAGGGTTCTCTCTGTAATGAACAGTAAAGTGTCAAAATAATGCACATCATTACAGACCACTGTGATATACATGAAATTAAAATATTGCTGACTATGTAAAACAAACAACAAACCTACATTACTTAATAACTTGAATTATCTTACCAACAAGTTCAGCGGCCATCTGCATATCTTCACTCATCTTAAAGACATCACTTAGCTGAATGAGTCCATTGATGTGATAGGGGTGCATCTGCAGCAAATTCTGAACAAACAAAAACATCCATCTCACATTCACTTTCTCAATGAGCAGTGATTATACTGAGACAACTACTGAGTGACTAACATAATGTACTGTAACATATTTGAAGCAAATACTTGGATTGTCCACTTTAGAAATGAAGCCTTAGTGACACCTTGACACCCTTTTATAAAGGAAATAAGTCAATCTATGACCGGCCCGATATATTCAGATCAGTGAAATTCTTAAACATGGACCCCCTTGGAAAATCATCTATCTGACCTGGATTCCTGTCAAAAGAACAATGACATATACAAAAATCTATTTGGGAGAGTGACAGGTTGAAAGTTACTATCAAAACGAAATGCAATTCATGGTAGTTTCTTCCAGAAGCCATGACAGTAACTGTGGTCATCATATGAAGGGACCAAAATATAACCTAAGCCCCGTTTCACAAACCGATCTTAGCGCTACGATGATCAACTTAGTTTTTTCCTCCAAATGATGAAGGGCTGAATCGGGGTACCAGTAGTACAAAAACTCAGCCATTCAGACAATCATGATACAGTCAAAGTCAAAGTCTCATTCCGGCTCCTTATAACCAGGAAGGTGCGGGTAATAGACTAACAAGGTCCTACACTGTTCAAGATTAAGGGAGCCCTGTGTTCTTGAAGCTTCTCCGTTCATTCTTGAATCTAGGGACCCATGAACTAATAACTTTTAACATGAGGGTAATGAAAAGGACCCCTTGACTTTCATGCCTAGTTTTGAACACTGTCAATTGACCACCTCCATTCTCTCTCCCCCTCACCACCATGATGCCTGCTGACTTACAGCAATGTTCTGTGGGTTGAGAGATTCCACTGCTTCCAGGAACTTGAACTCTGTCTGTTGGTACTGATGATTATGTTCAAATGTAAACATCTGACAGTTTGGACGATTGTCAAGAAGTGACATTGACAAACCTGAAAACAGATAACAATATCATTATGTCATTAAATGGGTGTCTTCATGTTGGCCTTGTTATAGGTCGAAACATATTATAGTGGCCCAACACACCAATTTTATGGCATATGAATTAATTGACAACCTAAACTACATGTTTCCAAATATTACAGTAAATGATGTCACAGTCTATCACCTTGTTATGACTGCATTGTGGGGAATGCAATCACGCTCAAATCCTGTAGTGGCCCTCTGGTTCTGATATATGACGTGGGCGGATTTGAGCGTATTACGGACAGTCGATTCATATCATATGGCAGCGTTAGAAATGAGCACTAGTCCTGTAGTCCTTACCAAACTGCCCAATAGCTAAGGTATCCTAAGGACTAGTAGAAATTTGCCCTTCTTAGGGGTTTTGCTATATGTTAATATTTTTAGCATGATAAGGGCTACAACTGTTAGTTTCTACCGCTGTATGGTAATACACAGACATTTATGACCCACCATACAGTAACTGGAGCAATCCAGGGCAGTTTGCCCTAGCATACCATCATAGATATTCTTATGTGGGACCACAGCCCATGTCTTTACCGAATATCATAAAAAATCAGATCTTTCATGTCGATACGACACCTCATGACATGCAAAGATCTGACAACTCCTCAAGGTTGCATGAAGTGAACTTTCTAATCAGCCACTCAGCATTTAGGCTTCTAAATTCCAGGTACGAGTGGGCATAGAGACCCGCATAAAAGTCTGCTTTCTGATCTCAAATACAAAGTTATATGGCCAGTTCCTAATTTAAAGAATAAAGGCCACATTATCATATTGTTGTGGATATTAAGACACCCTGAGCGTCATGAAATCTACATAAAAAAGGGAGTACAATAGAATAAAATATTGGTCTTCTGTGTTGGTTTTCCTTTGTTAAAATAGAAATCCCTAAAATATGTTTTGCTCAAGTAAGGTCAACTTACGATAAACAATATGTTAAGACAAACACCTACTTAAGAGGTGTACTTCAAGCTAATAGAACCAAGCAGTTTTAATATAGAGTGAGTAACTCATTATTGTTTTAACTGGATACTAATTGATCAAGTTCAAAACTGATAGGAATGCATTTTTCACAAACTAATGCATCTTCAATGGCCAAGGGTACCGCTGTAAGTTGTTACTGTGAAGCATTACTTCATTGTCCAGTCATATTTACCAGTTCTTCCAATCGCTGGCCAGTTGTCCCGAGGCTGAACAAGCTTCGTTCCTCGATGGAAAGTTCTATGTCGTCCTCTGTGCCGACTTAAAATTGAAGAGAGACACAAAAATAATATTAATATCATTTAAATCTCCTGTGTTCACAAGCATCTATGTACATTTTTGAGAAAATTGAGGTTATTAGTTTGCAAAAGAAATGAAAACTATTCTGTTTGAGGTGAGGGTTTTTCTCATGGTATATGAATACCAGATAAAACTATTTGACTCACTTAGTTTCTTGTTGGACTACCCTGGAACCAAATATCCTCCTCATTTCATTGTCAGGATTTAGATTCCTATTGACAAAAGAAAAAAGCACAATCAATGATAATTATATTCAGTCAATGAGGTTATATCACATCATATTATTTATATGTGTATATGTAGTGAGTGAGCGAGTGAGTGAGTGAGTTGTGTTAAACGCTGCTTTTAACAGTATTCCAGTTCTTTTACAGCGTGTCAGTTTAAATTGGGAGGAAAGCCTGAAGTGATGCAGGTCTCAGACGTTTACCACTTCGGTGAAACCCACAAGCACGGGTATGGTGCTGACAAACCTAGAAACATAATCGGGGCGAACCAGGATTTGAAACCACAATCATAGGTTTCTGGTGTGCCCAAGGGACGCAACTCTGCACAGTGAATGCGGCGCCTTGGACATATAGAAGTATACTTCCAAGGGAGTTGAGAATGATAACTTGAATGCATACGGATCTACTGGACAGGGAACAAACTATATATTTATCATCCAAAACTCTAGGAGATATCTCTGTAACAAGTCCCATGAAAATCCGGATTAGAATTAATCTTCAGCAACCCATGCTTGTCATAAGAGGCGACTAACAGGATTGGATGGTCAGGCTCGGTGACTGGCTCATGCATGTCATCATATTCCAATTGCGTAGATCGATGCTAATGATGCCAATCACTGGATTGCTGGTACAATTATATGAGTTACAGACCATCATGAGCATCAATCAACATAATTGGGATACAATGACATGCGATCAACCAAGTCACTGAGCCTTACCACCCGATCCATTTAGTCGTCTCTTACAACAAGCATAGGTTGCTGGGGACCTACAAGCTTACCCAGAATCCGCACGGGTAACCATGTAAATTAGTGCACATGCTTTATCTGACAACTGAAATATTTTGTGCATTGGGTTAGTGATATTCAAACTTTGCCAGCAGTTTCTTTGTGTACAAGACATATTGGCTAGTATCTTATTTCTAGAAATGCCAAACATACTTTTCTTCTTAATTAAAACTGAAAAGTTTGTTGTTAAACGCCTCACTCAGCAATATTCCAGCGTTATGACAGCGGTCTGTAAATAATCATATCTGGGCCAGACAATCCAATGATTGATGTCATGAGCAACTAATCACACCATTGGGACACAATGACATGCATCAACAAGTCAGCGATCTTGACACCCGGATCCCATTAGTTGCCTCTTACGACAAGCATAGTCGCCTCTTACAACAAGTATGGGTTGCTGAGGACCTATTCTAACCCAAATCTTCACAGGGCATTTTCTTTTCTAGAATGTGAAGCCCTGAGTGAGTGAATGTCATTTGATATCTCAGTACCGGCATTCAACCAATAACACAACAGTCTGAACACAATCAAGTCTGGGCCTGGCAAACCAGTGACTGATAGCATCAGCAACAATCCATCTGTCTGAAAATGATTTCATCAGCCAGATTACACATTGGCACCACCCTGTCATTGCTCTGATCGGCCATCTTGACAAACATGGGATGCGATGGGCCTATTCCGCCCTGGAATCCACACGTTGTCCCACATGTCCTAAATGTCTCTTTACCTGTGTTCCACATTCAGCAGTGCCCGCATGTCGCTGGTTATTGTGTCTACCACCATGCCACCCCCTGCTGTCTGGTCCGTTATACCCAGGATACGATTCACCTCTCGTATACCTGCATCAATCTCATCTTCACCCTGCAGTCAAACGGTGAAACATCAGAGAAAGAAAACAACATCTAACCAGTCTAAGACATTCGCCACTAGCCCAAAGCCCAAGTCTAGTAAAAATGTGTTTCGTCAAACTTGCTGAGCTAATAATAGTATATACAATAACAGAAAATTCTACCTCAAATGATGCTAAGAATCTTGTTATTTTGGACAAGTACCGTAGCTTATGTAACATAACTAGATTTGGGGAGAAGACAACTAGTCCCTCTAAACCATCACTAGTCTCAGACTTACGGACTAGTGGTCATGTCTATCACCTCAAAATGTACTGTGATAGTCTTTCCAATACACTAAACAGTCTCTACTGATCAATTAACAAAGAAATCAGGTGATATTTTTATTTGAAATTAAACATGAAAGTCAAGTGCCCTTGTCAAACCCCTATGTTAAATGTTAAAGATTCAGGGGGTCCCTTGATTCAAATAGTGCAGGAGATAACCTCAGTTCTGAAAGATAAGTCAGACACTTTCTTTGGTTAATTTCCATCTGTCAAAATGCATCAATCACATCAGTTGACAAAAACATTGGGTCAAAACTTTACCTGAGTTGTGTATGGTTGTGATAAATTTTGGCGATCTACCCCTCCTTTGCTGTGTCATTTTGTCATGATTGGTTGGTTAGTTGGTTGTTTAACACCGCACTCAGCAGTATTCCAGCTATATGATGGCGGTCTGTAAATAATCGAGACCGGACCAGATAATCCAGTGATTGATATCATGAGCATCGATCCATGCTATTGGAATCAATGACATGCATCAACCAAGTCAGCGAGCCTGACCACCTGATCCCGTTAGTCACCTCTTACGACAAGCATAGTTGCCTTTTACGGCAAGCATGGGTTGCTGATGACCTATTCTACCCCGGATCTTCACCGGTCATTTTTTTATGACGCCTTTTTCATGATGCCCCCTTAATCTCAACACCCCGCTTTCATAAATGACCTTAATGGCATGCTGCAGCAAACTCTAATGGAGGGGGCACTTCCAACTAATAATTGAAAGAACCTTACATCTCCAGTCTGTACAGCTGTGTTGTTATCATTTTCTTTTCCCTTTTTCTTTTTTTTCTTTTTCTTCTTTTTTGTGACAGCTTTTGGGGAATTTTCCTCGCCCTCTTCCACAGGATTTTCATTTTTCTGTTTATCCTCATTCTCTTTATCTTGTTTCACATCGACTTCGTCATTAGCCTCTGCTGGTTTAACAGGTGCAACTATGATCGGCTCAGACTCCTCTACATCCTCATTCAGCTGAAATTGAAAGTCAAAAATAGTCATTTTTGACATGGAGATAGATTCTCACAAACTGTGCTACTTGTATTTCAATTTCCAACAACATATATTCATACACTATCAATTTTGGGTCTGTTTTATTTTCATTTAGGACAATAGCAGGGTTAGAAATTGGCACTAGTCCTATAGTCCTTGCCAAACTGCCCAATAGTAAAGGTATCCTAAGGACTAGTAGAAATTTGGCATTTTTAAAGGTTTTGCTATGTGTTATTATAAGGACTAGTGGACGGAAACTGTTAGTTTCTACCGCTGAATGGTGTTATTTTGTTGTTGTCTTGTTTAATGCCTGAAACAGACAATCCAGTGATTGATAACAATTGAGCAACAATCCATGACATCGCAGTATAATGACATCAGCGTACGTTGGGATACGCAATCAACAAAGTTACCAAGTCTGACCACCCGATCAATTTGGTTGCCTCTTACAGACCAGCATAGTATGTTGGGGACCTTTTCTAACCTTGAATCTCCATGGCATTAATGACAATGTGAAATTGCAAGGTATATAAATGGATTCAACAACGGTATATATTTTCCGCCATATTACTCTGAGCTGCTTGTGAGAGCAATACAGTTTTATAGCAGTTATTTTTTGTCCTTTACAGAACGGAAATACTAAATACTTTCCTTGTACAATATTTGGAAACGAACATGGATATCATCAACGATATATATGATGTGAGTTGTTTACGCATGTTCAACCTATGACCAAAGACATACCAGTTCAAAGGGGTTAAAGGCAGGTTTCCTTCGTTTATGTTTCTTTTTGCTTTTCACTTCTTGAAATTCAGCTTCATCGGCGGAATCAGAGTCGACTATGAGTTCGACTGGGACGGCACTGAGTATATCGCCGTCGCCCTGAAGTCTCCTTAAAGCTCTGCTTGACATGATACAACGAAACAATTAACTTTTAACCACAGGTTTTCGAAAGCATAAGTTTCCACGACGAAAGCTGTCTGCTTTCACAACCGGAAGTGAAGATACATTAACTCCGGTACTAGAGTCTATATTGCGAGAAACAAATTCTCCGCTGTAAAACAAATTCAAGATAGAGCCCAACTAGTTTTTAAATATTTCATGCACGTTTTGAAAAACGTGGAACGGATCTATCGAGTTTATCAAACAAGAGGTTTGTTGAAATTTTGTGCAGAATTACAATATGGCTGCCTCCACGAATTTCACATGATTATTGGAATAACTACATCTGACATAATATGATTCGTCTCGCGAGCCGAATGTTATTTGGGAATAATTGTAACACAGTATGTGTGCTACAGAGAAGAGAAGCAAGTAAAATCAAAATGGTCAAACAACTCAAGAAGTTAGTTGATAGAAGTCCAAAGTAAGTTAGATCTAATTGATGAACCTAGAATTTAGAAGAGAAAAAATGACTTAAATTAAAAATGGGCCTGTTTAAGTATGCATTGCTAAATATGTGGAAAATCCAGTTGATAGATATCAGTGTACATAGTGCACACTGACATTGAATTTGAACATGTTGAAAGCTATGCGTCATCCTGTGCTTCTTTGACTTGTTGACTTGCAAACAACACAAATTTGGATTTCTAGGTCAGAACAAGTTTCAAGGACCTCAATGCTTGTGGTATAAGCTGACTAAAATGGGGATCGTGTGGACAGGCTTTATCACTGGTACAAAATCGTAGCTGTATGTACATGTACTGCACCACTTTTACGCTCTGATATCTATGGATACTCACAGCTGCAATTAATTCATCAGTTATTTTCGTCGCTATATGGCAGAAATAACGTCGATGCGACGTTAAATTTTAACTCACTCACTCACTCTAATAAAGTCCACTGCTGATTTTACAGGGACCTTTACAAGCAGTCAGATTACAATATTCAAGCATATTGTGGAATTGTTAATACCCCTAGTTGCAAAGCCATCTTTAAAATACACCAATTATCCCAAGTGAAAATATAAGTAGTAATGCAATAGTTATGAACCTGTAAATACCAAAGAGTCAAGTTTAATGATTTGGACACTCTTAATATTTTAAGAAACAGCCAGTAAACACATTTGATGTGTTCTTGATGTGTCTGTCTGTGTGTGTCTATTGATTCCAATGCGATAATCTTGTTTTAATCCCTTATGCCAACATTTTCCTGAGGCAAGGGAGTTAACCATGTTAACTGATTATAAAAGTCGAGTTTCGAGTTAACTCCCTTGTCTCAGGAAGATGTAATGCCAAGTGCCAGTCAGGGTTCCATTATCAGAACACTCATTGGCGAACTCTATATTTTCCAAAGGATGTACCATCTGATCTCAATACCTCGGAAATTGAAGTTGCCTGTGAATGTTTTGTGTACTGATTTTGATTAATGTTCTTTCTTTTTGCAGAAAGAAGTGGCACAAAAATCCAGCGGTATGTTGACATTTGACATTTACCTTCGAAATAACATGAATATGTTTGCATTGAGAGAAATATGACAGGGATCGACTCAACAGTATTTCTGTCACATTAGTCTAAATGAAAAAGGGGTCACAGATGGCCCAGTGTTATACATGGTATAAGGGCCGCCATCATTCAGCTTGAATATTGCTGACCGTGGCATAAAACAACTGAAAAACAACATAGAAGGCCTTGTGTCAAAGCCCAACCCTGCCTGGATCCCTAGTATCGAGTTGCATACACTATCTCTTACTATATGCCACTAATCCTGTGTGTAACATAGCCATCTGACTGCTAGACCGTGGATAGCAAAAATATGGTTGGGCTAAAGGAAATGGCTGTGGAAATTATAATAGGGATCTTTTTATGCACACCTCATAGATGATTTAAATTTTTGAAAATTCTCCTATTCCTGTAGATCGATACAACTATCAATAATCAAAATTAATCAAATTAATATCCAGAGCAAATTGTTGCAAGATTAGAGTTATCCTCCTTTATTTTGTTTGTCACTGTAACAGTATGCATAACAAACATGTTTTGATTGGTTGTAATTTGTAGTTTAACCAATCACAAGCTGTGTTACATAACAAACTTTGACTACCCATGTCAAACAAGTCACATTTGTAAACTTGTGAAAATTGAAACTGGCTAGTAACATTTAATGCCAGCTAGCCCACCTGGGCTCAAAAGATTTTGAGACTATTTCACACAATGCACACATCACATACTCATGGGTTCGAACCCTGATGCACACTCTTCATGATCTTTGGTCTGTTGGCACCAAGCCAGCGCTCACTGGTTGCACATGGTTCACATCGAAGATCTGCATCACTTTTGTTTTCTGTCACATTTACAGTACCGATATGCTTTCAAGGTTATGTTATGTGGTTAAATGTAACTTGCTGTTATGACTATGTTATGAAATGGTGTTCCAATCTTAGTATCACAAATAGCATTGTGAAAGCATGCTCAGAGTTATTAGTCACTAGTCGCCCCTTTCCGTAACCTGCAAGAAGACTGTTCCTCTTATCGGTGAATGTTATGTGTGAAAATACCACAAACCAATCAGAATGTGCATACGACTTCAAGTACTTCGGTCAAAGAATGCCTCAGGAATAATTATTGATTTTACATGTCTTGCATTTAAAAATATACCCAAGATACAGTTCAATGTGTCAATCATACTAAATAATACTATAAGTTTGGATGTGGATTCAATAGTGTCCGAAATATGTATGATATATGGGGAAAATATACGTGAATCATTATGCAACGAGTTGACAGTTCTTTTAGCAATGCCCATTTGCGCGAGATGGGCATGAGTCATTCTTCGGCTTGTCCCGGAATAACACGAGTTGGTCCCGAATGGCTGGGAGAAGCTGCCCCTTTGTTCAGGCTCCTCCAGAACTGCTTGATGCATGGAGCAAAAACTTGTACAATTTGGTGTGTGAACTTGCCTTTATGTCAGGCCAGACTTTTAGTTGGCTTAATGGTCAGTACGTGGGAAAAAATATATGTATATATTTCAGACATTTGTTTAGTTCTTCAAAAAGTGACATGTATTTGAATATGTTGCAATATGTGCAGTGCTCGTCACTTTGTTTCTCAAATTGTCTTGCAGTTTTCATGGTTTAATGCATTTTTTGCAGTTTTTATTTTGTGGTGAAGTCTGAGGTTTGCATTAGGTGGGAAAAAAAAGAAATATTGGATTTTTTCTCTCATTTTTTTAGGATGTGCTGAACGTCTAAACCAATAACATAACATCTCCTCCCTTACTCTTCAAAAATTCCTTATTTCTCCAAGATGACGACATCAACGACTACAAGTAGGGGTGTGAGTGATGGACAGCGTAGACGTGCAGAACAGGTGAGCACAGTGCTATACAACTACATCACAAGCATCATAGACTCTGGAGAGCTCTCACCAACACTAGCTGACATGGCAGTCGACATCAACCGGGTATGTGACACAATCGTCTTTCTCCAACTTGTCAGTTCTGATTCCCCTAGGGGGTTCCAGGTTAGAATAGGTCCTCAGCAACTGTTGGTCCTACAAGGCGACCATGTCATCAGACTTGGTGACTTGCTTGATTAAATGTCATCATAACCCAACAGAGTGTGATGTTGCTCATGATATTAATCACTGGTTTGATTGGTCCAGGCCTGATTAGTTACAGGTTCTTCATCATATAGCTGGAATATTGCCAACTGTGGCCTTGCATTTTTTTCCGTTGTTGGTCCCTAGCGCAGATTGGCGTTCTTCATCGTTATGTGGAGCCAAATATTTTGGTTTTTCCAGTCCTGTCTAGGTGTTTGAGAACTTGGTAGGTACACAACTCTTAAATTGAATCTTCAAGTGAAATCTGCTTTTTATGTAGGTTTTGTTTTTGTTTGTTTAACGCCGCACTCAGCAATATTCCAGCTTTATGACGGCGGTCTGTAAATAATCGAGTCTGGACCAGACACTCCAGTCATTGATATCATGAGCATCGATCCACGCAATCAACAAAGTCAGCAAGCCTAACCACCCAATCCCGTTAGTCGCCTCATAGGGCATGCATGGGTTGCTGAAGACCTATTCTACCCTGGATCTTCCGGTAATAGCATCGGTCATGTAATACTATTTTGTATGCAGGTGAAGGTGACCCCAGACTTCAGTGCAGTGAACATCTACTGGCTGAGTCATGGCTTGGAGAAAGATGATGAACTTGAAATTGAGCTGAAGAAACATGAAGCTAAACTCAGGTAACAGTTCACCATGCTCTGGCAAGGACAAATACAAGCTGGGGCAGGGGTATAAAGGCGCCAGTAATCTATGGGTCACCACTCATACTCATTCCCTGCTATGTGAACAGTCACTTGCCCAGGGTGACACCACAAGTTTGGACCTTATGTTTTTGGGGTCTGTACGTATTCATGTAGCCACCATCTGGTCATCTACCAACAGACGAGGGGGTCTTTTGAGTGCACAGGGTGAATGTACTGTACACTAGGTGTAGTGACAACACTGTAAAGAAACGGAAACGTTGGTCCCAAGGTTGAATAACAACCTGATCACTAGTGGGATCTCGGCACCTGGCTCTCACCGCTTGCCCACTCGGGAGATAGAGAAATGGAGCTGGTGATGCCACTTTGAGAACCAATCGTGGCTAATGGGCCCAGGGTATACTGCAAATCTTGAAATCAATGTGAGCAAGAAATTAACACAAGGACCCTTGCTCACAATTTTATCTGGACATATTGAAGTATATTGTCTTATCAGGTTCAATGCACATGGCCGGAAACAATGACATATATTAGAAACAACTCCCATTATAAACAATGTAATTGAGGTCTGTACAATCTTTGTTGGTGACCCGACCTTTCTCCTTTTAATTTGCGCTATTGGAATCTCCTGCTTATATTTCGTATCAACCAGGTGAAGTGAAGTTTGTGAACATAACAAATGATATCATTCAATCGAACTGCTATTTCCAAATACTATAACATGAAATTTCAAATTTTTATAGTTCAAAGGCACGGCTACGAGTACACATTTAGTTTATGATGTATTTTAGGCCAGGTTTTGACACTCAGAATAATTTGGTGACACATTAGTTTCATGATTTAAAGTATATCATAATAGAATGGAGATAGATGCACTGGACAAACAAGGATCGGTGCATGGCTATGGGTGTTGATGTGAGTGGTATTCATATTTTTGTCTTTGTTTCACACAGGTCTATACTTATATCCTACCGTATTGTCGGAACTATTCCCCAAGTTACGTTTGTACAAGACAAGACGGCAGGTCGGTATGCAGAAGTCGAGAAATTACTGAGAATAGCCGATTTTGGCCCTGATTTCATACCTGGTCCCCTGGGAAGCAGTATTCGAACCCTGCCCCAGGCAGAGACTACACCCTCAGATGCAGACATATCTGAGCAGCTTCAGAAGCTTTCTCTGGACTTTGTGGATACCAAACATGGCAGACATATTATTGCTGTGGATGAGAAGACTGATCTTGTTCCTGAGGATGTCAGCAAGATGATGGAAGATGAAAAGGATCCTGTGCCTGATTTAAATTTCCGAAGTGATTTGTATGGACTAAACCATGAGGAAATAATGAACAGACTGCTTCTTAAAAAACACAAGACAAAGCATCGAAGTTCGGAAAGGACACTTGGAATTGAATCAAAAAGTGAAGGCACTGTCAAACCAGTGCAAGCACCTGACTATGAAAAGTTTTTGAGAACAAAGAATATGTTGAAGAAAAAAGCCAAAATAACAAAAATTGATTACACGGTTCCTGATTATTATCGTTATGAAGCGTTTCATGATTTTGGTGACAATACAGAAAGAGGTGGTACAAGAGATGATGATTCTGATGATGATTTAACTGACTCTGATGATGATACCACTGATAGATAAAACGAGTGCTCATGTTTTCAGATTTTTCTGCGGTTTTATATATAAAGTAGATTATTAATTTGGAAATTAATTGCTTACAATATTGTGAAATATCAAACACGAGAATGTTCATATTGTTGTGTGTATCAAATCAGATAATATGAGAATACAATCAAAATAATGAATAAAACAATTCTGAAAATAATGATATAAAACCTTATGTTGACTACTCTATACATGAACCAGAAATACATGGACATACTTCAGACACATGTACCCGGTACAGAGAATCTGTATGGTAATTAGGGGTTATTCTGAAATATTTAAACTACTTTGGCTATAACAGCTATTAAAATATCTCAATCAAAGGCTAAAGAAAATAATAGTCTTGGTTCTCAGGCACCGCCCGCATCATCATAAAGTTAGCCGCACGTTTCATTTTTATTTCCATTAAAAAAAATCCCAATAAAATCCTTAAATTTTCCAAGTCCAACGGTAGTCAAATACTGTATTTCAGTATTTTACTCATCAAAGAATACATTTATGTAGGGAGGTCCTTTCCCAGGTTGATTGTATTTGGTTACACAACTTTTTATTTGCTTATATACTAGTTTGAACTAAGAAAAAAAAAAAACACTATATTTTCTAAAGCCATTGCCTGAGAACCAATTATTATATTTTTTAAGCCCAAACAAACATTTTTTGTACTATCACATGCCTGTATTCTATTAGGGCAAGTCAGGACCACTCTGTCTAAGGCACCACAATTTGCTGTGTAAAAGTGTCATTTTGGAGTGCCAGAATGTTATGATCATGGTTTCGAATCCTAGACTTGCTTTGATTATCTTGATTTGTAAACCCCATACGTGTGCTCGTGCTCGTGGGTTTCACCAGCATTTCAGCATTATCATCCAACATTAAGTGGACATGCTGTGATATAATTAAACTTGCTCATGCACTCTCAGTGACTTACTTAGCCACACCATGCCCTTTAGAAACACTTACATTACAAAAGCAACTACCGGTACTATCTTCTAACACTTAAGCATGTCTTGACCGTGTGCAGAGCTGGATGTGGCTCAGTGTTCTATAGCGGCCGTAGGATTGCCATGTCAGGTTATCATGACAATGGGTTCCATTTCTAAATTTTTATTCTTGATTTATTAGCACCAACCCATGCTTGTGGGTTTCACTGAAGTGTATTGGCCTTTCCTCCCACATTTAGTTGGAACATCAAGTCAGGCTCAGGTCACCCTGTGTTGACAGCATGAACAACACCCCACATCTCTGGGACATACGACGCACAATATATACATATAATTACTCTTGACAAGGTCAATATGCAGAAACAAAGACCAGAGGAACCGACCCCTGAGGTGGTCAGACCGAAGACGAGTCAATATTCATCACGTGACAGGTCAGTGTCAGTCACATGATTTGAGGGTCTACATTGAAATGTATTGTTTGGTCACATGGTACGTTGCTCTATTCTTAATAGAGATATAACAATACCTATGGTTATACCTCTGTTAGGACTGTTGCAATTCCATTGGTTAATCCAGTCAGTCCACCTCAGAGGTCGGGTCCTGTCCTCGGGGTCGTGTTTTCGCATATTGACCTCGTCAAGAGTAGTTATTTGTATGTCACATAGTAACCACCAAATCTTAAAGAGGTGGCTCCTACAACAAGCATAGGATGCTAGGAACCAGCTCTGCGTCTGAATCTCACCAGGGGACAGTCACAGTGTCTGGATAAGGGGTCCTCACAGATGGTCACTGACCCCAGCATCATCCACCTTACATGTACATACGTATGAACACACATACAAACTGACCAGTCATCGGTCACAAGTCTAAATCCTGGCCAACACTGACCTATCAGCAAGGGAACGCAGACAAACTGTCACTGATACTGATCATATATATATGTTTATTGGTGTTGCACATTAGTAACAACTTAAAAAGTACTGCTGTTTCATAAATATCTTTCATGTTGTGAGTGTAAGGAGTTACACTGAAAAGAGGAAAGTTGCCATACACATACAGTGTTGGAAATGAACAGGAATCTCACGGTCCTTGAGGTTGTCCATTTAGTATTTGAATGTAGGGACCCCAGACATCTTGAACTTTTACCATTGGGGCTATGACAATGACCTTGATTTATATGCTTCATTTCAAACAATGCATATATCATGTGTATACATAAAAATTAACATAACTGGTAACAACATACACAAACAGAGTTTTATCACATATGTACTTGCTACATTGAACAGAACATTTTGAATTCAACATAAATGTATTAATTAATGTATTTTAATACATTTGGCAACAATCTTAAGTGAGAATGGTTTTACGCCGCTTTCAGCAACATTCCATCAGTATCACAGCCGGAGACACCAGAAATGTGCTTCACACACTACCCATGTGGGGAATCGAACCCGGGTCTTCGGTGTGACGAGCAAAAAGCTTTAGCCACTAGGCTACCCCACCGCCCCTTAACAATCCATAGACCATTGTTTTGTTCTGCCAAAAGCATTCTGCAAACTGACAATCACAACAGCCTGTAAAATAAGGAGATGGTGAGAACACCTGTAAAACTGGCCAAACTCAGAAACTTTGTGCCCCCAAAATCAACATTGCAACAAGGATAAGTTACTGTATAATACACACTTAAGTACAACACCCATTCTAGGGAGCCACAATATAACTGGAATACTGTTAAAAGCGGCATTAAACCCAACTCACTCACACACCCATTCTAGGGTACAGGTCTCTTTAAAATGTGTGTTTGTTTGGTCATTTGTTGTTGAACATGTTTAACACCTCATTCAGCAATATTCAATATATATGACAGCGGTCTGTAAATAATCGAGTCTGGATCAGACAATCCAGTGATTGACATCATGAGTATCTATTCACGCAACATGGATACGATGACATGCATCAACCAAATCAGCAATTAGAACCACCCAAACTTGATAGTCGCCTCCTACAACAAGCATTGTTGCCTTTTATGGCAAGCATGGGTTGCTGAAGACCTATTCTAAAAGGATCTTCACGTGTCTTAAAAAGTGTGAATTGTATGCAAGGAAACAAAGTAATGAGAACCTCTCCTTTTCCTAAATGAGTGGATGTACGTGACAACATTGACCACAACACCAATTCATTGAATTGACTGAGCAGGGTTTACACTTTTCTGACTTGTAGCAAAACTTCAGTAATATTGCCCAGCATTACCAAGGAGCTTCACACACTGTCATCATGTGAGGAATAACACTGGGTCTTTGGTATGGTGAGCTAACACCTTGACCCCTTGGAATACTTAATCTGCCAGTTTTAAATTGTAAAAGTCCAACTGCCAGAGGTCCATACACGCTATTAACGAATCAATGAAGAAATATTTACAGAAATAAATACATAATAAATTTATTGCATACTTGGCACCTATATTGTTATGACATTATTTACAATGTAATATCCCTATATGATTATATATTGCCAATGCGATCTTAAATTACAAGTCACTACAATGAGATGACCTCCCTACATAATGAAAGCACAAATTAAGGTTGGGATTATATGTATCTGATTATCTCCATTTCTGTAGCCAACTCTAATTTTATATTTATTCAACAGCCATAAGACCTTTATGTAATTGTAAAATTACATATTTATAGTACTTTTCCTATCTCACACTATGCATTTCTTTCATCTTTAGGTTCTTTCCAGCTTCTAAAACAAATTCACCTGAACACATCCCATGGTCACCACCCAAACAATAGGGCCAGGCACAAGCTCAAATCATACTCTTTCTTAGAGCAAATAGGCTAGAGGATCTGTGATGCAGGGATGATTGGGAGGGCCTGTGAGATGGGCTAAGTTTTGTAAATCTACAATTTGATGTAAAATATAAATATTTTAAAACTTAAACTATCTCCCACTATGCATTTGTCCCATGGTTGGATGGTGGGGTGCAGACACCCTAGCCTAAGGCTACAACCGTGAGACGTACACAAGCATGAGCATGAGTGCGATGTCAATGTTAAAAAATCAATACAAATGCCAAACATACTTTTCTTCTTGATTAAAACTTAAAAGTTTGTTCCTTTGTTGCACTCAGCAATATTCCAGCTATATGACAAAGTCTGTAAATAATCGAGTCTGAACCAGACAATCCAGTGATATACATCATGAGCATCGATCCACGCAATTGGGATAGATGATATGCATCAACCCAGTCAGCGAGCCTGACCACTCAATCCTGTTAGTTGCCTCTTACGACAAGCATAGTCACCTTTTACGGCAAGCATGGGTTGCTGAAGACCTATTCTACCCCAGATCTTCACGGGTCAAAACTGAAAAGTATTGTCAGAAGAGAGAAAGAGAAAGTTACTATTTGAAGGGAATGAAACCTTAAAAACACTGACTTCTCTTCCTGTAATGATCCACTTTGTAGGATATTAACTCACTGTGGGAAAACGGAAATCATTGAATCATAATTTCAAATTTACAGATCAAGAAATCAAACAGTGAGAGGGTACGGTGTCGGTTTAATGCTGCTTTCAGCAATATTTCACAAATATCATGGAGGGGACACCAGAAATGGGCTTCACATATTGTATCCATGTGGGGAATCAAACCTGCAGCCTGGGCCTTCAGCATGTCGATTGAATGCTATAACTAGGCTACCACATCTCCCCCATATATCAAGTAGATAGAAAATAATTTTCTAACATAGAAAAAGCATAGGACACTTGATACCCTATCAGTTTGACTTCCAAGTCATGGGTGCCGGATACAGTAAAGTGAAAGCAGTTTAGCGCACAACTTCACATGTTTATTTTGCAAGTCTTCTTCAAAGGAAGATGTCCTCGTGGTAACTTATTTCAGCTCCAGCTTATTGCCTGATCGAGATATGGGGATTATCTCCTGTCTCAGCTCCAAAGGAAGATATTTTTCCACCAGACAATACAGGGACTCCTTTGGGGTGACAAACTTCTGCCTGCAAAAAATAACAGAGGCTCGTTGATATTACTATATTACAAAGCTTCACATATGGACACAAATACAGGTTTTAATATAAATAATAAGACTTCATCACTGTGCAGGGTGATATGGAAATTGTGAAAATACCTAACTCTTTAGTAAGGGAGGATGTGATTGAGTCATATCATAGCACAGTGACGATAAAAGTTCATTGAAGAACGTCAACCTATCTCATGACTAGCAGTATTTGGAGCACCTTTAGGATACAGTACCACAACCTCTCGTGAGGACGGTCTCTGCCGTAGGTCACATGTCTCAAAGACAAGCAACCAGTTTTTGTGAGAATCCGTCTGACGCGACCTTCAGATTGTTAGCCAGACAGCTAACAGACTGAGCTACGTCCACACTGTGAAACAAAGTGAAAATTTACCTAGTCATGCCTACGACGTTACGGAACTGAACGAAAAAGGTCGAATAGGTGACGGACCCTTATGAAGGTTACGGGTAGGCATGGTGTCTCGTGACTTTAGACTATCGACACTTACGAATGATCCCGATGCCATTTGGCACACTCATCCCATTCCGTAATCTACAAGATACCGAGTGGCGAGGAATGATCTGATATGGCGCGAACTGAAAACGGCTCGAGGCGTCAGACGTCAGACGTCGAACTCGCGAGTACTCATGAATGACGTGTTATTTAATAATTCGTTGGGTGGATTTTGTGACAGAAAAGGGTGGTAGGGAACACTGTAACGATGATGTGGATAATATTAAGGAACAAGGGAGGCATGTGCATGGCTAGTGACGACACAACGGTGAGTTCGCTTTTGAATCAGTACTGAAAAAATGTAGCCGGTGAAAGTGGCTTGTGTGAATGTTCCAGGACAGTTTCCAGTAGCCAAAGTATTCGACACAAAACCATTTAATTCTTTTTACTCGATGTTTTTGTGTGAAGAATATTGGGAGCCGCTATAGAATCTATAATAGAAACTAAACGGGTAGATTTACCGAACCCTAATGATCGTGAAGGGATGATTAATCGTAAAGGGGATCCAAGGGCTAAGGACAGAGTTCGGGTAATCTAATAGCCACTAAACGGGTACCTAACTCTATTGATCATAAAGGGATGATTGATCGTAAAGGGATGATTGATCGTAAAGGGGATCCAAGGGCTAAGGATGTGTTCAGCGCCAATATAATATCCCTAATAAACTGCATTCTTGTGCATAATAATGGAAATTAATGCACCGAAAAAAAAATATATGTATATTAGTTCCCATTTATAACCCTTTTAGCCACTTGAATTACGGGAAAAACGAAATAAATATATAAAAAATAAAAGTGATTTCGTAAACTAGCGCTTGCTATAAAATGCGCCACCGCAGGCTATATTCAGTAAACAAATATTCAAAACTCTCCACAGCGCTTGGCGTATTCAATGACATTTTGTGTAGAGATGATAGATCACTGGGAGGAGCTTATGCACACTCGATGACCCCTGACGTCACAGGGCATTGTTTCGCCGGTGTGACTGGAAAAAGAATACTACAAATTATGTCATAGGGTATTGTCACGTGTTTGAAAAGTTTGTGGTACTGTATTCTAAAGGTAGGCCCAGTATTTACCAACAGATCAAACTCCAATCTCATTAAAATCAGACCTCAAACAAAGATCTGAGGACATCCCATTAGGGGTCACGTCAGAACAACCTTTCATCCGACCAATCAGAGCATCGCTTACCAGATTATGAAAGTGACAGGCGGAATGTGATTTCTAATCATGCAACCTCGAAAACTCTAACCCTGAACGATAGTTACGAGTTTAACGACTGAATCCATACAATCTAGACCATCTGTTAGCCATTCCAGAATGTTCTTTTGTTCAGGTTTCAAATTTGTAATCAAGAATTTGCCAAAATATGTTTCGAACCGTGGTTGCCAATTTGAAATTAGTGCCGTAAAGCATGAGAAAGCGGCCTTCTGATTGGTCATTCCATTGGTTGGTCAATGTTCGCGCAAGGTTGGTCTGATGGACCCGTAATGGGATGTCCTCAGATCTTTGTTTAGCTGTAGCGAGAACTGAGATCTGATTTTAATGAGATTGATCAAACTCTTGACCAATTTACCATTTTCTACACACAAAAAAGAAATATTGTTTTAACTTGGCATTTTAAATTAATGAACTAAAAAAATTCAATATCTCCTGTTTCAGCTGTACTTTTATAAAATGAGCATCCTAGATATGGTACTATTACATTCAACAAATGAGGAAAAAGGAAAACGAATAATGAAATCGGCTTCACAGACTTACAGTGAGTGAATGAGTTTGGAGATAAACACACTGTGTTTTCAATGTAAAGCTAGGTTACCTGTAGATTTAACCCTGCTAAATTGAATTTGGACCCGAAAGTGCAACGTGAGGTTTAAAATGTGAAAATTAGCGTTTTATCTCCATTCTACCAGGATAAAATAAAATGTGAACTCTTTGGTGTTAGCAAGTATTTTCCAAATTTATGGTAGTAATTGGGAGTAACCCCACTTTTGTATAGTATTCTAGTTGTATCATGGAGTGCCAGCTTGACATGGGAGGAAAGCCTGAAGTTATGCAGGTCTTAGACGTTTACCACTTTGGTGAAACTACACATGCAATTACCCTCTATCAGAAGCACAGTGAGGTATTCCAGGCGAGGTAGGGAGGAGGGAATTTGTCTTCCAACGTGTATCAGGATAGGAAATAATTTGATATCTTATTGCAAGGTTGTGCACCCTTATAATTTCAAGATGGTCTCAAGAATGAACTTAGTTATCAAACTAATACACTGATAATGATATTGAAAAATTAACAAACTGAAACTACCTCTTCATCAGCAGTTCTACATCAGCTTCTTCAATAGTCTTGCGGTGTGCATGAAGAGCATAGGACTCCAAGTCTTTGGCTGCATTTTCCCAAAACTGAGCAGATCTGTTGAATAATCAATTTTTTCAACATTTGACTTTTTATTACATGCGATCATGGTAATCATAATGTCTATCTACCTATTGTACACGACAAAATTTAGCGATTGCAAAAAACACCACAAACTCACAAAATCTACTATGAATTGACAACAGACTTCAAGGATTATAATGAGGGTGTTGAGTGTTAGCATTTCAATTATTGATATCACAATATGCAAGCACCATGTTGAAGGAAAGCTTAAGTGACGCAGGTCTTAGACATCTACCCCTCAGATGAAAAACACAAGTACAGAGTGAAAATCTCCCAATAACTGGGATTATGTCATCAGATTGGGAATCCTCTAATGCCACAAACATCTCATATCGAGACCAAGATAAGCTAAAGACATAACTCACTATTTAGCCCTCACATCAATGTCCTTCTTACACAAATTAGATTCTGGCACAAACAAACATTTGTAACAATGAAACACTACCGGCATTCTTGCAATGGCAACATAATTTATTTTAGAAAGTGTATTGTCTTGGATCGACACAAAAAATGTATAGTGTATCGTATCATCAAATGAAAACTTACGATTCATTCATCATTTCACCCCTAAGAAATTTTACTTTTTCCTGAATTACACATGTTATTGAGTATACACTGGAAATTTCATTTGAAACACGGTTTCAAATCCCCAACATTTGTTCAACCAATCACATTGTGGCAAACACTCCCCCAATAAAATGTATTTCAATCATAAATACACTGATTTACCAAACATTTAATATGACAGGTACGATTTTGATTTCCTATGTCGATATTAATAAGGTGAACGTAATACGACTTACGCCTTTTCCACTTCAGCAATGGCATCTTTGGAGACTTTGGCTGGACAAAAGTGAGAAAAGAGTCCTTTAACCACACTAGTTGGCATGTAGCTACTGCTCAGTTTCTTCTGCTGGGCAGGCTTCTTTCTGCCCTTCTGCCTACAAGAAAGGTTTTGGGCTTGAATTGTTGGGTCATTTTAACTACTGTAACAGTGGTATTACATACAGGGTGCCCCATAAAGGTGCGGGTTAGAGAAGGTCTTCAGCAACCCATGCTTGTCATAATGCTATGTACAACCAGTGTCAACATGTTACTACAGGACATCATGCTACATTAAAATACTAGCTTCTGATTGGTTAAGGAGCGGGCAGTTATTTTCCATGTAGCCTGCTTAAGTAGCTCGCTCAAGTAGCCAGCTCATGCAACCTGCTGAGAAATCAATCGGAACACCTTGTAGGTAACTTGCATATCTCGAATAAGTATTGAGTTGAAATGAACTGATGTTTATCCGAATGCATTGGGTAAAGGGAAGTAACTCAGTTTTTTTGCATCTTCTGCTACAAGTTTTGCCGATTCAGTGAAACTGAGGACACATACTCTACAAGGAAAGAAACGAAAAAGTGATTTTAGAAGTATATTTTTAATATCATATAAATAACAAACAGCTGGTAATCATTGTCATTGACCCAGAGTCCATATGACACACATTGAAAAGTAGATTTTCAAGGTGAAGGCCATCTGTTCTCAATATCTTGTATGGCCACCATTAGAGTCCAAAACTAAATGGCATTGTCATCCCATGGAAGCAATGAGATCCCAAATGTTCACACAATCTGCCTGTCAGAGGTGCTGTGGTTGTTGCTGACGTGCTTGCAGTAGTTGATCCAGTGCATCCCATAAATGTTCGATTGAATTTAAATCCTGGAGACCTGGATGTTGTGATTTCTGAAAAAGGCTGTTGTCAGTCTTGCCGTGTGAGGTCGGGTGTTGTCTTGCTGGAAAATGACATTTGCTTGTTGCATAATGGGAAGGATGTGTGGCCAAAGAATCTCATCCGCGTAACGTTGTGCCGTTAAATTCCCCAGGACTTGCACCAAGTCTGTTCTACCAGTGTAGGAGATGACTGCCCACATCATCACACCACCACCACCACCAAATCATATTCCCTGTGATGCCTGTAAACACGATGTCTACCATCAACACGACAAAGCATAAAACGTGACTCATCACTAAACCAAACTTGTCTCCGTGTGACCTCTGTGACCTTGACACCATTGACGTCGCAGCCGACGACCCAGGTCTGTCCAAATGACACCTGAACTGGTTCAGCATTTCCTTACTGTCAGGGCTGATATTCTATGCAATCATGGTATTGCCACAGTTGTAGAGGTGGCCGTGGTGGATCTTTCACGTAAGTGGCGTAGCCGTATGAATCTGTCCTCTGCTCTAGTAGTGATACATAGTCAACCTGATCTGGGAAAGTCACGTGTTGTCTCATGTGTCTTATAACGGTTCCACAGTCTTGTAATGGTGCTTTGTGCTATGTGGAAAAAATCTGGTTCCAGCTGAAGATGATTCTCCTGTTTTTCGTGTTTCAGCGCTTGGCTCTCACATGTTTTTGCGATTTTTCCATCTTTTCACCAAATTTCTGCAGTACCTCATTCTTTTGACACAAATCAATCCCAATTCATACAGAAATGACCAATTTCTTTTTGGTATTAATTTTGTATGGATGTCAGCAACACTTTGTAAGATATTTATGATTTTACTACTATTGCATTTCTTATTTTGCAGAGTATATATCCTGCATGAATGAATGTCAGAAAGACGGCTCAGGGTACATAGGCTCACAAACAGGGTACATGACACCATATGCCCCTCGAGATCGGTTAACAACTTATAATGTACAATCTGTGTCATCATAGCGAAACAGGACGACATGCTATTTTGGGTGGTCAGACTCTGACTCGATTGATGCATGTCATCGTATCCCAATTGTGAAGATCGATGTTCGTGATGACAATCTGAATTATCTGTTCCAGACTTGATTATTTACTGATTGCAGTCATATAGCTGAAATACTGCTGAGTGCGACGTTAAACAACAAACAAATAACAAACATGCAGGGTAAAAAAGGTATTGTGTTCTACTGCGTTCAACAAATAAGAATAAAGAACCAAATACAGAGAACTGAGAGTCCTGTTAGATGCAAAAGGAATTCGTTTTGGAATCAATAAAACTAATTCAACAACATACCGTATTCAGCATAATAAGCACCCAGGGTAATCTCAAAATTAGAAATAGGGGCTCTTATTAGAATATTATTCTGGTGAAAGATCGTAAATTTCGTGGTTTATGCTGAAATGTTTATATATACGACAGATATATTTTTCCATAATTTAATTGACCATAATTAAGGGTGCATATAACACAGGAGTGCATATCATACAATCTTGTTTACATTGATCAATCGGAAGGGGTGCTAATTGGGATTGTTCCCGGGCTAAAATATTAGCAAATATGGGCGCTTGTTAGAGCGGGCTCTTATTACGTCGAATACGGTAATATAGCCCAAGAACTTCACTAATTTTAATCTATGTGTGGCCTTACTTCGCTTGTTCACCTTGCTGCACAGACCCAGGTTTAGGTGTTGAAGTGACTACAGGCAATGGCTTCCTTGAGCTCTGTTTCTTCTTCAAGTGGGGAGTTCGCAGTGGGGTGTAGTATTCATGAGTTTCTCTGCCGGGGAAAAAACTCCAACATTTATAACACTGATCAAAAAAGGAAAAGGAAAAATGGGAACAGGCCCTTTGACATGTTTTCTTAATGACCACAAACTCATGATATATGACTTTGGACATTTAATGTTAAAAACACATTCTTCCTTTAAGAAGTATCACAACCACATTTGGTAAAAGCTAGCTAACCTGACTTTTGTCTCTTCAAGTCTGATCTAAATACAAAGGATACACATGAAATACAGCAATCAGGATGGCATGTCCTTCTCAAATAGTGCCAAAATAAACACTGACAGTAGCCATGCTCAACAATCGTGTCCACTGGTAGCCGAGTCTGATGTCGGCATAGTGTTTGACCTCAGATAAACTACCCCAATGGAAGCAAAGTGACCAATGGCCATATTATATACCTTTATGAATGATGTTTATTTTTTTAAGAGAAATCCCAGCATGTTTATTTTACTTTCATAATAAATACTAACAGCTGAGAGTATACTGAAGGGTCAAGTGTCAAAAGGTATACCATATTTCTACTGAACAAAGGCACTGACAATCCTTGAATGTACCGCTCCAAGCCATCTTTTACTGATCTATATCTGATAGATACTGGAGAAAGGAAATGCTGACATGCATACTGCAGTAAGATTGAAAATTAGAACATACAATGCCTCCAGATAACTTAATAACAAACATATGTCTACCCGGCACTAAATACCGACCTTGACCTTTGACACATTTCAGATAGATAACAGGGAAAGAGTATAGTTTATGTTCACTGAATGAAGAATGGTTTGTTCTCTCATGAAGGAAAATCGAATATTCTTCAGGATCAACCTGTAATTTCTAATTTGACCTCTGAGTGACCCCACATCTCCAAAGGTCATCAGATCTAAACCCACAGCATATCAGGTTTGTGTCCTATGACCTACCCATCTGCTGCAGGGATAATGCTCTCCTCCGGCTCACCATGAAAGTCATCATCATCATATTCATCATCAGACTACAAATAGAATCAAAATCATAAAACAACATAGTAAAAAAATAACTGACATTATCCAATATTCCTCCCTATAAGCATCGAGAAAAGGTTGTGAGTCATAGTGTTTGTTTGTTTTGTTTAACACTGCACTCAGCAATATTCCAGCTATATGAAGGCGATTCTAAATAAACAAGTCTGGACCAGACAATCCAGTGATCATGAGATGACAAACCAACAAACAAACATGGAGACAAAATATCTACAATGCTTTGGCAAGTCTAGATTTCTTCAGTTGCAAGGCAATGTTTATCAAGAGGTATGTATGAAATGAATACAGTTCTAGGAGATTCCATGATAAGTCAGTCATCAAACACACAATTAGGTGTGAAATGGGGGCCAGCTGAAGGGCTGTACGACAGTACCTCCTCCACGTTGTGGTAAGTCCCTGCATGGTGGTCCCGTGCCTGGCGAGACTCTTCCTCCTGGTCAGAGATATCCTCCTCCCCGGCTTGACCACGGTCACCTGACAGGTGCAGACAGGCAAGGTGACATGTTACCTACATTTCTTATCAGCAAATAGATCATGAATGGCAGTTTTGTAGTCTATGAAAATAAAAATAGTATTTGTAAAATTAAAAATCAATGTTTCTGCAAGATTTCTTCAGATATCAAAACTTAAATATGCCATAAAATAGACGTGTAGTTCAAATTAATAGAACAAACTTACTCTTGATGACAAAAAGTGTGCATAGCAGAAACTGACTACACATAAGACAATATAACATAATCTTTCTGAAAGGTTTAAGGTAGGAAAGCATATTTGGAGGTCACATTCATTCAATTGGCTACCTTAAGTTTCAAACTCTCGTCAGAAAAAACAGATGTGTTTGCCAATACATTATAAGGATATTAACGTTTAGAAAACAATGAACTTTCAACATATATTTATATCTCTGGTTTATCCTATGTCTGAAATTAAGAATGAAAGTCAAGGGTTCCTTGTCATAGGCACACTAAAAGATAAAGATATTGGGGGTTCCCCATTTGAATACTGTAGGTGCAAACGTCAAAGACCCCACGACTCCTTTTAATTTCTAACGCTGCTTACCTGCTGATGCAGACTGTTGCAAAGTCTGCACTAATTTTCCAATGATCCTCTTGGATGGACTATCATCATGAAAGTCGTAGACATTGTCCACAAGTCCTGTTGTGTATCTGGGAGAGGACCGGCCACTACGAGGCTCGTCTTGGGTCGGGGCATACGGAGCATAGCCAGTGTCCTCTGCCATGTGTGACGACTGGTCATCATTCTCTGTATCTTAAGTGTAAGCAGTTGTACGTGAGTTGGCTAGGGTCAACACTGTTTAAAACATTGTTTCAGTTATAGGACATCATGTTAGCAAAACGTAGGCAGGGTTAGAAATTGGCACTAGTCCTATAGTCCTTGCCAAACTGCCCAATAGTAAAGGTATCCTAAGGACTAGTAGAATTTTGACATTTTTAAAGGTTCTGCTATATGCTATCATTATAAGGACTAGTGGACTGAAACTTAGTTTCTACCGCTGGTAGGAGTACAGGCCCAAACGATGGTCACATATGTTTATCACTTTGGTGAAACTCGGGAGCATGTGTATGCACAGGCATACACTGGAAGTGACATCCTGCATCCAGTATGCATACAAATTGAAACAGATGTAAAACAATACAGAGTACACCCTCTTGGATGCAGAAAATTTGTATGCATGTAAGGGAATAATTGCTGCATATTTGATAATTAGTTAACACTTAAAATTAATTTCTGTACGCAATCATACAAAAAGTAAGTATTTCGGGATAAATGCCAGGGTTTTATACACTACACAGTGCATTAGCTTTCCTACCTTTATAAAACAGACAGTAATGGAACAGAGAGACAGTTGACACATTATAGCCTGTGCCCCGATACCCACAAGCAATCCACTTCCCCCTGTACTCCCTCATATTCTTCAGTGTATGGCGGCAGGCACAGTTTGGACAGGCGGTGGAGGCGAAAAAGTCCGGGTAGGACTACAGGTCTAGTGTCATGTATGTATAAAAACATTGCATTTATCCCGAAATGCTCATGTTTTACCTAACCTGACACTACACACTGCCTTATTTGACTGACATGGAAGTCCGGCTTACATGATAAGTTATGCTGAGGAAGAACAGCAAAAGTGTCAGGCAAGGTTCCCATCAGTTAACAGCTATGCAGCAGCATCACCATTCATGTCAGAAACTGGGGATGAGTTCTCTCTGGTCAGGGCAAGAGCTAACGAAGATAGATCCTTGCTTGACAGTGGGCTCGAGCAAGGCGTTTCACATCCAGCTCATGAGAGGGAGATGACCATACCTGTACCTTAAGGGGTTCTGACGGAATAGTTCTCAGCATCCCAGAATGTTCAAAGACAACTAACACAAGAGTGCTCTGAGAGCACAACATCCCCCGCATTTAACGAGTCAAATGAAGCTCCGTAAAACAAGGGCAGTAACTCTGTCAAAATTATCCGAAATGAAACGGGACTGCGATATGCATATAATCAACATGTCGACATCTTGTGTGTAGAGTTTCAGGGATATTCTCTGGAAACTGTAGGAGTTGATTTCACAAGCTTAGTACCCTCTCTCACAATAAGGCAAATGAAGCTCCGTAAAATAGGGGCAGTAACTCTGTCAAAATTAGTCAAAATGAAACGGGACTGCGATATGCGTATCATCAACATGTCAACATCTTGTGTGTAGAGTGTCAGGGATATTCTTTGGAAACTGTAGGAGGAGTTGATTTCACAAGCTTAGTACCCTCTCTCACAATTAGGCAAATGAAGCTCCGTAAAACAGGGGCAGTAACTCTGTCAAAATTAGTCGAAATGAAAAGGGACTGCAATATGAGTATCATCAACATGTCAACATCTTGTGTGTAGAGTGTCAGGGATATTCTCTGGAAACTGTAGGAGTTGATTTCACAAGCTTAGTACCCTCTCTCACAATAAGGCAAATGAAACTCCGTAAAATAGGGGCAGTACCTCTGTCAAGATTAGTCGAAACGAAAAGGGACTCCGATATGAGTATCATCAACATGTTGACATCTTGTGTGTAGAGTTTCAGGGATATTCTCTGGAAACTGTAGGAGGAGTTGATTTCACAAGTACTCTCTGTGGGATGGACGGACGGACTGCGCCACGACATAATCCCCCTTCGGCCATTCTGGCCCGGCGGGGGATAACAAGGTGTTTCCTGACCTTGTTAGAGGCCGCCTGCACGGTTCAGTAGGCGTCACTGTTCCTCTGTCAGGGCACGATTGTAGACATCAGGGGTTGGACAGCTGCAGGGCCAGGACCAGGGGCCAAAAGCTGTGTGTGCCCTCGATGTTTTCTACAGAGATCTGGTGGAGGTAATGGCTGGTGAAGACATTTGTGACAACCAGAAGCATCCTTCTATGATGGTCTGGGCAGAGATGTTGGCATGAAAGGCCATCGCTGACGACAGGGCTCGAATCTCATATGGGTAGTGAGCCAGCTTGATGATAATCACGAAGGATGCCAACTGGAATCTCTTGTTGCGGGTCACTTCTACAGTGACACAGTCATGAAAAAAGGCCACCAGTGAAGATGATATGGTAGAAAGGTGATTGGATTCCTCTTAGTTGATTATCCAGCCCAGATGATGGAGGAGAAGGTCGAGCCCCTCTGAAGAGACAGGGCCTGTGGAACACAATGGATGAGGATGTAGTAGCTATGAAGGCATCTAAACAAATCACTCTCCGGTGTAAGAAACTGGGTTATGCGTTGAAAACTGTAAATCTGGAAAGGAGTGCAAAAACACTCACAATAGTATCATGATGCAGATATTTTTGCAGACAAACAAGGAACAAAAAGCAGAAGGAGGCATATTTCTTTTAGTCACTTCCACACATTGTCAGCCAGCTAGTGTATAATTAAATATAGAATCCTTCTCATCCTGTTTCCTTAATTACACATTGTCACTCAAGTGTCAATAGCCTAATCATGAATGTTCACCAATCTGTCACATCTGGTCAAATTGCTTACATACCACTGCGTAGTCTAGATGTACACCAGCCGTATAAAACTCCTGTTAGATAAACATGCCCCTCCAACCTTCGTTGTCAACTACAACATATACATCTATAGTTAAATCACTGACTGACACTGAGTTTTCATCACACAGCTTCCTACTTATAAAAAGTAGCATGTGCAAAAGTATAGCTTTGATCTTCAGTAATCACATCATGAGGGCATCGCAAAATTTCCAGACACAGTTAAGGTTAGAGCTAGACACTGGCAATAATTTCATGATGTATAACTTTCCAGATTTACAGTAACCACCGGCGCCAAGAATTTCAAATGGGAGCACTCTTCCCGCTTGGGGTTCCGTATCTTCCCGGGGGATTGGCGCCATGAGCAAAATGAAGAACCATGTCCGGCAAAGCTTGGTCTCTTGCCGAAGTAGGATTCCTGTCCTGGAAGAGTGCTGACGAAAACAGATACTCCATATTGTTGAGGAGTGGAAACTGCTGCATAATTGCCTCCCAATTTTTGGCATCATGGTGATTTGAGTGACTGGATATAGATGGCGAGGTTAAGTAACTGGTGCTGCTGATTGGCGTACGAAGGATTCATGTCCATGAAATCCTGGATAGCCAAGTAGGCGAATGCGGCCACTGATAATGGGTGGAGAGACTGGCAGAGAGTAGAGACCATGCAGAAGATATGAGAGTCTGACATTGGGATAGATGACAATGGCTTGGAAGTCACAACCAGCAAACACACAATGTCATCATCAGCTGGAGAGGCGTCTGCGATGGGATAGTCCAACAGAAAAAGAATAGCAAAAGCGTCACCTAAGGAGTACAAGATGTCGGCGACCAATGGGTTGCGTGGCAGGAGAAACATCACTGAAGTCACTGTGGGAAGACGCCTTGGCGAAGCGCAGAGCAGATGATCAGCAACCCCGGTTCATCATCAGAGTGGCAGCAATTACGGTGGCTCATGACTAGTGGCGAGGTCGTCTCTGGCGCTCTGGATGAGCAAGGCGGGTCTGAGGTTCCTGACGCCAGGGTGCAAGTGGTGGAGGAGGTGTGGTGCAGGTGTCTCTGCACTGGTGACCATCAGGCGACTGCTGGTGATGGCTCTACTGACAGATGACAGGGCGACCATCCAGGCTATCTCGATCAGTGATGGAATCCAGTAGACTGGTGGGAGGACGTCTCAGAAGAAGCACAGGCGATGAAATGATCCTTGCCGCTGGCAACCTTGCCCATTTGGTTCCTGGCAAAATCCTTTATAGATAAGGTAGAATATACAAGACATCTAGTGTCAAAACTACATAGAGGACTGCAGTGATGAAAAGGTCGATGGGGGTCGTTCCCTGACTTGGTTGATATTACCAGTCAAATACTGCAAAAACGGTAACAATGTCTCAGCTTGTGGAACCATGCACCCAAACACCGCCTCAGTCTGGAGAGTGCAAACCAGGCAACAATCATACTCCACCTATATAATAGGAAATATGTGAACAAAAAGTCATTTACAAGAAAATAAATGAGAGAACTACTATTAGTTCCTGAAAACTATAGCAAAAACACGAATAGAGTGTTCAATGCAAGCCACAAGATTGGCTTTTCGATATACAAATTAGTGACCTTGGTGTGAAAAAGTGCTCAAGTTCTTGGTAACCAGTTTTTGCGAAAACAAAAACACAGCAGAAAGTAGAAATATACTGCATAGAAGCGGAATATATGTCAGAGAAAGGACATACTCATCGAAAACCACCATACACCCGTGAGGAATCGACTTAGAAGTATCGGAAGTAAATCTCAGTTCACTGTAGTGTAAGAACGTCTGTCGAGTAGGCAGACAGAAGAATACGAGGGAGTACGGGCAAAGGTAGATTACTCCTGGGTATCGGGGCCCGTGCTATTGTTTGTTCAACTATCTCTCTGTTCAAGTACTGTCTGTTTGTAAAGGTAGGGAAGCTAAAGTACTATGTAGCATCAGGTAAGGTAAAATCAACAGAACATGAATGCTTCATGATTTTCTTTCTAGAGCTGCCAGGTTTGTTTCACTTGGGGTACTTCATATCTATGTTTAACCAACTGACGTCACGTAAGATAGAGCATTGTATTTATTATGGACCCCCATTTTGTAGCTTGGGACCCCCAACAATTAATGTCTTTGAGTCACTTGGACTCCCAAAATAAACATCCCAGATAATCCCGGAATGCTTCTGATAAACAAAGGATTATCATCAGGCAACTATGGAATTCAAACCCATGACCTGCTGATCCTGGCAAGGTAAAGGGAAGCAACTCTGCACTGCAAGCAGACACTTCCAAGGTCACTGTGCTACCAATGAAGGACAGATCAATTGGTGACACAGTGTGAACCATAGCATGTATAGTTTCTGACATAATTCAGTTGAACTTCTCTAAGAAGGAGACAGTACTCTGGCTACAAGCCCAACAGGCAAACTACACAACATCACACAAGTAACGAACAAGTGTCAACAATATACCAACTTTATCATGGCGACCTGTAAATAACTGAGTCCTGGTAGACAAATGACAAGTTGATTCAATAAGCAAAAATCCCTATGTTGGGGTACCAGAGCTTGACCATATGCATTAAATAAACTGAAATATGGAGACAAATCAAATACAAGCGTATCAAATATGCAGAAAAAACTATAAATACGTTATTGAAATAAAATGTATGCATATAACACCTATTAGATAAAACCATTGCGTATACCATGTATACTACAACTGTTAGATAAAATTATTGTGTATCAGCCGATCACAAAATTCACATACCAACAGTTACATTCGGAAAAGCTTGTCCGACAAACATACTGATACTTAAAAGCACATTGTGCCCAGTTAATGTACATGTAGTTTCTTAATCAGTTGCTGATTGGTGATTCAAGAAATATCGCCTTTCCTACAATGCTAGGTTTTGCAAACAAAAATGGCTTCCTGGAGACAGGCATAGTCTTAAAAGATTTACAGGGTTTTACAGGGAAACAGGTTTTAAGTTAAAATAACCAAATGTCAAAAAACATGAGAAACAGGTGGGTAAAAAATTTGAATACCCTCAAAAAATTGTGGATACCCAATAAAATCAAACCCCTGGGTAAAATACCCAAATAACCACTGGCATACAACCATCTAGGTCATACACTAGCTGTAACCACCCAATCCTCACCAGCTGACTAAGTATGGTTTCTTGACAGAAATCCCATCATCAGAGATCTGACAAGTGGTGAAAGGAACAATAGAGTATCAGAAAGTAAGACGTTTCATCTTTCAGGCATAAATTATAACCTGAAAATAAATATAGAAATAACTTACCTCCATCTTCATTATCTGATCCTTTGGCCAACTTTGATTTTGACATTGACCTAGACTTGGGAGTTGGTCTTTCCTTTACACTCAAATTAGATTTTGAATTGGAACCCAATCCGGAAACAGATGCATCACCTCGACTTGGAGACGAATGACCCTCCTCTTCAACTCTTGACCTTGATCTTGAGAAGCTTGCCCTTGAAGCTGGCCTACTACTTTCATCATGTTTGCTTGAAGCACTGTCCAACGAATCATCTCTTCTCAACTTGGAATCGGTTGGATACGGCGCATCAGCCGAGTCCAATTGCACATCATCGTCTATTCGTGATTTCGATTTGGATGCGCTTCTGTCTTCAGCAACAAAAGATCCTTCATCCACAGAGTCTATATCCTCCTCTACATCTGCTATCATGTCCCCTCCTGCTCGCTCTGTGGCATTTGCACTTTTGACTTTGCTTTTACTGACTGTGGGTCGGGGAGACAGAGACACATTGCCTGATCGTCTGTTGCTTCTCGGAGTGCCTGTCCTTGGTGATCTGGTCGTCCTAGGTGTCCTCAACTTAGGAATCCTACCTGGAGAGAGGTGAGCGTCAGAAACACGAGACATGGACAAACTCCTACTGGGTGTAACACGAGAAGCATTCTTCAAAGAAGCCATGGACAGTCTTTTGGATGGTGTGACTCTGCTTCGGGACAGTGACTTTCTTGGTGATTCCGCAGCAGATGTGTCATCCTTGGCCGATGTGTCGGAAACATCTTGTAATGAACTGTGCGCACTCTTTCTCCTTGATCTGTTAGCATCTCTGCCTATCTCCACGGTCTGAACATTGAAGAAGAGCAATGCTTCACATACTATACTCACCGCCAAAAGAAATGCGAATACCATACATGTTGGTTAATATGTTAAGAATTACTCACATTCAAGAGATATTAGATTGGTTCGATCCACAAATGACCATACTATTGTGTTTCATGAACCAACGCTCATGAACGCATCACAAAGACCTATAACTCTAGATGCACGACTTGTCTCGTGCAGGATTAGCATGTAAAGTTTGGAAATCACGTGCAGCATATCGCAATAAGAATAAGGACACTGTGGTAACACTTTGCTGATTGTTAGTTTTGTCATTAAGTGCTACACATTGGAAACTCTTCTTAATGTAAATAGTTCTCTATATGTATCAATGGTTCGCGTTTCTTTTGGCGGTGACAATATTTAGAAATGAATGTGCTTATACACTGGGCAGTTGCTGTGAATAGCACTGGTGATGCTGAATGCTTTGTTTTATCTGTTTGTTGTTAAATGTCGCACTTAGCATTATTCCAGCTATATGACGGCAGTCTGTAAATATGCAACAAGAAGCAAGATCAAACAGGGATAATCCAACATATTGGAATCATAGATATTCCAATTCAGGTTACCATACATTCTAACTTAATGTCTTTTTGCCTGGAATATGTGACAGAGATTAACATTATAGAACTGAATGTAATTCTAAGATACCTCTGAACTATTTAAATGTAAAAATATATGAACCTTAAAAACATTTCAAAATCGTTTTATCTCAATTTGCCCACAATGGGCCCTGAATTTAAATCCTGGATAAACCCTCGCAATTATATAACTCACTCTGTCAAAAAGGACATTCATTGGATCGAGAAACAAATCACATAGTTTTCAAAAAAATGAATGTGTAAGTGAGTGAGTGAGTGAGAGTTTATGCCAAACTGAGCATTATCTCTGGGTACAAAAGTAATCATTGACTGCTTGATTGATGAACATCATAATATTGGATATTTAAAGGACTTGATTCAAACAATTACTCATTCATCCTGTTACTTACAGCACTGAGGCCAGAACACTTAAATGTCATATCCATGCATGAGTGAGTGAGTGAGTGAGTGAGTGAGTGAGTGAGTGAGTGAGTGAGTGAGTGAGTGAGTGAGTGAGTGAGTGAGTGAGTGAGTGAGTGAGTGAGTGAGTTTGGTTTTACGCCGCTTTTAGCAATATTCCAGCAATATCACGGCTGGGGACACCAGAAATTTGGCTTCACACATTGTACCAATGTCAGGAATCTAACCCGGGTCCTCGGCATGACGAGCGAACGCTTTAACCACTAGGCTGCCCGACCGCCCATTTCCATGCATGAAGAATTTTAAGTCCACACTCCTCCTTCTGGAGAAATTAGGCAAACTTCCAAAAAACAATGTCTTGACATCCTTATTGGAATGATAAAAACAGCAAGATTTAGTGTTGGATCTTATCATGATATACCTGTTCCTCTGCACTATACTCCTCTTCTTCATCAGTTGAGAATTCCAACTCTTTCCCTGTCCTCTGCTGTTTGGCGAGTTTATCACTTCTACGGCGAACGATGTTGATAGGCAGCCTCTGCCTGCCACCACGGGTCTTCTGACTTTGCTTGGTCAGCTTATTCTCATGGAAACTGGAATTAAGAAAACAGGGTCATAATGAACTACAAGGTGTTTTTTTTATTTGTTCATTATATCCCAAGTATGTTCCTCACATTGCATTTTTTGTTTAATAGCATCACTTCTGGTCTTTAAAAATACATGACCAATTCAGTAGAGCTTTGAAACAGAAAGTCTTATGCCTCTAGCCACTTCATAAATAAGGTTATAAGCACTTCTGGGCTAATAATATCACATCCCGTTTGGGAAAACACATGCCCAATGCAGTTCAACTTTGAAACAGAAATTCCTCTACCTGTAGCTACTAATATACTGAACAACAAAAGTTCCTGTGACATTGAATAAGATTTAATGCAAAGTTATGTTTTTTACCAAATCTGAAACAATTCGGTTTGCAACAGATAAAAGACTCCTATTAGTGTTCAAATAGTTTAATTTACCATACTGACTTCAGAAAATGTGTGATTTCAAAAAAACCATGAACATGCCAAAATGTCAATTTACAAATCAATAGCGTGTGTGTCCACCTCGGGTTGCGATGCAAGCAACACATCTTTGTCTCATGGAATGGACCAGGCATCGCACAGAGTCCTGTGGGATATCTGTCCATATCTATTGGAGCATGCTTTGAAGTTCCTGGAGTGTCTGTAGAACACATGGTTGACGTCGAAGGTGCCGATCAATCTCATCCCACATGTGCTCAATTGGTGAGAGATCAGGGCAGCGAGCCGGCCAGGGGATGACTTCACGTTGTTTTGTTGAAGGGAATCCTGAACAAGTCGAGCAATATGAGGCCGGGCGTTGTCATGTTTAAAGGTAATGCCTGGGCCATGACGACGCAAAAACGGTAGAACAACAGGGCCGATGATGTTGTCGCGGTAGCGCTGTCCATTGAGATTTCCCTCTACCACTATCAAACGGGTCGTCTGTCTTGCTGTAATCCTACCCCATACCATAATGCTGCCGCCCCCGAACCGATCTTCTTCCATGACACAATGATTGACGTAATGTTCATCTCGACGTCGGTACACTCAAACCGTCCATCGCTGTGGCTGAGGTGAAAACGAGACTCGTCAGTGAATAGAACTTGTCCCCACTGCATGGCCGTCCAGCGTTCTGCACCACTGTAAATGTGCTTGACGATGGTTTCCTGTCAAAATGGGACGTCTGGCAGGTCTTCTGGCAACAATCCCTGCACATCTGAGGCGACGAAGTACGGTTTGTGAAGATATTCGTCAAAGGCCAGGGATGTTTCTTGCAGTCACTGTTGCTGGCTGGTGTGTTGTTCGAATCCAGTTGTCTTGTCGATTATTGGTTACGCAAGGCCTGCCACTCCGAGGATGGTCTCTGACTGCATTCGTCTGTTGTCAACGTTGCCATAAATACCTAATGGTGTTTCTGTGGACGTTAAATTGTCTTGCAACATCACATTGACTCGATCCTGCTTCAAGCATACCAATGGCTCGCATACGCTCTTTTTCAGACAGGCGTGGCATTTCGTAATGTTGAATAATTGCATAATTTTGTTATTTTTCGGAGTGGTTGTTGTCAGCACGATGCTAAACAATGCATATGGAATCCCGTTAACGCACATGTTTTTACACCCATTTTTGGGTAGTGAAATGCATGGGGCTTGCATGAAAGTCAACTTTTGCATGGAATGCACGTTTTTCTGTAGCAGTTGTGTTTGTACTACAATATTGAAAACCAAACTTTACTTGTTTGAAAAATACACTAAAATATTGGTGTCACAGAAACTTTTGTTGTTGAGTATATAACAAAGTTACAAGCACTTCCTGATTAATGACCTTGACCTTCAATCTTAGCTATGAACTGCTTAAAGATCACTTATGTAATGTTTCAACAAACTACAATAACAAATAGTTATTGTGCATACAGAAGGTTTTCGGAATGTCTACTTCATGACTGACCTTGACCTTCAACATGATCGAATCACATGTATGAACACGACTTGTTGCAAACTGTGGTTGTGTTACAAATAATAAGTCTCCAAACCCTACAAACAATATTTCCTGAATAAGACTATTTACAAGACATTTCATGAATAATGACCTTCAAAGCAACCTTGACCTTCCAGGTCATTAACCATGTGTCAGAAAACTGCCCCAGGGTACATAGGTTTGTTTGTTTGTTGTTTAACGCCGCACTCAGCAATATTACAGCTATGTGACGGCGGTCTGTAAATAATCGGGTCTGGACCAGACAATCCAGTGATTAATATCATGAGCATCGATCCACGTAATTGGGATAGATGACATGCATCAACCAAGTCAGCGAGCCTGACCATCCGATCCTTTTAGTCGCCTCTTACAACAAGCATAGTCGCCTTTTACGGCAAGCATGGGTTGCTGAAGACCTATTCTACCCCGGTCTTCACCGGCCGGGCACATAGGAGGTATATCGGGCATGAAGTCTGTCATAAGCAATGGATGAACTGCAATTGAGCAAACACAATCAGCAGCCCCCGTTTGGAGGGAATGAGAGAAATTTGGATATAAGTTTGTGATATGAAATTTTGAAATGGTGATGTTATTTCCAAGACGAAGCTATGGGTCCAGGGAATATATCATAATAAAATGGAGGTATCATAGCCTGGACAAGTGAGGATGCCATTTGAACCCAACATCATCAGATTCTGGCATGACTAAAGAAAGCAACTCTGCACAGTAAAATTGGGACACCTTAGAAGACTGTGCTACCAAATAGTAACCTATGTCCTCCATAATACATAAGGACTAGTCCAATCCGAGTTAATGTCTAACACTGTATACTTAGTTAACTTAGATGTCTCTGGTAGTTACCTGGCTTCAACAGGTTGGAAGCTGATTTCATTATTGGGAAGATCTCCCAAACTAGAACGTGCAACAGATTTATCTCCCTTGGCAGCTCGAAATTCTGGTGTTTGCTCCACACCTACAATTAAAAGTGTCATTGCTGAATATATCAAGTGTACTATCTTTGACGAATATATCAAGTGTACCATCTTTGACGAATATATCAAGTGTACCATCTTTGACGAATATATCAAGTGTACTATCTTTGACGAATAAATCAAGTGTACCATCTTTGACGAATATATCAAGTGTACTATCTTTGACGAATATATCAAGTGTACTATCTTTGACGAATATATAAAGTGTACTATCTTTGACGAATATATAAAGTGTACTATCTTTGACGAATATATCAAGTGTACTATCTTTGACGAATATATCAAGTGTACTATCTTTGATGAATATATCAAGTGTACTATCTTTGACGAATATATCAATTTACTATCGTTGACGAACATATGTGTATATTATCTTTGCTGAAAATATCAAGTATATTAATATCTTTGACGAATATGGCAAGTATATTATCTTTGACGAATATATAAAATGTTTTATCTTTGCTGCATATATCAGGTGTATTATGGCAAGTGTATTATCTTTGACGAATATATCAAGTATATCATCTTTGACGAATATATCAAGTGTTTTATCTTTGCTGCATATATCAGGTGTATGATCCTTGCTGAATATACCAAAGTGTAATATCCTTGCTGAATATATCAAGTGTATTATCCTTGCTGAATCTATCAAGTGTAATCTTTAGTGTACTATCTTTGCTGATTATGTCAATTGTATAATCTTTGACATGTATATCAAGTGTAATATTTAGTGTATTATCTCTGCTGAACGGTTTTGCAATGATTCGTTGTTACGGTTCATCCACCATTTTTGTTGACTTGACTTTTTTGCCATGGACTTATTATTTCTTGGGTCCAAATCATTGACATATACAGCTTTTTGAGTAAAAATCACTGTACAATCGATGAATTCCCTCTAACAAAATATTGATATGGCAGTCACTGTTATTTTTTTAAGCATGATTTTGCTAGGTCCCTGTTTTAGACTGTTTTCACAATTTATGACAAAGACAACAGAGGCAATGAGAAGGAAAAGAAAGAGCGAGATCATGATCACAACAAACATTGACGAGACAGGAAGCTTCAGCTGAACTGGACATCTAATTTTCTGCAGCCGATTACCAACTCAGAGTATTTACAAAAGCAGGCCTGCAACTTTTAAGACAGGCTAGTTACATTTATGAGTCACCAGTCCAGCTGCCTTTCTAGGAGGAAGAATTATTTCAGATACTGATTATTATTTTTTCATCTTACAAAATGGTGCAGTTGAAGCTGTCAAGATATTGTTCCTTAAAAATATGAAACAATGAGTAACCTAATTTCACAGTACACTCCAAAGAAAAGCAACAACACCCACCTTGATCCAACAAGCCAGTGATCATTGTTCTGGGTGTAAACTGATTAACAACTTTCTCCATAGATGGAATCCCGAGAGAGGATCGCCGTCGTGACTTTTTAACCTTGGTGGAAGAAGGAGGAGGTAACTCTCCAACTCTCTTGCTCTTTCGTGTCGATGGAATGGCAGTGTCTTGTGTATCAATAAAACCTTGTATCTGAAATATTGTTGGAAAACCTGTCTGCAAATGTATGTTTCATTTCAGCTTCACTATCATAGTGAGTGAGTGAGTGAGTGAGGTTTTACGCCGCTTTTAGCAATATTCCAGCAATATCACGGCGGAGGACACCAGAAATGGGCTTCACACATTGTACCCATGTCGGGAATCGAAACCAGGTCTTCGGCGTGACTAGCTAACGCTTTAACCACTAGGCTACCTGACCGCCCCTCACTATCATAGTTCTTGTAAAAATGTGTACTGAATTCTGAACAATAATTGTTTGCTGTTTAAAGTTGCACTCAGCAATATTCCATATATGACGGAGGTCTGTAAATAATCGAGTCTGGATTGGGATAGATGACATGCATCAACAACGTCAGCAAGCCTCATCACCCGATCCTGTTAGTCGCCTCTCACAACAAGCATAGTTGCCTTTTACGACAAGCATGGGTTGCTGAAGACCGATTCTAACCCGGATCTTCGCGGGTCGACTTTTCATATACATGACCTTATAAAGACATGCATTAATTACTAACATCATTATGGACTGGTAATTCATTATAGGGTGTGAGTGGGTGTGAGGTGCATGAAAGATTGTTACATAAAGTATTTGTGTTCAATTTCAAAACCCTTTAACATACAAGGTGTCTTGGTGTCAAGTCCTCTTCAATGGCAGCTCTCTGTCTCTTTGATACAGGTTTGGAAGATGAGCCAACTGTTGGTGATTGAGATACAGGCCTTCTCTTCCGTGCTGGATGCGTGCTTTTCTCTGTCGCCACATTGTCAGCATATTGTTGGATCAAGTTTCGCGGAGTGTGTTTTGACGACATTTTCCTTATAAATAAAAAACATATTAAATTCATTATTTCTGCTGTATTTTATATTTCCAGAACTTACCAATGTGTGAGATATCTATATTGATTACTGGTATTTAAGCATGCAAAGTTTCACATATGAAATTGGAACATCACTTCAAAAAAGTATGACCGCCATATGTCTCATATCGTGATAACTAGACAATATCAGAATAGTGCACATTTTGTCCAATATCAGAATAGTGCACATTTTAGCTGCTATTGAAATTAATCAAAATTGGCTTTCATAGGAGATATGGTTTTGTCGAGATCAAATGAAACTCACACCCATCAGCCATATATTCATAGTATTCATGAACATTATGAAAATGATATATTTATCGAGTTGTCCCCTTACAGTTTACTAAGAATGTTGTGCAGTTAATTGTTTGAAGAATTTCCAATTTTTAGAAACTTCTATTCCATAACATAAACTTACACCGTCCAACTGAGTTTAATCAAACAGTCAGATTGAATATATATATTGTGTTAATGAGTTTTGACTTGTTGGTTTTGAATGTTCATTCAATGTGACATGCATCAACTAAGTCAATACTGACTTTAGTGTCGTTAAAATGCCACCCTTTGGGCCGTCTATGTGTTTATTGACTTACTCATAGTCATACACAATAACAGTCTACGAAATTACCAAGAAAACTTTGGTAGCCAACAAAATCACCCTTGCCACATCTTTCTTCCAGGGACACACTTCCATGACTAAAGATAGTAGACCAATGAACCAGTTAGCGTACGCCATGTAAATTATACTCTATGAACCTGTAAGAAATTAGATTTCATCTGAGAATATGTAATATACCTTTTTACAATCATAACATCTTGAAAATACCGCCTGTAAATTTGCTTTCCGGATTTATGTTAAAACCGTGTTTACAGTTAATCCGGAATTAGGTTAATTTTGTTTTAAAATGTAGACGAATTCTGTTATCTACCGCCGAAAAGGCTTCTCATTTTGTTTTCATACCAATATAAAAATGCTATTTTCTGAACAGTCTTTTTAGAAACGTTTAACGTGTACAGATTCGTTCTTTTACAGAATCCTTAAGATGGTAGAACCCAATCTCGCTAAATCGCGCCATCATTGCAATCGGAACATTCGCATTGTACTTCACCAAAACTGAATTGCGTACCGGATCGTCTTAAGCCGAGCTGCTCCGAATGTAGTTCACGAGACTGGCAAACGTGCATTTCGAAAATCACCGCAAGGTGCTCACGATCGCAAAATGGGGGAAATGGAACAATGTAAAGTCATTGCCCACCAGTTCGTTCAAAACTACTATGAAACATTAGATAAGATCGGACTACGACAAAATCTGACTCATGTTTACACGGTATGTCAAACAACGGCGAAACATTCGCACTGCAGTCCCGTCTCCATTGCAGAGGTCCACTTTAGGCGAACTCAAGTCATTAAATATTGCCGGTTACTTGTTTTAGGTGATGCATGTTTTGAAATGACGTGGGTTTATAGCATACAGGGATTTGTTAGAATAAAAGCCTAAAGGTGTTATTCATTGTCGATGTCTTGACCTACATCATTGTTCACATGAATACTTGCCATTCACTTTCTCTATCAACTTTTGGCCAAATGAATATGTTGACAGTTAAATGTCAGTTGAGTCTCGTCAGATTGTTTAGTCACGATATGGATGAAGTACTGTCGATGTTACTAAATCCTAACTCCCTCGTCAGATTGCTGGATGTGATTGGTAGTTTTGCCATAATATTTGTCTCCCCATTTCCCCCCAATGCTATGTTACAACTTTAGAACTAAGGCAGGACTGCGGTTTACAGAGTGCATCTTATAGTGCCAGTGTGGTTCCAGCTGCAGTCCGCAGGGTTAGGGCAGGTTAACCCTAAACTCTATCCTTTGACCCCCTTTAAGATCATAAGGTTTAGGTACCGCTTTCTAGAAACACCCTCCACAATCCTGAGGGTTAGACACCCAAACATCTTTTACAATCCTTAGGGTCAGGTACCCTCTTACAATCCTTAGGAATAAGAATGCTGTATACCGGACACCTTCCGCCATTTTGGTAAGGATGTGCACAAGCTCATTCCTTAGTAACTGTTTCTGTATTTCAGGTGCCATTTCTGTCGCCCCGCTAACAGGGGGTTAGGGGGGCTTGCCCCCCATTCAAGCTTGAATTAAATGCTTTTGTGAAATCTTTAATTACCAAAGTAGATACACAATACATTATTAGTATCCTCAAACAAATTAACATGGCGGATTGGTGTCCGGTATAATGCATGTGTACCTCCTTAGGGATAGTTATGAATTAGGGTATTTGTGTAACTATTTTTACAAATGATCTAATGTAATTCAGCGGTAGAAACTAACATTTTTGGACCAATAGTCCTTATAATGATAACATATAGCAAAACCCTTTAAAATGGCAAATTTCTACTAGTCCTTATGATACCTTAACTATTGGGCAGTTTGGCAAGGACTACAGGACTAGTGCCAATTTCTTACCCTGTAATTTGAGGAAATTCTTCATTTTTTAAAAATCAAGTTTTGCCTTTTAACAGAGAAATATGGCAACCGTGTATGAGCAACAAGGTAAACAAATGGGTGCTGATCACTTGGTGCAAGAGCACTATTTATTTGTGATAGTGCCTATGGAGAAGTGTTTGCTAATTATTTTAGACAGTTTTGATCGTTGCTAATGGTATCATTGGATGTCTGTCCAGGACTTGATGATTTACAGGCTGCCGTCATATAGCTAGAAAATTGCTGAATGCAGCCTCAGTCAATGAACATGAACAGCCTTTCTGTAGCCAACTAGCCTAAAGTAGACACATTGCACTGCATTGTGGCCATATAGGTAATGAAGGAATGTAGTGTATACGAACCCGTGAAGTGTTGATGTGTTTGAGAACAAATTTGTTTTCAGGATGAAACCCAGATGATGTATGAAGGACAATTGTACACAGGAAAACAAGCTGTCATGGAGAAATTAATGGTAATCTGAATACATGTTGTTATATTTATATACTGCACTTGTCCAGACGTCTCTGCTCAAAATGCAGTTTATATTTGCATGTTGCTTTGTACAAGGTCATGTTTAATCAGGTTTTCATTAATGGGTCAAACAAGGACTGCTTGACCGAGCAAGTATGCTGTGTCTGAGTAGCCTAGGTTGTCCATGTTAAACTGCAGCAAGATATCTCCGTGGGCTAGTGCTTTAAAACCGGTATTAGTGAGAAACAGCATTTGGTATGTCTAATATGGGTTTATAAATCATTAAAATGTAATTTGTATCCATCATAATCTAGCATAAGTGATGAATAAGATTTTTAACTGCAGTGAACTGTAATAGCTAGCCATGATAATAGATATCATTTGCACATGTTGCAGGGTAAGAAATGACTTGTTAGTGACAAGTATAATGAATATGATTACGGAAGGACTAGTGATGTTTCCTTGTGGACTACCACTTTTTCCATTAGCTACATGGCAACTTTGTAGCGGATAATCCAAATTTGTTAAATTATCATTCTTGTTAAAATCAGATCTTTAACTCGAATCTATATCTCGTGAAGATCTGAGGACACGTCCATAGATGGTCGCGTCGGGGTAAACTTTCTGATCAGCCAATCACTGTTGAGGCTTCTTTTGTCAGTATGAGTGAGTGAATCATTCAGACAAGTATATCTGATTTCTATATCTCAAAAAATGAATATAATTTGGGAATTCCAATAGCAAAAGGATTAAGACATTTTTGGGGGGATATTGTATACATTCTGTCGTTTCTGAGTGCCATGGCATCTACATGAAAAGAGCGTAGATTGAAATTTGCGAATCAGTGATAAAGAAGCTGAATCGTTTTGAAAGCTGACATTCGAATTGCTCAAGAAACGATGCATGCTTTAGTTAGATTAGTTCACCTGACGCGAGACCCGTGAAGATTCAGGGTAGAACAGGGTCTTCAACAACCCATGCTTGCCGTAAAAGGCGGCTGTGCTTGTCGTAAGAGGTGACTTACGGGAATCGGGTGGTCAGGCTCACTGCCTTGGTTGATGCATGTCATCGATCCCAATAGCGTGGATCGATGCTCATGATATTAATCACTTGATTGTCTGGTCCAGACACGATTATTCACAGACCGCCGTCATATATCTGGAATATTGCTGAGTGCGGTGTTAAACAACAAACCAACCAACCTGACGCGACCTTACATGTCCTCAGATCTTGACGCAGAGACATATCGTATCGGAATAAAAGATCTGATTTGAATGAGATTCTTAAATTCTGAGATATGTGTTGTATTGAGGAATTTAATGTTACTTACAACTGCAATTTCAGATCCTGCCAGGTAACATGGCAAGAATGTGTTCTGCCGTGGATGCCCTCATTATAGAGAATGGCTACCTCCTGGTGAACATCATGGGCCAGCAGAAGGTGAGTGTTGCTGTCCTGGGTGTGGCCTCGAACATTCCCTACATCCACCTGGGTTACAAGAACTTGTGTAGTCAAACAGGGTTGTTCCAATTTATTAAATGTATCGAATGATTGATTGGTTTCACATAGCTGCCAACTGTCCTGAAGTTTTCATACTTGGTACGAATTTGCAACTATACTGAAGAGAAAAAGTTAGGGATCATGAATATTTTTGGGGATATTTTTTAGTTGTGAAGACTGAGCACACAGTTTCATAAAAATATCTGCAACAATATTCATGGTCCCTGACATTGTTTGTTCAGTATATCATATGAAAATATGATTTCTTCCGTAATTCATACAATTTTTTTTAGAAAAGTATCACAACGATAACCTTTTGGAGATAGTGTTTAGAGTGAGTGAGTAAGTTGGGATTAACGCCACTTTGAACAGTATTCCAGATATGTCATGGCATGTCAGCTTAATGTGTGAGGAAAGCCCAAAGTTATGCACCTGACAAACCAAGATACATAATAATAATAAGATAGTGAACCGGGATTCGAACCCATAATCATAGGGTTCTGGCGTGGCCTAGGGACGCCACTCTGCACAGGGAATTTCCACCCTGGCCGTACTAGGCCTTCTAAAACTCTCAGCTTTGCATATCCATAAGAAAAAAATCACATGGGCGTGGCGGGATTGTTAGTCGTCATGATCGATACATGGACATTCCCTGCTGTTAAGTTGATGTAAAAAATAAAACACGAAGTAAAAGAAAGTTTAATTTTCAATCACCACATTGTGGCAGTTATATTGTTTTGATATACTTATTATATACTAGTTACCTGCTATTTGATGTTTATTTTTGGCACCTATTAACTTCTTTGGAGAATTATGTTAATATTAAGGATAATAGATCCGGGTTAGAATAGGTCTTCAGCAACCTATGCTTGCCATTAAAGGCAACTATGCTTGTCGTAAGAGGCAACTAACAGGGTCAGGTTCAGGCTTGCTGACTTGGTTGATGCATGTCATCGTATCTCAATTCTGTGGATCAATGCTCATGATGTCAGTCACTGAATTGTCTGGCCCCCCTCACATAGCTGGAATATTGCTGAGTGCGGCGTTGAACAACAAACAAACAAACAAAACATAGATGTGAGAAATTGAGTGAGAAATGGTCCATGGAATGTCTGATTGCCAGGTGATATTTTCCAGAGCCTGCTGCTTCATGTAATGTAGATGTTGGTACATTGTATTTCGTTTATTTACCCACAAATATAAAATATTTTGTTATATAAACTGAAAATGCGAAAAAATGTATGTTTGAAAGTTTAGTTGCAGTAACATAAAGCCAAATAATGTAGAATGGAAAGGAAATTTTGTTGTAAAGTTAAATACTAAAAAGTTACAACTGCACAATATCATGTATACTGCCCTTCATATCTCATTCAAAATGCCATGCTTCTGAAGGAATTCTAGGTTGATCTGGGTTGATAAATATTACATATGTCTTGTCCTTTGTTTCAGGTTGATCAAGACCCCCCACTAGGATTTGTGCATTCATTTGTTCTGGCACAGAAGGAAAGCCGTATTTTTATCGCTAAGGAAATATTCCGATTAGTTCTTCACGATCTATAACTCTTTGATGATGTTGATGTATCCAGAAACTGACAATAACACATACGCGCTGCAACCGGCGTGATATGTAAATGTGTACAAAACTTTGAAACGTCCCGATTGTGATTTGCCCACTTCTGATGGACAGGACAGTGACAGCCAGCAACCTCTACATCCTCCTCTACATCTACAGCCTCCTCTACATCTACAGCCTCCAGCTTCTGTATCCAGGAATTCAAAATATAATGTCTGTATCTCTGTACCATCACCATGGAAACGTGATGTAATTTGTTTTGTTTTTTATGTTTAGTCTTATGAGTGTGGCAAGGGCAGTTCATGGGTGTTTTCAGCGGCTCTGTATGGAGTTTGTTGTATCAATCTGCTTGTCACTGTCAATCTTGCACATCTACTGCGCATCTGCCTCTGTATTATTGGGTATATGTTCATTGCTTCTTTTGAAAGCAAATGTGGGTCAAGTCAGATTTACTTGGATATGCATTAATTTCCTGTTGAGGCCTGACCTGTTTGTTCTTTGTTTTTAATAAATTTCCGTACATAATCATTTAAAAAGTATCATATACAGTTGATTCCACTATCTTCTTGTAGCACTTCCCGCCACATAATAGTGTAATGCAGGCGAAATATATGATTTTGTTGGGATTACAATAGTAGTAAGACCTGGATAATGTTGCTCCTCTATTTCATGTCAGAAGTAATGGAGACCAGATATATGGAGAGAGGTGAAATATAAAAGAGTGGATCAAGTTTAAGAATATAACAAAATATATATTCATAAGATTAATTGTTTTTGTTAGTTAGATTGTGTGACATTGATACACCAGCTCCATTGAATATTCTTGATGAAGAAGTTATGTTAATGTCTCATCTTTCCCAAAGATGACACGGAGAAAAGGATAAAGGGGTTCTTGTTTTCAGAACTGACCATGAAAATACACAACAGATTATATTGATAAAATCTTTGCTCGTTATATATTGAATTTGAATCATTTTTTCTTTTCACAATTGGTTCAGTACAAAAGCAATTTAGACTGAATTTCATTTATCTAATTTACAATCATAGGTTTCCACCTTCCATCTTTGTTCAATTATGTCTTGTCTGGACAATTTCATGCACACCACAAGAAATTTTGCCACATAGTTTTGTTTTCTATGATGTAAAATACATTGTTCATGATAGATTTCACTGCTTGTGTGTTCAGGTTCTTTTCTAATCTTTTTGAAATTAATCCTTAAATTTTGAACTTATGATTATTATCATGTTTGAATCTTATCTGTATTTCATCATGATCATAGCCATTAGATAAAACTGTTCAGACTCCCAGACTCCTTAGTATTTAGTTTACAAGCTGAGCAAGTGACACATATATAATAGGAAGTTTTTGTTGTGATTTCTGTTTCACAGATTGAACCAAAATTTGCTTTCCTCTAATAAGGCAGCATAAATCATGAATTGGTTAAGGAAAGTGACAGAGAAGACGATTAAATTCACCAGACTAATTAACGATTAAATTCTGTCCATTTATTATGTGCCAAATTCCATTCTCAAACTGAATGCCTGTGGCACTATATTATTATCACCTGACCAATGGATCAGTCTGCACTCAAATTTCATTCTCAGCTCCCTAGGGATAATACAAACCAAGCTGCAGTGTATATCAAATCATACCTCCACCATTGAAGTATGAATATAATGAGCCTTTTGCAAAACATGATTTGGGTGACAGGCCGTAAAAACATTGAATACTAAGAACGTAGAACCATAGGCTGACAAACCACTGAGTGTCAGAACTATTAAAGGGGGACTTTGCTCCGCAGTCTGTTCCCATCCCCAGACCAGGTCTAGATGTTGTACTAGTGCCATTGTGTAAAACTGAAACATTGTTGATTTTTGGTCATTGTTAAATGTTACATACTATTTCATAAAGTGTGTGGTGATTTGAATTGAACTGGGACTTCCGATTGACAGAGCATAGTCCCTCTTTAAGTTTAATTGGTCCTTCTGCCTGTTCATCCCTGCCTTGGGACAGATGAAGGAAAGTTCGCACAGGAGGCTGGGTGGGTAGCCGATCCTTTGGCTGTTGTCCAGTGCTGGTGTCCACGCGTAATCTTCAGTGTTATACAGTGCTTACGAATAAACCTTGATCTGTTTTTCATATGCGTTAATGTTGTGATTTCCAGTCCTCTTTTCTTAATATCGTCACAATATGACTGAAATATTGCCGATGTGACGTAAAGCATAAACTCACTCACTCACTTTTCTTAATAGACCGCCTCCGTGGCCTACTGGTAGAGCGTCCACCTGGAGAGTGGAAGGTTGGGGGTTTAATCCCCAGAGGCATCACACCAAAAGATGGTAAAAGATTGTACTTGTTGTTGCCTTGCCTGGAGCTTGGTATTAAGGGGCTAAAACAAAGACTGGCCGGCTCGGAGTCAGTATACTGTGTGTCTGAGTGGGATATTCATGTTAAACCAAGGCATGGTATCTCAGTGGGCTAGCACTAAAAATCGGCATTAGAAATTAGACATTCACAGTAAACGAGGGAGTGAGTCAATTCAAACAGTAAACCTTCGTGAAAAGCAACTTTGTGGACTTCCAAACTCACAAATGTTATGCCACTCCCATCTGAAAAAGAAGCAGTTGTGTACATTTGGAATGACTGAAGCCAGAATTACACAAAACCTTGCTAGGAATTCTGGTGTTCATAGTAACGCCATACTGTCACTCTGGGGTCTGTACCAACTGACTGGCAACACAAGTGACCAACCACGAGTAACATCACATCGATGACATAATCATATCTATCTGGTTCACCTGCGAAATTGATTATGAGAGCATAACGTACAACAATGACGTCAAGCTGTAGGTCCAATTTTGCTGCCACGCCATCGAAATCGAAGTCTGGCATGGTCAAGGCAGCATCTGAGGTTCAAGTTGGTCCACTTCACAGATGAGATCAGGTTTCAGCTCTTGTGTTAAATGTTCTGCATTCGGGTGTGGGAGCGTAATTGTGTTGGGACACATCACTGCACATCACAAGACCACTCTTGTGGTCATTGATGGCAATTTGAGAGGTGTACGGTACCATCACCAAGTTATCCATCCTCCCATTCCTTCATACAGCCCTTAACAGCAGGACAATGCATGCCCTCACGTTTCAAGTGTGGCCACAGATCTGTTGCCCATCCAACATGTGTGGGATGAAACGATCATTTACGTTGACTTCTGAATCATCGTTAGTCCGAATGTGACAGGCATTGGTCCAGATCTGGAATAACATCCCACAACCCCCCACAACCATCTTGTGTCAATGAGGCAAATAAAAGGTGACTGCTTGTCACAAGAGGCGACTTACGGGATCGGGTGGTCCGGCCTCGCTGACTTGGTTGATGCATGTCATTGTATCCCAACTGCGTGGATCGATGCTCATGATGTCAATCACTGGATTGTTTGGTCCAGACTCGATTATTTATGGACCGCGGTCATATAGCTGGTATATGGCTGAGTGCGGTGTTAAACAACAAACAAACAAATCATTTGACAAACTTGAGTCACTGTTAATGGTTTTCATACCTGATACTGACTTGTGAACTGACAATTGACCCCACGCAACTTTCAGAGATGACGTTTACAGAGGACATGTGTTGACACTGTCGTGATGAATTCATGTTTCATGGACATCATTTTGACATCAATATCTTTCTTTGAGTATATTACTTATTTCCCAAGTTCTTATTTCTGCTATTATGTATATTTTTACTGAGTGTGATGTTTTGCCAACCGCCCGTCTGTCAGCCATCTGTTTCCTTCCTGGAGCAGAAATCTAAAACAGTTAAGAACTTAGTGTTGAAACTTGCTATATAGATCAGTCTAGTTGGGAACTGTTTTTTTTTTATGATTTGGATTTTTTTAGTGCTTTTTTTTATTGACTGAAACACTGAAACTGAGGGTAGTGCTTGTTTCCAGAGCAGAACTCCAAAACTTTTAAATATTTCTGGATGAAACTTGCTATACATATCAGTCTAGTGGTGAACTGGTGCCTTTTGATGATTTGGGATTTTGAAAAATACTGACCAGCATAAATTCTTTCTTCACTGAACTGAATGTATCCATCCAATGGCAGTGAACCAGAAGTAGCCAAACTCCATTTCTGAATTGCACCAGACTGGGGGGAGATATATTTGGTGTAGACCAACTCCATGGTGTTATGGATAGAGCGTCTGCCCAGAGAGGGGAAGGTTGGTGGTTCCATCCCCTGACAACCTTCATGGTGTAGTGGATAGAGCGTCTGCCCAGAGAGGGGAAGGTTGGTGGTTCCATCACCTGACAACCTCCATGGTATAGTGGATAGAGCGTCTGCCCAGAGAGGGGAAGGTTGGTGGTTCCATCTCCTGACAACCTCCATGGTGTAGCGGATAGAGCGTCTGCCCAGAGAGGGGAAGGTTGGTGGTTCCATCCCCTGACAACCTCCATGGTGTAGCGGATAGAGCGTCTGCCCAGAGAGGGGAAGGATGGTGGTTCCATCCCCTGACAACCTCCATGGTGTAGCGGATAGAGCGTCTGCCCAGAGAGGGGAAGGTTGGTGGTTCCATCCCCTGACAACCTCCATGGTGTAGCGGATAGAGCGTCTGCCCAGAGAGGGGAAGGTTGGTGGTTCCATCCCGACAACCTCCATGGTGTAGTGGATAGAGTGTCTGCCCTGAGAGGGGAAGGTTGGTGGTTCCATCCCCTGACAACCTCCATGGTGTAGTGGATAGAATGTCTGCCCAGAGAGGGAACGGTTGGTGGTTCCATCCCCTCACAACCTCCATGGTGTAGTGGATAGAGCGTCTGCCCAGTGAGGGGAAGGTTGGTGGTTCCATCCCCTGGCTGTGTCACACTAAAAGCCTTTAATAGATGGTACTTGTTACCCTGCCTGGCGTTTGGCATAAAGGGGATAAAACAAGGACTGGTTGGCTCATAGTCCGTATACTATGTCTGAGTGGGGTATAACTGGTATTAGGGATATTCGGGGGTTTATCTCTCAAAACAGATTTATCCCTTCAAATTCTTTTGAAAAAGAAAATAAATTGCCCGCCCAAAATGTGATGTTGTTGCAAGGTGTTTTTCTTTTTTTTATATCAGGATCGTAGTTTTAATTTTAAAAATATATAGTATTGTAACTGTAGTACAAAATCCCAGCCATCCACATGATGTCAGACCCTATTTCAACACCATCACAATCCACATGAGTCTAACATGTCACATATCAAGAATGATTATGTATGCAGGCAGCTGTGACAGATGGAATATAGATGACTGTGGCAAACAAAATTCACATACACAGTTATGGGTCGCTTTAATATCACACACACAGCTTTAGCTCACTTTAATATCACATACACAGCATTAGGTCACTTTAATATCACACATACACAGATTTAGCTCACTTTAATATCACACATACACAGATTTAGCTCACTTTAATATCACACATACACAGATTTAGCTCACTTTAATATCACATACTCAGCTTTTGGTCACTTTTAATATCACACATACACAGATTTAGCCCACTTTAATATCACATACACAGCATTAGGTCACTTTAATATCACACATACTCAGCATTAGGTCACTTTAATATCACACATACACATAATTAGCTCACTTTAATATCACACATACACAGATTTAGCTCACTTTAATATCACACATACACAGATTTAGATCACTTTAATATCACATACACAGCTTTAGCTCACTCTAATATCACATACACAGCTTTATCTCACTTTAATATCACACATACACATAATTAGCTCACTTTAATATCACACATACACAGATTTAGCTCACTTTAATATCACGCATACAGAGATTGAGCTCACTTTAATATCACATACTCAACTATTAGTCACGTTAATATCATACATACACAGCTTTAGCTCACTTTAATATCATACAAACACTGTTACACAGCTTTTGGTCACTTTAATATCACATACACAGCTTTTGGTCACTCTAATATCACATACACATCTTTTGGTCACTTTAATGTCACATATACACAGATTTAGCTCACTTTAATATCACACATACACACCTGTGGGTCAGTCATTGCAATTATACAGCTTTAGATTACCCATCACACACACAGCCTTTGGTCACTTGTCACACAAACATCGCTTTGGGTCCCCCATTACACACAACCCATGAATCTCAGGCCCTTTTTCATGTCTGGCATAGACATTTCAGAAACACTGGCCAAAAGACCTTACTGAAAGTCATGTGGCCCTTGATCATGGCTGGCATAAACATCTCAGAAAACACTGGCCAAAGGACCTTACTGAAAGTCATGTGGCCCTTGATCATGTCTGGCATAAACACCTCAGAAACCACTGGCCAAAGGACCTTACTGAAAGTCATGAGGTCCTTGATCATGTCTGGCATAAACATCTCAGAAACCACTGGCCAAAGGACCTTACTGAAAGTCATGAGGTCCTTGATCATGTCTGGCATAAACATCTCAGAAACCACTGGCCAAAGGACCTTACTGAAAGTCATGAGGTCCTTGATCATGTCTGGCATAGACATTTCAGAAACACTGGCCAAAGGACCTTACTGAAAGTCATGTGGCCCTTGATCATGTCTGGCATAAACATCTCAGAAACCACTGGCCAAAGGACCTTAATGAAAGTCATGAGGTCCTTGATCATGTCTGGCATAGACATTTCAGAAACACTGGCCAAAGGACCTTACTGAAAGTCATGAGGTCCTTGATCATGTCTGGCATAGACATTTCAGAAACACTGGCCAAAGGACCTTACTGAAAGTCATGTGGCCCATTTTTATGTCTGGCATAAACATTTCAGAAACACTGGCCTAAGGACCTTACTGAAAGTCATATGGCCCTTAATCATGGCTGGCATAAACACCTCAGAAACCACTGGCCAAAGGACCTTACTGAAAGTCAATCGTCCCTTTTTCATGTCTGGCAAAAACATTTCAGTAACCACTGGCCAAAGGACCTTACTGAAAGTCATGTGGCCCTTAATCATGGCTGGCATAAACACCTCAGAAACCACTGGCCAAAGGACCTTACTGAAAGTCAATCGTCCCTTTTTCATGTCTGGCATAAACATTTCAGTAACCACTGGCCAAAGGACCTTACTGAAAGTCATGTGGCCCTTTTTCATGTCTGGCATAAACATCTCAGAAACCACTGGCCTGATGACGCTGAACCTTGAAGGCCTCTTCCCACCAATGATGACACTCCGATTTGTTCAAGAGGTTTGAATCTGACCACATATTATCAAAATGACTGCTACAGGAACTATATTGAAAATTCTATTTAAGGCCATTTTTCAGCTATTTTTTATTCAAAATGTAATGAAAAATGGTATGATTGGTTCAGTCTAGTAGTGAGATGCATTTCATGTTTTTTTTGCCATATCATGAATTTTGACCTTGTGTCAAGCTTTGACTTTTCGCCATGTTCTTAAATTCTCTCAAAATGTATTTTTGCCCTGTAAACTTCCCTGAGATTGCCACGCAGGAAGCTGGAGTGTTGCTGTAGTTGACAAGGGAGGTTGGAGTAGCGTGTTTATCAAACAGTATAGACTGGCTGGCATATGTCTGGACTACTGTAAGCTAATTGATGAAATGTGGCAGGTCAGTGAACCATCCTGATCAGACTATTGACACTGAGTGACAGTGTAATTAAGAAAAAAGGATGCGGAGACTATTGATTTAATTATGCAACTGTTTCATTGACAAAGTGTGGCAGTAAATAGAAGAAATATTCCTCCTTACATTTTTGGTATCATTATCGTTTTGAGTTCCATTCATAGCTGATTCTTTGAAAAACGTCTTCCCTAGGTAAGGGAGTTAACAAGATGAAAGTCCAGTTTCCACCCTTGCCGAAATAGGCTGGAATTTTGTGGCTCAATCAGAGTTCCACCAGTGGCTATAATAAGTTATATCCCTTCCATGTCCCTCCTATTGACCAATCAGATTCAACCTCTCACATCTCTGCATTTGCCTCAAACAAAATGGTGGCACCCAGTCAAGATGATCTGATTGATACTAAAGATCTATATTGTAACAACAAGAGTCTTACTTTAAGTCTTAACTTTCCCTCTACTGACAATCCTTTTCAGTTTTGACCAGTGAAGATCTGGGGTAGAATAGGTCTTCAGCAACCCAAGCTTGCCGTAAAAGGCGATTATGCTTGTCATAAGAGGCAAATAACGGGATCGGGTGGTCAGGCTCACTGACTTGATTGATGCATGTCATCTATCCCAATTTCGTGGATCGATGCTCATGATATTAATCACTAGATTGTCTGGTCCAGACTCGATTATTTACAGACCGCCGTCAAATACCGTAGCTGTAATATTGCTGAGTGCGGCGTTAAACAACAAACCATCCAACCAACTTACCTTGCAAACTGCATCAAACCACTTTAGCACTTTGAATAAACACCTAAAAAGACGTAGAAAATATCTGTCGACGGCTATTTGGCTGTTCACATGCTTTGTAATTTGGAAATAAAATTTGGGAACTTTCACAAACATTTCATATTACTAAGGGCTGAACATCAGTCTCTAAGACTGGCTGGATAAATCAGCACCAGTCAAATGCACTGTTTTTCTCACCAAAAGGTGTTATCAAAATTGATATTTTTCGAGTGATGTAGGTCTGCTAAGAAATATTGCAAAGCGAGTCAGTCCTGCAACTTTCACATCCTGAATTTAGTTTGCTCTTGACAAGCACAGGATTCTGTGGATTCAGCAAAATCACATAAGTTGGTGAAGAAGGGTTCTTTACATTCGGTGTATAAGATAAAAAAACCCAAACAATTACAACATACCAAGTTCTATTTTCAATGAATGCTTTATTTTTGCTTTAAGTATAATACAACAAATTGATGTTCATTGTGAAAATGTGAAATGTTAGAGCACATTTGATGCAGATCCCTATCCATCGCCACACCCTTAGCCAAGCATATCAGATAGACTGAACTCACTCTTTCACACTTCCGCTACAACAAGACAATGGCCTCCACTTCTTGTACAGTTTCAGGTGACTTACACAACATTGCTGACTCCTTAAGCTAAAGAACATGGCCCAATTAAAATAACTTATCTTCTTACATGAAAAGAGCCTTGCTTATGAAACTTGTCGTCCATACTTCACAGGTTTCTCTATCACCTGTGGTTACATAATGTAAAGTAAGTTGTAAAGTAGTTGCTATTTTTAACTAAGGAATCACGACAGGGCCTGGGAAACCAGAACGTCCTCAGACCAGTGAATGCCCAGATTACATCGAACATACAGCCATACTTCTCGTTCACCATGTGCCATAGCCTTGCGGTCATATGCTCTTTCAATGCTCTTGTATCAGGCAACTGTAGGCTTTACGTGCCACTACCACAACACAAAGCAGTTTACATATTCACAGGTGATGGAGGTACGTAGAGTTCACAAACCTGTGAAGTAGTGCACACTATTCATAAACTGAAATGTCACTAACTAATAGGGATGTCACGATTCACCAATGCACTGATAATATTCTCAGCTGTTATGATACACGATGCATACTCACATGGATCATATTTTAATCCTGTATTGTTTTCACACAAGGAAAATTTAAAGCAGCATCACAATCACTGAAACGTGAGTATTGAAGCTCTTTTTGTTTGAGCAACTTCTGCTATTTCAAGCCTTCTTACTAGTGTTTATGCCATCTGAAATGTAAAATTCACGCAACACTGCCGTAAATTAAGTATTGCGATATGTATCGTGACATCCCTACTAACTGCTAAGGCTGGGACAATTTTGGTCATTGCAACATGCAGGTTTTATTTGCTCGGTATTATAGCCTTTGTTCCTCCTACCACTCTTGTCAGCTGTAACAAATGTGTGAAGAATGGATCATCTGGCCAGAGTATGGGAATGCGAATTTATTTAATAAACATCTGTTTATTTCTTCTGCTTCTTCTTTTCTGCTTCTTCCTCTTTTTCCTTCTCAATCTCTGTTATATACTTCTCTATTTCCTCAGAATCTAGCATCTGAAAAGAGTTCAACAAATATGAGGCCAACATTTCAAGCTACACTTTGTAAGAATGCATTTTACTGAAACCTTCCTGCCATATGGGTAAGGAAAGTGCACAAGCTCTTTCTTTCGTAAGTCTCAACGTTCGTCAGCTATCATTCACCCTTGAAGATCTGTTTTGGAATAGGTCTTCAGCAACCCATGCTTGCTGTAAAAAGGGTCTATGCTTGTCGTAAGAGGCTACTATTGGATCGGGTGGTCAGGCTCCCTGACTTGGTTGATGCAGGTCATCGTATCCCAATTGCATAGATCGATGCTCATGATGTCAATCACTGGATAGTCTGGTCCAGACTTGATCATTTACAGACCACTGTCACATAGCTTGAATATTGCCGAGTGGGGTGTTACAACAAACAAACAAACAAACAAACAAACAAACAAACAGCTGTCATTCATAGCCACTGCAGATTGGAATTCTAAGACTACAGTCTTGGTGTTACTATTTAAAAGTTCAATGGTAGGGCTACTCGCATTAATTTCATGAATTTTAGACCAGGGGTTGACACTCACAATAATTTGGTGACTCATTAATTTCATAATTTACAGTATTCATTTCCTCGTCTGTTTCTGACTGTCACATTTACGGCTGAAACTAGATAAAAAATGGTCAGTGTGGTTGTACCTTGAGTGGTTGGCCCCGCCTCATGACTGCCACCTCCATGTTCTTGCCACCTGACTGAACCACCTCCAACAGAGCCTTGAGTGTCAACTTGATACATTCATCTTCATTTTGTGTCAGCTCGTCTGTGTAGTGTTTCTCGAGGAATTCTCTCACGGTTTTAGCACTCCTTCCAATTGTGTTGGCCTGGAATCAAGAAAAATGAGAATGACTGAATATTCATTAATGTTTCACTCAGCAATATAACAAGACCATAAAAGGTAAGGTTAGGTGGAATAGGGTTTAATGTCACTTTCAAGATTATTGCACTTATATAGCGACGTGTGTGTGTGCCGGCGTGCGTGCCTGCATGTGTTTCACTCTCTCCCTCTCTCACCTTGTACTGGGACTTATGCCGATTTTACAGTCCTAGCCCACTGAGATAACATTTGGCGACAATGTGGATCCCGGGAAATTGCCCTGCTCAGACCTTTATGTTCAGGCAGTCGATCAACCAGAGGAAGAAGTTGAGGGTCAGTAACAATGTGGACGTCGACTTGGAGGAGCCAATCTTGTTGATGTACCAGACGACTGAGAGATTGTCTGACTGGATCATGAGCAGTAAAGCATGAAGGATCTCGGGCCTGTATAACACCACTTTTTTTAATTTTCTAGTTGTTGATGTGGAGATGCATTAGTCTGCAGATCGACGCCCAATAGATCTAATAAGTGCGCTCTCGATCGTTGGTCAAGTATTATAAAGTCAAAGCTGTATCTTCAAGATCGAGGCTGATTATATATAATTCTCTGATTGAATGATCATACGAAGAAGGGTGATTGGGACCAGGCGGGTGATTAGATCAGGAACACATGCCAAATCAAAGTGACTATATACACCAACTCCCGATCTTCAATTGAGGCAATGACAAAGGGAGGTTCGTATGTGTAAATGACTTAACGAGCAGCCATCGAAAAATATGACTATAAATGCACCTCACGGCTCGCATTAGATTCATCTGTTCCAATTCCAGCATAATCGGTTTTGTTTACAAAAGCAGAGAAATCTTGGCGCGTGGTATGTTAATCACCCTTGTGCAGGGCCAGGAAATACTGCAGTATTGCCGAACACATGGTCAAAAAGCTCCACACACACAAAACCCATCACATGACAATCCAGCTTGAACTGTATGGTAGACGCATGAAGCGGTGATGCGAGTTCCGAAGAATAATCGAGTAGAGGCAGTCAGATGCTTGTAGAATGCCTGACGTGACAAGTGCATCAGCAAGATAATCTTCGGGATATCTGTTGCATGTAAATAAGTCAGAAAATGACTAAATCGTCAAATCTCTGTCGATCGCATTGGGAACAATTTGGCCCACGATCCAGTCGATCTTCATTCCCTTGATAATGTCCATTTCGAGTGGGGTAATATTCCAGATCTTGAACATTAATAAGATGGCAATTGTCTTGAGCAACAGGTTGAACTGACACTAATGATAGAGTCCGGTGTTTCCATGAAGTAGGTGAGGGAGGGCGGTGCCAGTCTAGACAGTCAGAACATCTCCAAACCGTCATAATTTTTCTGATGCAGGCGAAGAGTAGGAGAGTGGGTAGCAATATTCCAACAATTTCAATGGCAATGCAATAAATAATACAGATAGATATAATCTTCATTATAGAATCTGCTAGTACATACCTTCCATTCATGATATGTTCCTGATGGATCTGTCTGGTAAAGATGGGCAGTCCCATCATAGTCAAAGCCAATAATCAGTGCTGACAAACCAAATGGTCTTCTGCCATTGCTCTGTGTATATTTCTGCAAAAATAACACAATGACGTTGACAATTTAACAGTCATAACGAAAGAAATTTCGATCATAGCTAAGTTTTTTTTCAAACACAGTAAGTTCGAGATAAAGTTTTCAGTATGTCAAACATTTGGTCTGCAAAGTTCTTCTGGTTTGATTGTTTGTTGTTTAACATGACACTCAGCAAGATTCCAGCTATATCACTTCGGCCTGTAAATAACATAATCTGGACAGGAAAAACCAAAGACTTACATGAACAACGTCCCACATCATTGGGGTACAATGACACACACAATCAACCAAGTCACTAAACATGACCACCGATCCATTTAGTCTGTTAACAAGCCTAGGTTGTTGGGGACATATTCTAGAATGGAATCCTGTCTGACAAGAGGGGGAAACTTGCCTGTTTCAGTTGTGCAATATGCCGTGTGATGTATTCACATGTGACTGGGTCCTCTACTGTCAGCTTGTGACTCTGACACTCGATCCTTGCACGATTGATCAGTATCCTTGCATCTGCTGTGAGACCTGCGGAAGGGAAACACGTAACCAGGTCATAATTTGCAGGTTGAGGGATTAGCATACATATGTTTATCTACAATGTCGCAATAAGCAGTGACTCGGATAACAAGGCCATAGAAAGAGGACTAAGACCACCGGTCAGTACGTGTGAACTGCTTGTGAGAGACAATGAATGTGTTAATTGGCTCTTATTCTGGGGATAATCTCCAATTATCCCAATCAACATCATGAGTGATTGAATGTTTGAAATGTATAATGAATGACTGTATGGGGATTATTGAAGTGCTCAAAATGTTTGTATTTGTGAAAATAGTGCTATGAATACATAATGATTGCTATGAAAGTGTCTATAAGAGTGTAGTGAATTAAAAGTGCCCAAACTGTAAACTGGTATACATGGTATATATATGTGAAGTTAGGGATGTGCCTGACTTGTTACAATTGCAACAAATATGAAATGAAATGGCTATGAATCCTCCAAATGTGTGTACAGGCAATCCAAATTTGTGTACTTGTCATCCAAATGAAGTATGAATGCTCCAAATCAGGTTTGAATCAGAGAGGAATTTTCGCTATGAGTTAGCCATTTTCTGAGGTTAAGAATCTCAATGGGTACAGATGAAGCTAGTAGACTCAAAAGTTTTTCGCACAGACTGCATGTTTTGGGAAATTAGTGAATATTGAATTAATATCAAAGTTATACCTTTGTTTCAAGCAAGATGACAGGCGACTGCGCCCTATGCAAACCAAGAGGCAATCTCATGTTGAGTATCAACCAACCTGCAAATGCCAGTGCGACATGATCATCCAACAATGCTATCTTTCTCACTGTCCGTTCCTCCTGTAATTTTGCAACCGCTTTCTTCTCAACACCAAGAACAACGATGTTCTTACCCCGAACACCAACCTGAAAACACACAATTTTGCTGTGAAAACGGTTGTTAAATGTTATGCTTAAGTAAGTCCAAAACCATATATGAATGATTCCGTCAGTTGAAAACAATATGAAAAAAAATGCGATCGTGATAATCATTATGATTTGTCATCGCCTTCTCATTGCGCTTTATGAACACATACGCCTAAAATAACAATTTCACGACAAAAACAGCAAAACATAAAGAAAAATACCGCTGTAGAGCCCTTCTTTACTGCTTCTTGGGCATATTCTACTTGAAACAAATGTCCATCGGGTGAGAAAACGGTAATGGCTCTATCGTATCTCGACGACATGCTTAGTTTTTCAGTTTTGCTGTTTCACAGGAAGTAGGTGAATTTCAGCTCGCACTGAATATTTTTTTTTTCTAAAACAAATGTGCTTTTATTTTTCTGCATATTCATCCTGCATATTGTACGCATTTTTAAAAATTCTGAATTATTAACATTTATTTTGTCTTATAGAAACATTATATATTTATGCATGCTTCCATCCAATTAGGTCTCGATCAAATTTGACTGCAGACGAACGAGTGCGCGGACTGGAGAGACAGGCCTTTGTCTCTCGCTCTCCCACATCACATTTTGCCGATATTATCATTCGGTTTGGGACTTCGCAGTGATCAACTACCAAGATGTCACTCGCGTTCGTGCCACCCCAACAGAAGCAAAAAGGGCAACCTCCAAATCAAACCACGATTCAGAAAGTAAGTTATCGATCAAATATGGTTGCCTCGGGTTTGCAAGAGGAATGTGGGTTTCTGCAAACATACGGCAACGAAGAACCCATCCTTTGTTCAACAGAGATTCTTAGATCGTGGCTGTCATCGGTCTCTACTTGCCATAAACTCCTTGCTATACTTTCATATAAATCAGGAATAATGCATTATTATGTCAGATGACCGGATCTCCCCTTGGGTCGACATTATTTGATTAGGCAAATGTCCAATACGAACTGTGTACATAGTCACGCCGTTGATAGTAGACCGTTGTAAGGTCAGCTCGCCAGCCGACCTCATTCATACAGATTGAGGGAATTGACAAGGGAACCTAATATTTGTAGTGCATGAGACCGAAGCTTTGTTTTCAGACTGACCTGTGCACCGATTGCCTTGAGTTGGTCAACAAGACACAAAACCCTGTTTCTTTTGAACACAACGACTGATAAATATGGTGTTTCATAGCTCATACAAACATTGGGAAAAAACATATTATATGTACTTGTGATCCAACTCCAAGTACCAATCTCTAATGATTTTTTTCTCTTCCATTGCAGATGTTGGATGAAAACAATCAACTAATACAGACAATAATTGATTATCAAAACAGTGGGAAAGCTCAAGAATGTATGCAGTAAGTTATCTTTTCCTAGTGTAACCGACTAAGTGTTGAACGCTGAGGACAGGCATGATTTTTTGCTGGTGAAAGGGAACTTGACCTGACCATGATGACAATTAATCACTGCCCTGTTTTGTGCACAAGAGGTGGTGGGGGTAGCCTTATGGTTAAAGTGTTCGCCTGTCACACCCCCCCAAAAACCCAGGTTTCGATTTTGCACCTGGGTACAATGTGTGTAGACCATTTCTGGCGTTCCCTGTCGTGATATTGATGGAATATTGCTAAATGCAGCATAAATCCACACTTACTCTCTAAAGAATTTTTGGGGCACTGGTGGCCCAGTAGTCTAAGGCGCTGCAATTTGCTGTGCATTGTTGCATCCCTTGGGCACGCCAGAAACCTATGATTGTGGGTTCGAGTCCCGGTTCGCCCCAATTATGTTTCTAGGTTGTCAGCACCATACCCATGCTCGTGGGTTTCACCGAAGTGGTAAACGTCCGAGACCTGCATCACTTTGGACTTTCCTCCAATATTAAGCCGACATGCCACGATATATCCGTAATACTGTTAAAAGCGGCGTTAAACCCAACTCACTCACTCTACAGAACTGTTAGAGAAGGTTCTCATGTCTGCAGTATTCTTGCTTGCATACTACAATACATAATTGTCACATTTTTTAATTTTCTCATGAGTGGGTGAAAGTTTAAAGCCACAGTCAGAATTCTTGTTACTTGGGACCTGTTATGTTTTTCGCCCAGGTCAGGCCTCAAAGTTATCCGGAGCTCTGTTGCTCATTTGTTAACAAGGTCACCCATTAATCTCTTCCCCCCACTCCTCAATGTTTTCTAGCTTGAGACATTGATGTTGTAATATGAACATCCCTAACAATAGGATTGAGATAAGACATTTGTGGTAGTGTGGTTGGTACTGAATATACAATTACCAGTCAATTGAAATTTCAGTAAACAGTGTGTGAGGGTATTGTATCAATTTGTTAATGCACCGTTGGTAGCATTATCACTGAAATAGTTGTGTAACGGTATAGTGATACATTGTTGTATTGTGTTACGAGACATATGTACATCAATTTATTGACCCTGCATCTCGATACATACAATACATTTCATGGGAAGTTATGTTGGTGTACAAACTTGGGAATAAGAAGAGAAACTGTTCAACCTCCAGCTTATGCAGATTCTGTAGAATTTCATAATTGGACATAAAAAGCACAACATTCACAGTGCCCTTTAGCCAATATATTTCTGCCCTACAGTAACTGATCTCTGAAATTTGTTACCAAGTGTTTTAGGGGCGTGATTCACTTGCAAAAAAGAATGAATATCAACTTGTGAAGTAAAACAACTATATTGGGATACCTCTTATCGCACCCCTAGTATCGGGATACGTATCGTATTGCGACCCCACTGTATCGTTACTTCTGTACTCTGAAAATGACAAAGATATCTTTAAAGCAACATGGCCGTGATTGTTGCTCTTAAGATCTATCGACTGAAATAATGAGTATGCCAACAAAGTCCAGGGAACAAGGACTGCTTTGCTAAGATTATCATTCAGATGTTAAGAAGAAGGAAATACGAAAGGAAGCACATGTTTGATTGTCTTGATATGAGTTGCCATATACCCGGTACATGTACTCCAAAGATATGTTAAGAATGTTGGGCAATTCAAGAATTGAGAGTACAACAATGAGATTTTTCATATGAATCTTTATAACAAAAACACAGCATTAGACATTCATCAGAAATAAGGGGTATAAATTAGCTTGAGCCCAGACCAGTTTTGTTATTGTTCAAAATAATATGTTTCAACTAGCCCTTAAGATACCTTTTTTATCCTAAGGGCTAGTAGAAACATTTTTTTTTTTTTTTTTTATGTAATAGTAATACCTTCCGAAGTTACCAAGACTTGACAATGAATATTTCTGTTTCAGATACCAACAGATACTGCACCGGAACTTGGTCTATTTGGCTACAATTGCAGATGCTAATCAGAATGTGCACGCATTGCTGCCAGTGAGTGCTTGTTGTCCTTTTAGGGAGACATAAAGGATACAGTGAAACCTTTTTAGTCTGGACCCTGTTAATACAGAAATTCTAATTTTCGGACGATTCTGTTATGAACATCTGAGTAGGGTATCCATGTTATCTCAGTGGGCTGGCACTATGAAACTGGTATTAAGCACAATAAAATGGACATTAGTCCAGATTAGTACAATCAGCCACACATACACATGCATACATGTTACTATATAAGTGAAATATTCTTTAACGTGACGTTAAGCCTCACCAGTTCCCCCGACATGCTCAACCCTCCCTATTTGTCTTGTTTCCTACGTTCATTTAGTTTGGGATTATGACTGAGTAAACATCCAACTATACGTATAACCGCCCACCCCTGTTACCCATTTTTCGGACTACAAGATACTGTATTCGACGTAATAAGCGCCCAGTGCGCTCTCAAAATTAGAAATAGGGGGCTCTTATTTGAATATAATTTTGGTGAAAGTGTTGAGAGATTGTAAATTTCGTGCTTTATGCTGACAGCCTGAAATGATACAAAAGAAAAGTCTGTGCTTATTACACACGACAGATATATTTTTCCAGAATTTAATTGCCCGTAATTAGGGGCATATGACACACAAGTGCGTATTATACACGAATAAATAAGTCCTGTGTGCATTGATCAATCGAAAGGGTGCTAATTGGGATTGTTTACTAGCCAATATATTAGCAAATATCGCTGTGGGCGCTTATTAGAGCGGGGCGCTTGTTACGTCGAATACGGCATTCATAAGGAAATATATTTGCTTTTAATTCCATGGAAAGACACCAGATTAAATGATTTACCATATTTGCTGTATTGAACGCTCTGTTCCTATAAGGGCCCCTGACCAACTTCTAGACCAGTCTCTATGTACTCTTTATGAGTGCCTCCTACTAACACCAAAATTGTACATGCTAGTCTATATTTTATTGGGTGTATTATAGTTGTTTTCCCAGAAAAGAGCAGCTCAGAATGGGGTATATTACTGTTTTTAGAAGGTTTTAGATTCACTGGCGTTTGAAGTTTCTTTATTACTTCTGATAGATGGCTACAATTTTAGCTAGTTGTGTGTGGTGTTTATAAGTGGCCTTCTTTGATATTCATGGATGAGAATCTTGAACACAAATTTGTTAAATTTTGATAACCTCCTATAAACACCCCCAAATTATGGACCGCGCTCCATTGAAAAGACATTTCAGCGTAAAAGGAAAATATCTATTCTCATCCCTAGATATTTTATGATTATTACAGGGAACACAATATAAATAATGACGTGTGAACCACAAACACCTTCAGTGTGAGCAGCTTGTGTGTGATGTGTCAGTGGTATATTTATGAGTTATCAATATGTTGCAGGTTATATGAGGTTTTGTGTGCCCACCTTTTCATTAGAATTACTTAAATTATGTGTTGTGTTTATAAAATTAGCAAGATTACAGCGACAAGTAGTGTTTATAACATTAAAAGTGTCATATCTCCATCATTTCATGTATAGTTTTGATCATGTTGATATGGAATGGTGAACCTCGCTAATTTTGCAGGCCCCTGGTCAGGGAAGTCAGGCCCCTGGCTCCATGCCTCAGCCGACCCCCCAGATGACGCAGATGAGGGCCCCGGGGAATATGCCCAACCCCATGACACAAGGTAAAGAGCTCTGTCGTGTTTGAATAAGACCAGCCATTCATGGGCTGAAACAAAGTCTGTTGTAGAAATTCTTCAAGTTGTACACACATGCTTGTACAATTGTTATGTGTAAAGCAGACCCTGGAATAGACTCCTTAGGTCATACCCCACTAGTTGTAGCTCATTTCACACAAGTGGTTTGTGTATTAAAAAACAGATTTTGGAAGAAAACAACTGGTCCCTCTAGAATTGCACCAGCTTCAACTAAAAGAAAGAATGGCTTTTGCTGTCCCCATGAGGCCCATTTCGGTGTTCCCCTAGTGTTAACTAGAATATTACAAAAGATGGAGTAACATCTTCCTCATTGATGTGTCTTATTTTAGCCGGTTCAATGCAAGGCGGTAACCAGATGAGCCAGGCAGGGCCAGGCATGCCCCCAGTCAGCAGTCAGGCCGGCTTCTCTGCTCCTATGGGAAATTCCCAGCAATCTGGTGGCACCTCCGGATTCCCCCGGCCTCAGATGGGTCCGCAACAATCAGCTCAGCAGCAAGCCAAGGGCAACATGTTGCCTCAAGGTAATGACCATTAGCTAGGGCTGTGTATTGGCAAAACAATTGTATTGCAATATATTGCGATATAGGTATCTGTATTGCAATATCAGGGGTAGAAACTAACATATTTAGTCCACTAGTCCTTATAATGATAACATTTAGCAAAACCCTTAAAAATGGCAAATTTCTACTAGTCCTTATGATACCTTAACTATTGGGCAGTTTGGCAAGGACTACAGGACTAGCGCCAATTTCTAACGCTGGATATACTAGGAGCTAAAGTGTTTGACTGTGATTGACACTGATTGTCTGCAGATCCTATAGCAACCAGTCAGCATGGTCAGTCACTGCCATTTTGTAGCCATGAATGCAGGGGAGATAACAAAGTGATAGTGAAATTGCTTCTGCATATCTGCTTTTTTGGTAATCAATTTTGAAGGGAAACATACTTTGTGAATGAATTTCTGTGTCTATGTTAGGTTAAACAATGCAAATAATAACGAAACTTGTTATATCTTTTTACCCATTATACCCGAACATAGAAAAAAATATTGCAGTGCATTTCGTTTGAAAAGCATACTTTCTAACACATTTGAACTAATCGATCCTGATGTAAATCAAGACGCCTGTTATGAGAGAAGAACCTTGAGAAGGGCAGTTATTCCATTATTCCAAGAAGGAGTAATAATGTCTAAGCACTTTGTGCATCTTTATGCAAGGAGTACAGCCCCATATAAATGGATGATTATTATTATTATTGTTATTAATGTAAAGTTGACCCTTTTTTTTCAAGGTCAGGGGATGACTAATCAGAATGGGAGCATGGGCAACCAGACGTACACACTGCCTCCCCAGCAACAGCAACAACCTCCTGGTGGCTACCCCAGTCAGCAACAGCCCATGATGTCCCAGCAACAGCCCATGATGTCTCAACCTCAGCCGATGATGACGCAGCCTCAGCCTATGATGTCCCAGCAACAACCGATGATGTCCCAACAACAGCCGATGATGTCCCAGGGACAACAGCCGCTGATGTCACAGAGCAGCAGCAGCCAGATGATGATGAACAACCAGAGTGGGATTCAGAGTAATTCCATTATGGGCGGACCAAGGGGCCAGATGCCTCCATCATCCTACCGGCGGTCTCCGCAAGGTGATTATCAACTTCACATTAAGCCGACAGTGCATCCTCAACTATTTATCATGTCCTTTTTGTGTCTGCTATTGAATAGTTCATAGATCTAGCTGCCCGTTGAATCAGTATTTATACTTTGATGACTGCAAATGCCTTGCATCAAATTACTTCGGTATTATGACTACTGTAGTTTGCATGGTCAGTGACAATGCCCTCCTTACGTAGTGTACCCTAGGCTCATATAGATTCAGATTTAGAGGATGCACTGTATAGGGCTGTTTGCATTCATGGTTTGTGAAATTTTCTTGTCTGGTAGCATGGCAGTTTGTTTGTTTTGATGTTTGTTTGTTTGGTGTTCATTGAGGTTGAAGACATGGATCAAAAGGGTCAAGTTATGGCTTATTTACGGTTGCACTTTTCAGAATGCTAAGTATTCGGGGGAAATGTTATTTATAAATGTTTGATCTCGTTTCGGGGGATTTTTTATTTCCAATTCCACTCGAAGGAACTCTGTCATGGTTGAACCACTTTTCATATTACTTCTTTCAATTAATCAGGTTGAGGGTTTACCTGTAGATACATAACTTTAACCTACTCTTAACCATGCCAGGATATTGCTAATCATTAATGTTGGTGGGTTATCGCAGCTAACATAGTAACCAAAACGATCATTGTAACAAGAAAGTGGGCAATGCAGACAGTGTTCTTTTGAAAATGTTTCAGCATGTTTTCTAGTTTCAGTTTCCAACACTAACTCCTCCCCCCCAGTTAGACGAGACTCTCGTGGCCATTTTCTTAGCCCGGAGGACGAGCATGACGAGTGTCCCACCTGTCTGACTTGCACACAGTCAAACACTTGTGACATCTGTCGCGGTTGGTCCCCCGAGCGTTGGGAGGACATGCGGGGCCGCCAAGAGCAGTCTCGTCGGCGCAGGGAAAGGAAAGCGGCTGATAAGGCCTCTCGTAGCAATACTACCAAAGAACCCAGCAGTGGGGGCACCACAGCCAAGAGTTCCAGTAACCCTACTACCACTACTACCACTACCAATGGCGAATCTGCTGTGCCGGTAGCCGTGACTAAGTCATCCAGTGAGCGTGTGGAACGTGTGGCCACATGGACCCAACCCATAGCCCCCTGTCCTCCTCCCATCCAGTCACAGCCAGTGTTTACTGTCGGGCAAGTGTTTTCTTTGTCCACGAGGCCTGCCCAGTCTCACTAAGGCAGACTTGAACTGCTCTCTTACTGCTCACTGCAACTGAGCATGCCGACCAAAGAACATGGGACCTCGCCGATTTCTATTAATCCTTTTCCAACAAGACTAATCATGCTTGGGACATGACTGTCTGATTCTGGTGTATTTGTTCTCTAAAGAGCTAACTAATCATCTCTGCCCTAACTGTACTAAGCGTCGGTCAGTCAGTCAGATAGCTGGCGGGCTGGCATGTAGTGGCGGACTTCCCCTCCCTCCAACGCTGGTGCAGTTTGGGTCTGTGTTAGTCTGACTGAGGCATGCTCATCTGGCAACAAGATAGTTCTAGACAAAGTAGATTCAGTGGAAACCTGAGATCGCCATGTCCACTCACAGAGCAGAGATTCTGCATCTGAGTTTTATCCATGTTAAATGCTCCTTTACTCACAGTGTTCGAAATTAATCAAATTAAATTCAAAGGGCACTTGTCATAACCCTGTTTATGAGGCAAAACTTTGGATCCCCTTAGTTTCGAACACTGACTTGTAACTCAAATATACACCCCCATCCTAAATATCTTTTAAACCCATTCATCAACCGGGCATAGGGTTAAAATACGTACTTGGTTCTCAGGCATTGATTATCTGCAATAAACTAAAGAATTCAATTTCTGGTTTAGAAAAAACAACGACTAATTTTCTTACTGAACGTTAAGCTTCTGTTATCCCTTTTTCAAAGTCATTGCCTGAGTCCCAGTGGAATATACATAGTTTACAACCAGGATAAAACTCGGACCATGGATCGCAACCATTAATTTGAAACTGATCAGGATTTGGGTGAGACAAAGGTATTCTCAGGTTTTGTTGTAGCTTACAAATTACGAAAAACTGTTTGACAAAGATTTCAAGGTTCCAGTGTTTGTATTGGTAGTATGTGTTGATTGACCACATCATGTTGTACAAAACTGCTTTTCTTTCAGAATCCATCTCATTCAGTTGAAAAGGTGTTGATCATTCACTGAACCAAACTGTCAAAACATCCCTAAAGTCTATTTGAATGTCCTTTAATCTTGTTATCAGATGATGCTGTTTTAGACATGCTAACATTTTGTACCTTTCTATTCACTGGTCATGCTGGTTGTCCTCTGTTCTTTGAAATTACAGAATCTCTAAAGCAAGGTATTGTATTTCAGATAATAATGTTCAGTGGGAAATGCAGATGGGTATGCTACAAATTCTGAATTCCTTCTTAAAATTGAGGGCTATTTTGTATTAACAGAATTAATACCAGATGTATTCTATTAACGATCATGCATCACATTCTCTTGTCTTACAATCACTTCACATTAGTATTCTTTCCAGTGGTGGTACTCTCACAATAGAAAAGCGTTTGTATCAAATGAGCTGATGTAAATTGACCATTTCCCACCTTGTACCAAAATTTCCAATTTGGTTCCTCCCCTACTCTGTGTCTGTGAGAAACCTGCATGATTTTATTCATTTTCTGTGTGACATTATTCTACATCTACAAGATGCCCATTGTATGCATAGCCATGAATTAGTATCTATTTGTGAATGAATAATCTTGGAAACAGTCCAGATTTTTGGTTTTTGTGTGTTGAACTCTCAACCCGTGTAGACCCTTTTGATCCTGGTGTCTGACAATATTGATATTCCTTTTGAGTTGACTTTTCTCTGTATATATTTCTGATTGAGTGTTGAATGTACTCGTGAATGGCTGACCAGTCTTTCCTCTCTGGTCCGCCTTGGTGTTGTGTCCTGAAGTCAGATTCTAGTCTATGGTCATACTGGGACAGCTTTTCTTCTCTCCCCTGTATTCATGGTGTTGTGCAAAGTGCAGTTTGGTTCAGGTTCATTATCCCAGATAACCATGGTAACAGTTCATTGTGTCAGTGTACATTAATATGGTTACATTGGTATAATGTAGACAATTAAAAACTCTGGCTATGAATATGAAAATTTGGCATTGGTTGGTGGCCGTTTTTTTCATTGTATGAAAAATATGCCAACCTGGTGTTAAATTTTTAATTTATTTTTTTTGGTTGGTAAAAAAAAAAGACTGTCTTCGTGGGGATATTTTCCTGTTAGTACTGCATGAATTCAAACAGAATTGCATTTTTTTGAAGACATAGCACAAATGATATATTTCAGGATCATTGTCTAAATGAGGAAAATATAACTTGGCTATTTCCATGGTGCACATCATTATTACACAGCAAGGTAGGATTATCCTTAGTAACAGAAAAAGGGGGTCCTGAGTGGCCCAGTCATCTACTTCTCTGTGCAGAGTTGCATCACAGAGGTGTGCCATAACCTATGAGCATGGGTTTGAATCCTAATTTCTCCCAATCATTTTTGTTTGTTTCTCAGTACAGGACCCATGTGTGATGGTTTCATCAAATCTGTAAACGTCTGAGGCCTGCATAAGCTGGTCCTTTCCTCTCACATCCAGATGTCACACCATGATAGAACTGAAATACTGTTCTACTCGTCATTTAACTTTACCTTTAACACATAATTAGTTTTTGGAACTAAAATACTGTTCTACCCGTCCTTAAACTTTACTTTAAACACATAATTACAGTTGTGAAGAAATGAATTTTTAAACTTTTAATCATTCATTTATTCAGCAGATAACTTATTGTGTGGCTTTGAATATGAAAACTTTACAGGTAATAAGGTCTTGTAAAAATATATCGCCACACTTGCCATAAATAGTCAAGGGCCCACAACCCAACAACACACTATTTCGTAACATCTGTTTGGTAAATTGGTACTATATTTAAACTGCTGATGTGGTAGTCTAATGCTTATTCATTGCAATGACAGACCAATCAGAATGCAGGGTTCTACCATGTCATGGTAGACTCTAAAATGGAATGGCATGGGAAGATGAATGTACTTTTGAGTATCTGAGTTCATTATGAACTCTGCCATTGCACCATTTCTGCTTGTATTTTTGAAAAAAGGAACACATTCAAGATACTTACTGTGGCCTTGAGTCTCGGTGAATGTGAGTAACAACAGGGGTTGATTTAAGTGCTGGCCCATTGGCCCATGGCCAGTTAAAGTTACAAAGGGCTTGCTGAAATGTAAAGTAGATGACCCATCTGGCTAGTCAGAACTTCACCCCTTCACTGTGTATGTTTAATTGTATTTATGGGACACTGCTTGTGAATCATGTAATTTCAATGGGAAAATCTGTAGGAGGGATGAGGTCATGTGTATGGTTAACTTAAAGAAAGATACATGTTGATCATCTTGGTAGAATGACAACTGGCCGCCATTTTTTTATGTTGTGTGCAACAACACTTTAATCCCAGTGCAGGAAGAGGTGTTTTGGGGGTGAGAGTTCTTAACTTTCCAGAGCCCCGCAAGGTGGCTACAAGACCTCAGGTTCCACCATTTAGTTGTAGGCCAACTAGTTTGGAGAAGGGACAGTAATTTTAAAGTAACAAGCCTCGCTGGATATATACATATTTGTTGTTAAATCTACCTCTGAAACAAATTCAAAAATTGAACATGAAATTTCTGAATTCATGCTATCATTGTTATGACTGATACAATGACTGCAGGGTTGACGTGTATTTGATTTATGACAGGAACAATACAGAAGGGTTTTTACAAAGCCATGTTAAAATACCTGTGGTGGCACAGTCGTCTTTAGGCGCCAGAACTCACAGTGCACAGTTGTTTGTGGGTTCGAATCGCGGTTTGCCCTGATACAAGTTTGTCAGTGCAATACCTGTGCTCATAGGCTTTACCAAAATAGTAAACCTTACCTGCATCACTTCAGGCTATCCTCCCGCATAATACTGACATGTGATACTGAAAAACTGTCAGAGTGGCTTTAAATCAAACCCAACTCACTGTGAAAGGTTTCATGTACAAATGTAATCAGAAATCAACTGAATGATTCTTCAGATTCTCTGAATGGCCCTAACCTTTGCAGTCAAGTGTCAAGAATGAACACTAGAGCTCATGAAAGCAAAATAAGGTACCCCTGTCACATACTCTCAAGGCAACCCACGACCTATAATCAGGGGTGAGAACTCTGCTGAATTCTGCTGATTTCATTACATCAAGGGTCACCATTGCAATACATGCTATTACAATGTACTCATCGTCATATAGTTTTTTCTAACATTCGCATCCCTGTGTAATTAGTGACAGGTCCCATAAATAGCATGGAGTTTTAAGTTAGGAAACAACTTCTGTGAATAAAATGTCAATTAATTTGACAAATAATAACTACAATTTCAGTAGTAGGTCAAATTAGTGCTGACAACAGTGAAGATATCACGAGAATGGCAGTTCTATTTGGTTTGTTTTTAAAAATTTGATTCACAGCCTGAGGGTTTATCATTTTTTTAATGTTGACATTTAATCATTGTGGGTTGTTGCAGACTGTCTTGACATGTTGTGGTTGCTTATTCAAACCTTGTTATGCTGATGTTAGTAGCGCTGTTGAGGATGTATATTTCCTACTATGCCTGTATTGATTAGTTGTAGATTTTATGCTCTTATCGTCATTGACATGTACATGTCTTGTTCATTTCATCCCAGCTGGACATGTTTGCAGTAAATCTTATCCAAAGATGTTCCCTTGAATGTTGAATTAATCTACAACTAATTAATGCAGTAATTTTTTTTCTGAATGGTGTGTTTAATATTTCATGAGTTGATCATTTTATTTCAGTTTCATAAAGAGCCTTGGATGATCTTTTTTTTCAGAATATTTTATTCAATGAAAATGTTTCATAATAATTCTTACATGTGTGATAATATTTTCTACTCACAGATATCAGCACCACATGACTTTAAGTATGTCTTATGTTGTATCTCTCTTCTTTCACAGGCCAGCAGTACAGCCAGCCACCGGGCCAGGGGGGTTACCCCCAACAACCGTTCAGTGGTCAGCAGCCTTACTCCCAGCCCCAGGGACAACAATCCTTCCCTCAACAGCCAGGCTACTCCCAGGCCCCCAACATGCCCCCACAGGGACAATATGCCAACTACCAGGGTCAGGGACCACCCCAGCAGCGTTATAATCCTTTCAACAGACCCCAGGGTAACATGGCCCCCAACTCTCCAATGCAGGGGAGCCCAATGAATAGCCAGATGAGTGGGCAGATGTCCTCCCAGGGCCAGGGGATGGGGGGTCAGATACAGTCCATGCCCCCTCAGGGACAAATGAGTGGAAATATGCCTCAAGGGCAAATGCAAGGTGGACCTATGCCGGGTCAAATGCCGCCAAATCAGGGTCAAGGAAGCTATGGTTACAACCAAAACCAGTACTGAAGTATGAACCTGATTTGCTTACATGTTAAAACAATCATTAGTCGAGGTGTAACAAGCAAAGGTTAACTGGTCAATGATTAAGGATGAAGATGAAAGCATAGTGTTCATCTGTTCGGTTGTAATAGCAGTATGGTCCTTGGAAACTCCAGTGACGGCATTGAATTACAACTGCTTGGGTATCAGTGTAATAAGTTGATCTGTATCCCGGTCATTTTTGCAAAGCTTCCTTGAAAAAAAAAATAACAACGAATTGGTGTCGTGTTCTCTACTTGTGTCTTAATTCTACTGTTTTCATGGAGGAAATAGACTCCCTTGTCTACAGAGTGTCCACTTGTTAAGGATAGGATTCTGGCGTAGAAGGAATGATTTTCTTGAAAATTTGAGAGCAGTCATGGAGGCTATAGTTGGTATGTTTGTAATATAAGGTGTTTGATATCTCGACAACAAGACTTGGATAACATTGTGGTTCCATTAACTGATTTTTATGAGTGAGAAGAGTGTAGACAACATATGTTTGCACTACACTTTAATAAGTATAATCTCAGGGTTAGCCCATAAGAATGATCTGCTACAGAGTTGCCATCTACCTAAAATTAAAAGTGCTTAAAAGAATTTTTTCTTTTTTTCTAAATTCAGACACAATAAATGTGGAGCCCTGAGTCTTCAGGTATAAGACAAAGAAGCAGTTTTCTTGTATAGCCTGTTCGTTAGTGTTTCACTATCTATTTGATTCTTGCATTATTCAATGAGGACAATTATTAATGAAAGATCTTGTTGATTTTGATTTGGTAGTTGAAAAACAATAATGAAATTTGTCGACTAATGTTAGACATGGGTTAGACATCCAATTAAAGAGAACTTAGAAGCTCTCTTGCTTGCAGAAAGGGTTTCTATGTTTATTGAACAGCTATTGAAACTTAACTGACAAATAATTTCTTTAAAAAAAAATTGCATTTCTGACGGTTATGTTTTGTCGAAAGTGTTTACACATTTGAACCTCAAAACAATGTTTGATGATGTTTAAAACCAAATACAAGTCAGGGATTGGGAACCACAATGCTTCTTTAGGGCCAGAATGAACTTTGATCACACCGATACATCGCTGCCGGATTCTAACAAGATCTGAAAGTTATTAGCAATCTCATGTAAAACATGCAGGAAACCTGGCCTTGCAACCACTATTGTCAGTGCAAACCTCTTGCCATGTAGAGAAATGTATAATTTGTAATCAGTGCAATAATCACTAGAAAAAGTAGTCTAACGAATCATTCGTAATCAACTTAAATTTGTAATTTCTGCCCTTGGTGGTAGATGTAGACTTTAGAAACTTAGCCATCGGCTTAAGTATAAATGGTTAAGGTGATGGACAAACCTGTTTTTCAGTATTTCTTTACTATTGTGGGAAGGAACTTGTACATAGTCCTGTAATCTCGATCATAATCAAGATTAGGTGATTGGCTGGATGGTGCTCAATGTTAGATTATGATAGCATTATTTTGGTGATTCAAGGTAATGTTCTCACGGAGATTTTATTTTCAAACTGTTAACATTTGTGAATCAACGTAAGCAGATTTAGTTCTCCTGAGCATAACTGTTTTTATATATATACAGTATTGTTGACGTACATGTTACTGTTTTTACATCTCTTTTACCTTGAGTTGTTTCCCTCGGATCTCGTCACAGTTTCTTCACTCTTGATCACGGTTGGATCTCGTGGTTGGTCATGGATGACATCAAGTTCTGCTTATGTTATTGGCGTTGGTTTGATGAGAATTGTAAGCACTGGTTTTTAAGATGGGTTTGATGGACAAGTCTGCAATCAGGTTTATACTTCATGTATTCAGGAAATGCCGAATGTACACATCTGCGCCTAGTTTCCAAATCAGCCACACTTTTTTTTTTTATATTTTTCATGGGTCTGCCTTACAAAAGGAAATGGTTAAGAAATAGTAATAAATCTGTTGTGAAGCCTGATTATAGGTTCTATGTTACTCTTGGGAATGGCTGTATGTTATTAAAGGGATGTAACTCTAGCAATCCTTTAGAGGAAGGGACAGTTTACAGGTACAGCACTTTCTGGATCAACAAGGGTTAACTATGAGGAAAACATCACAAAATGTTCTTCCAGGATGTGATTATTTTAAACTCTACAAGTGTATAATGGTTTTACCCAAATGCTATATATATCGTTTTGTTTTTAGGTGGAAAATAATGTGGCATTATTTGGCATTGTGGTCCCTTTGAAAATAGTGTCAACCTTGCATTGCCCTGGAGGAAAGATGAGAATTATTTATTACTTCAAGGGTTGTATGTACAGGACATTTTACTTAACTTGCTTTTGAGAATGACTTAATAAATGTTGAGCAATTCCAGAACAATGTGATATCATTTATGGATGTTGCTATGGTTACATGAGGTATATATGCTGGTCAGTGCTTGGGGTGTTGGAATTTTTAACAAACCATTGTGATTTTCATCAGTCTAGAAAAACCAATCTGTACATATATTTTGTCAATGCCAAAGCCAGTACTGTGAACATAACAGTGTGCCTGTCTGTTTATTTTGTCTTTCTTGTCTTGTTTTTCTTGAATCCTCCTCCATTAAGTGTCCCTGATCTATGTGACACCAGTCAAACCAGTCTTCAGGTATTAGGTAACACTTGGTGATGATTCTGCAACACGGTTGTGTAAGGTGTTAGGAGCCTAATGTACAGCTTTGAAACAAAGGTTATGACAGGGATTTTTCTAGATGTGCTCAAACGATGACAGTTAGCAGCATAGGTCAGTTCAAATTCCCAAATTAAACATTTCTAAATTTCTGTTTTGTAGTGATACTTCACTGATAACAGGGCCAATAAGGAGGAACATGTATTAATGCCTTGTTATGCATTATGGAATTCTTGTGAGTTAGAATAAAATACCTCAGATTTGAAGAAAATATTAACTAAATAACCATTTTTTTACTGTCATGGACAGTCTGGAATTCTGGATAAATCCCTGACTTATCCTCTTAAAGCAATTCTAACACTATTTTCAAACACCATATCACTTGGCTGGCATTGTATTGTTAATGTGATGCCTGAAAAGACTTACCATAATCGCCATAATAAGTGCCCTGGATGCTAATATTGAGAAAGAGGGGTGCGTATTAAAACCACCACAACAATTTAAATAAGTTTTCAGAGATTGATCAGTATAGTTGCATTGATATTGAGTCGCATTGATATTGTGTCGCATTTTTGGCAAGGGGTCAGCAGTCGTATTAATTTGGAGACGCATTAATTTCCAGATTTACAGTACCTGCAATATGCTTTGCGGTATGCTGCTATTTTCTGAAAAAGAACTGTTACACACAAGAACTGTCAGGTAAATTTTAGGTCTTAAGGGACACTTATAAAGAATATTTATAGACAGGTCCAGAAGTTGGTTAGATGGGGGTTGTTGGAGTAGGGCACTTAGTATGGCGAATACCGGAACAGTTTGAGAAGATTCCACTAGGCAGTTATGCAAGGTATTAGCATACTAATGAACAGCTCTGAAACAAGGATGATAATCGTCTTTATAGCCATGCCTAGATTATGATCAATTTTAATATTACTTCACTATCCTTGTATCGTGAAGGTGATGTCTGAGGTGTTTTGAATTGTCAAGTGAGGCCCCTAAAACAAATATCTTGGAAATGGTGGAGAGAGCGAAGTGTTATTCCTGTGGAGACAAATTTCATGAGTTTGATGTGGATGACTTGGAAGATGTTTCAGTGCTCATGATTAACTTTGTCTCCACAGGAATTGTCATCTCAAATCTATTTCACTGAAAGCCATGTTGCTTTCAAAATATTATTACTGATTATTTTAAGTTTTTATTGATAACAAGTTAAGTTGTTATCCATGGAAAGTAGAATATATTCATGTTCTACCAACTTCTAAATGCCTATCAAAGACTTTTTGGTCTCTTAAAGAACTGGTTACTTTTTTATCCTTTTTTTGTAATCATGGAAAATGTTTTCATTATTGTACATTCCGAAACAATTTTGATGTTGTAGACATGTATAAATTATTGTCAGTATCCTTTGAAGCTATGATCGACTCCACTTAATTGCACACGTTATTGAATATTTTTGTAATTGCATACTTGTCTACACACTGAATGGTGGGTGTTATAACATTTATATAATATCTGATTCATAACTGAATAAATGATAATAGTAATAATAGAATTAAGAATCATACATATAATGTTATGGTAAGTTAAATCTATATGAAAGAATTACATGTTCCTGATATTTCTTTTCATAAACGTATACCTGATTTTAGTCTTTTGGGGATTGTCAATCTTTTCATATTTAGGTAATTTGGTAGTATCATGACATTATTTAATCATTTTCTCCATTGATATTAATTATAAGTTTAACTAAATTCTAATTTTATCCAGATTTAAAAACTGTCAGTTGTATATGTTTTAGTGGGTTTACAGATTTTGATAGTGAAAACTTTGGTTGTAGATTGAAATAAATGAATAAATATAATGCATTGCACAGGATGTTTTTTGTCTCAAAATTTGATTGGGGGCAGTAGGTGATAAAAATGTTTTGGCCTTTTTTTTGGTTTTTATAAATGTAATAAATCTAAAGTAGGACTTGTAATGACACATATATTGTTTTTCTGTTTTGGTCATATAAAATTCCCTTGAATTTTTGGTTTTGTCAAAGTGATCTTTACCGTTGGTGATACATTTAAAAAAAGCATTCTGATTTTATGTTTTTCCTGTAGTTTTTATTTTGAAAGTCGGCTGATCTGTAAACCAAGCTGAATACATGTACAATAAGGCCATACAACTTTCATAGGGATCGTTACTTGACTACGCAATTCTGACAAGAGGAATTGACCCAAGACTTTCTTAGGGTCATTACAGAATTGCTGTTTCTAGAAGTTTTTAATTTCTTTTTACTGATTTCATAACAATGAGAACGTCTAGCCTAAAAGAACTGTTTGGAAGTAAAAAATGTCTCTTTTTCACTGGAGTGTATTCAATTTTCTGTGTCTGTTCAGGAGATTATCTGCGTTGAACATTCAAGAATGGGAACTTCAGTGTATGTGTTGTGTAATGTTTTGACACATGATGATATGGATATCGTAGAAGATAGTGATCAGCAATCTGTGTTGTGAAATAAGCATATGTTCATTCCAACAAGCAAATACACAATACTAAATAAGGGTAAGCAGCTTAATAAGAAGTCTTTCGACAGTGATTATGGTAATTCAATCAATATCAACTTGCTAATAAATGTCCATAAAGTATTTTCAGTGTCCATCAACTTCAGCAATATTTTCAGTATTATGACATTGATTCAATATGTATGCATGCACTGGTAGAACTGCTGGTGATGTTCATCATTTTGTCACCATGCAGGTGATAATAATAATTTGAAACACGTAACATTTCTACAAGTGAGGTGAAATGGGATTTCATGTTGTGTTCAAGATTATTTCACTTATATATCAACGTGTGTGTTTGTGGCTGCTTGTATTTGTCCAGGATTACACCAGTTTTATGGTGCTAGCCAACTGAGATACCTGCTGCAGTTTAACGTGGATACCATACTGACAATGTACCAACGCCGAGCCTACCATCCATTGTTTTTTTCCTCTTGATAATGAGCACCAGGCAGGGTAACAAGAAGTGCAATCTTTAAACATATTTTGGTATGAGGTGGCCAGGGAATAGAAACACCAACCTTCCGTTTCAGAATGAGGCTCTAGCCACTGGACCACAGAGTAAGTCAAACACTTCTAGCAGTGCATGCATATATATTATGCAAAGCTTTTCTGTTATCAGATATAATGATGTATTTGCTATTTTACATATCTTGTCAACACATTTTGCTTCAAATAAATTGTAAAAATGTATAACATTGGTTTTGTGCTATTTCATTTTGTAACTGGGTGTGAGTTTCAGAAAACACATGATTTATTATATGCTATTTAATATTCTTAAGTGAGTGTTGTTTAGGGTCACAGTCTGCGATATTCCAGCTACATCACAGGTTAACAACCACTGGTCATCCATGTGGTCGGTACAATGGCTCGTCAGCCATGGCTAGGTTTTGTGTGTTGTTTTACGCAATACTCGCAATATTCCAGCCATAGGGAGGCAGTCTGTAAATAATCAAGTCTGGAACGGACAATCCTGTGATTGACATTATGAGTATTGTTCTACACAACTGGGATACAATGACATGCATCAACCAAGTCCGAGAACCTGACCATCCGATGCTGTCAGTCGCAAGTCGCCTCTTATGACAAGCATATAGACCAGTGGCCATTCTTCAAAAGTCCTTTAGAAATAGGAGCAACTCCAGCTGAAGGCTCAACTGTCTGATGAGTCTGAAAGCACAAGTCGAGTAGTTGCCTCTTACCGCAAGCATGGGTTACTGAAGACCTGTTATTCATCCGGATCTCCAGGGGTCCCTTGGCCTGGTTCCACAACCTCATGTTTGCACGACGATGTACTCCCACACATAAACATATGACAGTCGTAGCACAAACATCACTTAGTGGAACAGGTCATAGGGCCTGACCGACGCATTTCAATTTTATTCTCTTTGGAAAAACATGATGTATTTCTATCTGTTCTGAACCTGAATAGCACAGTGGTGTTGACTGAGAATAATATTGCTCTATGAACGGCGTAACTTATTTATTTGTTTATTGTTTAACGCAGCATTCAGCAATATTCCAGCTATATAACGGCGATCTGTAAACAATCATAAGCACCGATCCACGCAATTGGGATACGATGACATGCATCAGCGAAGTCCGCGACTCCCCGATCCCGTTAGTCGCCTTTTAGTGCAAGCATGGGTTGCTGAAGACCTATTCTTATAGTCTAGGCAATCTAGGCCATTTTTGCACTCAACATGGAACAAATTGCATCAGAACTTATTTCATCGCAATGCATTTCTAAAAGGTCCCCAAAACAACATCCTAAAAGTCCCACGCAATCCCAGTTTGGGAAATATATCTAATTTGCGTAATCCAATATGGCCACCAATTATCAATATATCTTCCATATTTCAGATGAGGTTCAATGTTTTCATGAAAATGCATGTGTTATTTTCGGAACAACCATATTATGTTTCTAAAAAGATATTTACAACTACTGAACGTTTTCGACAATTGACAAATCTACAAAAATTCAAGTTGGACGACAGGTTTTCTAAATGGGTGTTTACACTGTTGAATCTTTTAACTCTAAAACAGTGTGCTAGGACTTATATGCATATAACCTGGCCCACTAACTCACTTAAGTATAGTTAACACTTTTAAATAGAAACTCTGTTACCAAGATGGCCGCCAAGGGTTTGATGGCTAGAATATCAATACACTGTTGGTCTCTGATGATATATTTGAACTTCTACATTGGGGTAAACATACCCAAGGATGCATGTAGAATACTCAATCAGTTGCATAATTTCAAGATTCATAAGCACAGTTATCTAAGTGAAGTGATAATGCGTCCAGTCGTTTGAGTTCATGGTACCCTTAGCTTGGCCAGTGAAAAGCTGTCACGTCACCCCAGGCCCTTATGGGAAGGTCCTTTCATCTTATCCAGAGCGGTATAACACTTATCCCCCCCTGTCTCATACAAACTTTGTCTACATTAAATATAATGTGAGGATTGTTATCAGCGATGCAGCTGCCTATAGACACAATAGGAACATTAATTATTTTTTTACTACATGTTTTTGTAGCGGGATATCAGATTGTGAGAAGGATCGCCCCTATGTGTGCACAGAGACATTCCTGTGAGCATTGAGAGAGTCATCGAAGAGTTCGAAAAAGAGATGCCTTGGCGAAATTTGAGATGAATATAAACAATGGAGTATTGTCGTATCATGGATGATCTTGTTCTGAATATCGAATGAAGACTCGTCAAGTCGTAACTTCCCCAAACAGGAAAACTCTTCTGTGACTTTCCCATCATCTCTTCGACCTATCCAAATAATTAGGCACCAAACTTACCTAATTTTAGCATAAGTCATTAATAATTTTAGCATTTCTGTTTCTGAACATCTGAATTGTTGTAACCAGATTCTTTGTTTGGACTTCACTTGCTGGAGATGACCCCAAAAGAACAAACGGCTTTCTTAATGCAGTAAACAAATACTTAACAATCATTCTGGAAGCAAGCTGAAAAGTAGGAGCTCAGCGACTTTTCCGTCCTTAGCTTGTAGTGTCGCCATAACTGTCCTCCCCGACTAATTGTTTTACTACACCCCACAACATAACACAACACAAAATATAGGTTTTTGTCACCACAACTTCCTATAATACGCAAACACAAAATAAAGGTTTCCTACTTTGTCACCACAATTCCTATAAAACGACAACATAAAATATAGGTTTTCTATTTTGTCACCAAAACTCCCTATAACACTAAAGATAAATATTCCTATCCATAAGATTTTCTGTATTTCTATTGCGGGCGTAAAAATGTCGGCAAACTATTGTCATATATATAACTCATAATACACCTACCTCTGGCGAGGAACAGCATATACACGATGTGTTGATGAAACACAATCACCGTCCTTGGAACGAAGGGCTATCAAGGGTCAAAGACATAGTGTCGCTTGGCACTGACAACGTCCTGTATGAAGACTTAATGTCAAACAAATGTAAACTGCACGGCATGTTAACCTTGTTAAAGGAACCCATCGAGCGACACTCACAGACTGGAATACCCAAAACAACATGCGACCGAAATACGTCACAATGAATTGATTTCTACAGTGTTATAACCATGAGATAGAAATAGCAAGATAATATAATATAATTTGAGGATTAAGAAGCGGAATGAGAGCTTGATGGCTACCGTTGATGCGTTCCACGTGTCAAATCACATTTACATAATCTTATTTTAATGTTTTTATTAACTGTCATAACATAGTGATTTCCAATACACATGAAGTAACGTGGTATATTCCATTACATGCAATTAAATTACAACTTCATCATACAGAATCAATAGACATGATTTTTTTGTTTTGCATTTGGTGGGTAGTTTAAATTGAGTTCGCCACGTGAATGTTTACTCTAATTTAACCTACTTGTTCTCCATTCTAACTATCTTTGATTTTTAAATGTTCCCATTTACGTAACATGCAAATGTTTTCATTGGGTCTAAACTTGTTAGTTCCAGCGGGAAAAAAACCAAACATACTCTTCTTGGTGTTAATGTATATCAATATGTAGCGTCTGTTCATTGTATACATGTACCTGGTGCTACGAGGTCACAACTTCAAACACTTGACGATGGTTATGTTCTAACGATAAACAATTCTTGTCTAAGCTGTTATTATTTTTCGCTCCAATATAGATGAAACTGTTGAACTATTAATTGATTTTTCAGTGCAAAAATATTTAAAAAACCCACTAAATTCAGAAGGTTTCTTTGGGCTTGCCCACCATGAACCATTGCGTTTGTCATATGTATTTATTGTTTTTATAAATGATTAATTTTCTCTAATTGACAAAGTACAGGTGTTTTCTAAATATTCAAAGGCCCATTCCAATTACTGAAGGTACCATGAATTTCACGTTGCCATAGCAGCTTGGATTTATGTTGGATTATGTTTTTATTGGCTTATATGTCTTGTGAATATATCATTCCTATTTATGTATTCAATGATCTTAAAATGTGTTTATAGCAACGTTAAAGCTTCTGTGAAGCTTAACTGTTTATATTTTACAGATTTGTTTGACACCTCACGTGGTGTTAGACACAGAAACATGTTTTCACCGTTACTGTTTTTAATGTACATAGATGAACAAGTAAATGAAATGAAGAGTGATGATACTCAATGTATCATCAGTGATTGTAATATTGATGAAATATATTTTCCTGATGACGTGTCAATACTTGCTGATCTGTTATAAATATGCAAAAAATAACTAGCTTAGAAAGATACTGCTAGCAATGGGGATTAACAGTACACATTAATAAGAGTAAAGTTAGGGTATTTAATAAGAAGGGACTATATCACAACATGAAAAATGGTTTCTTAATGGTGAACAGATTGAAGGGGTGTCATACTATACATATCTTGGTATTTTAATTTTACGTAGAAATATATTTGCTCAAGCTTGTGTTACTTCAGCTAAACAGGCAAACAAATCTGATGATGTTCAAATATCCAGATGTAAACGTTGATACATATTTTAAAATCTTGTATTGTAATATTTTCCCTATTATGCTATATTGTGATGAAATATGGTGTACAGAAATATTACAAAGGGTTGGGATTCCAAATACATTCTAAATAATGTAAATATACTTGCACTTGTATAATAGGATACAAATCTTCTGATGTATTACGTGAACTGGGAAGAACGAGAATGTAGTAACACAGTTTGTGGGATTAATTAAATATTGGATTAAGCTATTAAGAATGCCACTGGGTAAATATCCAAAGCATTGTTATTTCTAGCTGTGTAAATATCATGAATTAGGTTATAAATAATGGGTTCGTTTCATTTGTGAGATTTATTTTATATTGTTTAGTTATGGATTTGATAATGTGTGGTTGATGCAAGATGCAAAATGTTTATGCAAGAATGGTTATGGATACAAGACACTTTTTGTTGATGGATGACAAAGTAGAAACAATTTATGGATAACAACTTCTTCAATACTGTAAAGGCGACGTTTCGGTATAGATCCTTATACCGGTGTCAAGCAAGACTGAATGGGGAACATTGTACAGAATATATATATACACAGTAAAAAAAGTGTTGCACCCCCACATTAATACGTTTGATACATCACAACATTTAAAACGCCCGACTCTGGTTTTAATGGTAGGTATTCCTTGGGGATCTGATGTTAAATGTGTAATGTTTTCGGAGGGAAGATGATCACCAAAACGTAGCAATCAGCACGTGAATTGCATGGTGCATGACATTTGCAGATTGCAGTATCTTCTTAAGCTCAACATCGCCTATAAAAGATGTTCTCTGACAGCCCAGTTTATTGTAACCCACAATGCCGGGTAGACGATTGTCAGAAGCAGTCAAGTGGCAGATTATTGGCCTTCATGGAGCAAGTCTTTCGTTCAAGGAGATTGGCAGAAGAACCGGACATCACTACTCAACAATAAGCCGTTTGGTCAGAAAACACGCACAAACTAATGATGTAAGGAATCGCAGACCCTCTGGCAGACCACGTAAGACCACAGTTAGAGATGACAGAGCGTTGTTGAGGGTGGTAAGGCGTCATCCATTTGCTACAAGCACAACCTTGAAACGTCTTTGGCTTCCTCGTCAACAGTTCAGTACCCAGACCGTGAGAAATCGTCTTAAAGCTGCAGGGTTGAAGTCCAGAAGGGTTATCAAGCGACCTAAACTCACAGACAACCACAAACGACTACGTCTAGCCTGGTGTAGACTGAGACAGAACTGGAACTTGAGGTCCTGGAGAAGAGTCCACTGGTCGGACGAAAGCAGGTTCTTTCTGCATGTTGTGGATGGCAGAGTGAGAGTATGGAGGCGTCCTGGAACAGCTTATACTGCAAGAAACATCATGCCAACTGTACCATATGGAGGTGGATCTGTTATGGTCTGGGGATGCTTCTCATTTGATTGTAAGCTTGATTTAGTGACCATACGAGGCAACTTGACAGGGGAGCGCTACATCCAAGAGGTGCTGAATCCAGTTGTGGTGCCCCATTTTGACAATCATCCACTGGCCACCAGACCGATATTCATGGATGACAATGCCAGACCACATCGTTCACGAGCTGTGACCCAGGTTATCCACAACAATGCTCTGACGCAGATTCCATGGCCAGCAATGAGTCCAGATCTGAATCCTCTGGAACATGTATGGGACATTTTGGGTCGCCTGATTTATCGTCGGGACCCTCCTCCACAGAACTTGCGTGAATTGGAAGCAGCATTACACGAGGAGTGGCAGCAGCTGCCCATGGAGCGATTCCAACGTCTGGTGAGGAGTATGAGACGAAGACTTCAAGCTGTGATCCAAGTGCTTGGTGGAAGTTCTCGATATTGACTTACTGTGTTCGTCAAATCTCCATATGACATTCTTACCCTATTGGATGAATTTGGTCACTAAAAATTATTGAGATGTCACCATACTTAATGCGTCTTCGTTGTTCGTTCATTTTTCGTAAAAGTTCAGCATGAGATTATTACATGCCATAAGGTCATGGAATACCCCATTTAAGTTCATTGTATAGACAATACACTGGTTTGTTGGTATACACGAAATCCTGGTTATAATATTAATTCGGTTATCTTTACACCCTTTCAAAACACCCCTCCATGAAAAAGTATAGGGGGTGCAACACTTTTTTTACTGTGTATAGTAGTTGGAGGCTTAACAGTAAGGCTTAACAGTAACACCAATTGCATACATGAGTGGGATAACATGAGTAAGTAATTGCAACAGAAGGATAATACTGTTACAACATGGTGGACAGAGAACACGTAGGTGGCGATTAAAATGCTAGACCTGAAGGACTTGGTGATTACACTGATGATATTTTCTCACATAGAGTGAGTGGGTTTCGTTTAACGCCGTTTTGAACACTCAGCATTTCAGTCAAATCACGGCGCACCAGCTTAGTGTTGGGGAAAATACCAAAGTGATGTAGGCATAAGCCTCAGATGTACAAAATATTTCGAGCTGACCATTTTGGTGAAACTCGTCAGCATGGTTATGATGTTGATAAGCCATAACCAGTGTGAACCTGAGATCTCCTCGGAATCATACATTCGACTCTGCTTTTAGCTGAGATTTCTATGATTATGGAAACGGGTTTGTTGCTTTTATCACCAATAGCCTTCGATTTGCATGTTTATTGTTCCTCTCACTTCAGCTGCCAATTTGTGAATATATTTACAGAGCGTTAGGTACCGGTTTAATAACGTTTTGACATATCCTAACTTATAATGAAAAATGAGACTTAACAATTAATGAATGCTATAGTGTTTTGTGGCAGTCGGCACTCGCAGTAGTTGTGTGTAGGCGAGTTGAATTGAGAGTTACCGCCCTTTTCTACAGGAACATGGCAGGCTTGATCATTGGAGAAATTTCAGGATGGTACAGGCTGGCTGTACCTGTATAAGATCGAAAGGCGGGCGATTCCAGGCATTTTCGACCTGACTTAGTTTGGATTGGATACCTAGTTGTAAACACCGAATTCCAGCCAGAATCCAACACCGTGGCAACATTTTGGTCGTTCGTGAGTGCGCTATGATTAATTATGTTAAAGTTCCTGATTGCTGCTGTCACTTATTTGACCCATTGTTGTGCCTTGTCCTTTTTACCCCAAAACGTGTGTGTTTCAATATTGTTCAATTATTCCTTTAATTGTGTGTGGTCCTTTACAGTATATGACACGTCGCTTGTCAAAAAACGATGCGCTATTGATATCCCATACTTAGACATGAACATGGAATTTTCACACCTCTTTGTTAAATGGCACGTAATTTTCAATGAAAAGTGCGTGAATGGCGCGTGCAACCAGTAGAGCATGACATGCTTGACCCTTTCGCGAGCACCTGATGTCATCACTGATTTCCAGTGATAAATTCATATAATTTTCACCGCTATTTTGCCTTTTACGCCCTATTTAATATGTTTCGGTGGATATTAAAGTCTGAATATTTTTGGGCGTTACTGTTTTGAGTTTACGTAACTACGTTAATCTTTGTGTTGGAGAAGATCCGGGGTAGAATAGATCTTCAGCAACCCATGTTTGCCATTAAAAGCGGCTATGCTTGTCGGAAGAGGCGACTAACGGGATCGGGTGGTCAGGCTCGCTGACTTGGTTGATGTATGTCATCGTATCTCCATTGCGTGGATCGATGCTCATGATATCAATCACTGGATTGTCTGGTCCTGACTCGATTATTTACAGACCGCCGTCATATAGCTGGAATACTGCTGAGTGCGGCGTTAAACAACAAACAATCAATCAATCTTTGTGTTGGAGGAAAGTCTGAAGTGATGCAGGTCTAAGACGTTTACTACCTTGGTGACGCCAACGAACTCGGGTATAGTTCCTGGAATACCTAAAAGCTTATCGTAACCAGGCCGGGTCGGGATTCGAACCTGAGTTTCTTGATCGACTTAGGGACTCAACTCAGGAGATATGTCAATTCTAGATTTGACGACGCTGAATACAAATATGATCCAGATCTTTAGCTTCTCTGTTTTGCGTTATTTACAGGGTCGGGCAAAAGTATACACCCATGTTTGATGGTGTTTAGTGCTTTCAATGTTTCGGCAAGTATTTTCAGCCTAGTAAAGTTTTGAGAACGTTTGATGTTTTTGGTCCAAAAATTTTTTAGTGTAAATTTTGTTTTAAAGTCTTGCTTGACAACAATATAAGGATCTATACCGAAACGTCGCTTTTTACAGTATTAAAGAAGTTATCCATAAAATTGTGTCTACCTTGAACTTATGTATTTCTCTGCATGAAAATATGACCATACAGTGTCGGGATAAAAAACAAATGCCTTTCGACTTTGAATAATATTTCGTACATGTGTAGATAGAATTACGTTATTGTGGAACCTCGTCAGTCCGAACCTCCTTTATCCGAAAACCCAGCAACATCACATCAACATCCGTTTACGTGACAGGAAGCAAAAAGGAAGTAATTTGTTTCAACTGTGTAACGCGTAAGATTTTTTCAAAGATGTTGCACAAAGAGACACACCCTAGTGCAGTTCCATTCGTTTCCTGTCAAATATTTTTAAAAGTGGAGAAGAAATGCCGAACGACATAAAATAATGCGCTTTACTTTAAAAATACTTCATACTAAATATATTTGTGCCTTTTTCTTTAAGTATAGAATAATCGACGTTGGACTACAACTATGACAAGTAATCGGCCGAATGAGAAAGATTTCTACAGAACAATGGAACATCTTTGAAGCCTGGGAAAGATTGCTATTTACGCGCAAAACGCACTTGTTCAGAAAGACCAAGTTGATAAAAACAACATGGTGAAGAAGCACAATTCAGACATTTGTTTTTAAAAGCCTTTAGGCGATTTAGGTAAACAATTATTAAATTATTTATGGTATTTCAAAATATAGATGAAGTGTTTTCACCAGAGTTTGATTAACAATCTCACTCCGTCTTTGATTGCTTCCTCAGCGTTTGGTTTACGATCACGTGTGCCCTACACGAATCCATGCCACAACAGAGTGACTGAATTTTATGCATGGTCATTCTATGAACGCGTTTTTCTGGAAAGAACTTTTGTCGTCTGTCTTTCTGGAAAGAACCTTTGTCGTCTGTCGTTTCATTAGTATCAGTTTATTCCACATGTTTCATGTCAATATTTTGAGGGAAACATAAAACAATCATATTGGGAAATATTTGACATATACTGTTTGATGATGTATGGATGATGATAAATTAGAATTTGTAGGAGGCATAAACAAAATAGTCTTTGGAACAGTTGAATCTCTTCAAATGGACCATTGGGAAAACGTTGCGGAAGGTTATGGAATGTAGAAATACGATGTAAAAAGGACAAATCTATAACAAGGTATCCTAAAAAAGAACGAGATTTTTACATTCATTAATGGTATGTAGAAATGACAAATTAAAGGTTTTAATAACAAGCACACATTGAATGCTTCTACATTTTCCTTTAACAAATCTAGATTGTTGGGTAAATCAGTTCAATGACATAAAATGTCAAATCTGCATACACTCATTTATGCTATGTCAAAATGAATTCAAAGATGAAGTGCTTTCAAAAGAGATGGCATAATAACAATCTCACTCCACCGTTGAAACATCTTTCCACACCTTCTGGTTTAAGATCATGATTGTCCCTATCCTAATCAATGCCTCGGCAAGCCCAGGCCTGACATCGATAGCAGACAATTGTCTGCATGATGTGTTTTCTGAAAAGAATTCAATATTAATTGCATAAAAGTAGTTTTTTGTTACCTTTGATGCTGTCACCTTTGATAAAGCTTTTAAACAAAAACCAAGTCTTTATATGTGGTTGTGAATCAATACTTGTAAGTGCTGCAATGATGTATTTGGATGCAGTAAAATGATAAAAACCAATACTCTATCGACAGTTCCAAAAGATAAAAATGACAATAATACGAATAATGATTTACTTTTCATTTATGTCCAATTGACGACATGTTTTAGAATATCTACAATACAAAACTAACATTTTACTTTTGATATGAAATTATTTGATCTCTCTTACATTTTACATTAAACAATAAATAATAAATCAAAAAGTTTAGTATTCATGTTGTTGTCCCATTCGATACCTCAAAATTACATAGCTTGCCTTTTCACTCAAATGCATGAAACTATCGATCTGTTGATAGCCTACGCAACGATGCATGTGGCACTGGCTGTCGATAACCTATAAGGGTTCGTTATCAGAGCGGGGAGGTGGGGTAGCCTAGTGGTTAAAGCGTTGGCTCGTCACGCCGAAGACCCGGGTTCGATTTCCCAAATTGGTACAATGTGTGAAGCCCATTTTCCGGTTTTCACTCGCCGTGCACTTGCTGGAATATTGCTAAAAGCGGCTTAAAACCATACTCACTCGTTATCAGAACGAAAACTCATTAAACATGCAACCCCAAACGGCGGTATTCATCAATACTTCAGGTTGGTTTCAGTGTGCCAGTACCCTCATGCTTGTCCAAAACCCTCGTAAGGTGTTTATGAATCATTAGCAAATAGCGATGATACGTGGTGTTCGCGAAAACGACAGCGCATCTTGCCCCACAAGTGGCACCCATCACAAACGCATGAAAAGGGAAGTCAATTGTTCACTTGACAACACATGAGAACATACGGTACAAGTCAAAAAGGGGAACTGCAACGGGCATCATTTTTGTCATTGATTTGTCAAATTTGGAAATGTCCCCCACATGTATCACTTTTTTATGGTAGTCAGTGCATGTTTGCTTCTTATATTGGACTAGCTGTACAATTAAGATAAAACACGATGAGTAAAATATAATATATATTATATATATGTGGATATGAAACAGTGGATGTGGACGTTGACGTGGACATGGACGTGTAAGTTGTTATGGACGTGGACGTGTAAGTTGTTATGGATGCGGACTAGAGGATATGGATATGAATGGGGATGTCAATATGGAACTGTGATTGTGGATGTTAATGTATATAATGATGTGGAATTCTGGGTGTGGGTACGGACGTCTTTGCTGTGATGTGGATGTGAGGATATTGATTTAGAGTTTTGATGTGATTCGTAGATATGGAGCCATATGTTTAAGTGGATGTGTGTCTAGTTCACGTCTCGACATCTCCTAACTTATGACACAGTTAGCGGTGGTGGCAGACGTGGAGATATTGCTGTGTTCAACGTCATTCTGTTTACGTCACTGTTCTTTCTTGTTTTGTCTCAACTTCCCCTCAAACGTCATTCATGCCGTTTCCATTTGCCTGGTATTGGAGATTATTTATTTTTATTTCTGACTTTCTCGCTCACTTGGTTTTCTACGACACTCAGACTTTCGTGGCGGCGGATAACAACGGGTCTTGGACCAAACATATTTTTATGTTTTATCTCATTTATTCAAACACCATCGTTAATCTAAATACAGTCTGATCAGTTGTTAATCCATATATCTGAACATGACTCGATATATTGAAATTAGGGTGATTAGTCACTTGTTCTAGCATGCTAAATTTGAAATGACAAGAATGTATGTGAAGTATGTTTTGGACCACAAATTCTTTGCATATAATGAACAATAGATACTCAACATGCATCCGTTCAACACAAGTACAAAAGTACAAAAATACATTAATTTCTGTGAACAAAGCAATCAATTCGTTGCCTCCTTCCCGCCCGGTGGAAGATGCGTTAATCGATAGGGATGAAAAACAAGACTTTTGTTAGAACTAAAATATTGTTTATGTAACTGTTTCAAGCATTGTATAAATTTTCTTTCCTTAAAATCTTTTTAGGACATGTGAAACATACGGAGCGAACAATTGTTATTAATTAATTCCGAGGCAATATTACTTTTCAATATTTTTGGGAATAATTCATATATAATTTTGATCATATTATCCATGGTGATATATTCCTAGTATATTAAAGTGGAATATAACACTATATTTAAACCTTGCACATTTTATCAACATCCTTGAAGAGACTACATAATGTTGATATCTCATACAAGAAATATACGACTCTTAAGACAATGCAGGTAGAAAAAACAACATCAAACTCCTACTCCCACTCCTCGTTCATTTCTTAAATGAATACACGACAAACTAACTCTCGGCGACAGTAACAAGGAAGGATAAAGATGAATTGAACGTTTACACTACAAACTGGTCAGAAACTACAACAGTCGGTTTGTGGCAAAAGGCAACATATAAAAAAGTATAAAAAACATAATACAATGAAGCGAATGAAAATTTTGTACTTACCCCAACCAAATAAATCTTTGGAACGCAATAAAACAAACTCAATTTGTGATTCAAATTCAACTGTAAATTGACCAGGAGGTTACAAGTCATCATATCATCATATAAATATTTTGATGTAATATGATTTTTCATCAGTGGTCAGTTCTACAGACAGTTAAAAAAGGCTCTGTTAAAATATCACGTATTCAATATAAAAATTAGGATAACAAGATGAAAAAAATGTCAACATGTATTCACAATATGCAATTCACGCATCAATGATCTAGTCTTTATTGTTTCAATCGCGTCAACAATTCAGCTTAATACTGTGCCCTGCTTTATTTTGAATAAATGAACAAAATAAAAATTGACATGAAGAGCCTCCACGTTAATAAAATGCGCTTTGAGCATGATATTCAGTATCGAAAAATGAAAATCATTATATTATTATTATGGACAGATTAAAATATAAAATGCAAGAAAGAGGGTTTGGGTGATCCTGGTAGTCAGGCTGGTTATGGGCTCATCATCAGCTCAAGGCCCTCGTCCCCTCTACACGCAGCCCAGACAGCGAATGGGACTTCTCACAGGACTTCTCACCCAGATTGTCAGAAGGGCTGTATTCCTGGAAGTGAACCCGGGTACTCTCCAGTCAACAGATTGGGAGGTATCAAACCTAAGGCACCAAGAACAATGGGGAGTCGGACAACTTGGTACTTGGGATGCAAGCGTGACATGTCGATAGCAAGGTCTGCATATTTGCCATGTTTTTCCTGAATCTTGTCAATCACATTACTTTGTTTGTTTGTTTGTTTGTTGTTTAACGCCGTTTAAGGTTTATTGTTGGACCTCTGTGTCAAAACCACAATCATTGCGAAGACAGTAATAAAATGACCGAGCCGCTTAAGATACTGTGTTTGTGCCAAAGCTGGGCATCCAGTGACAATGTGTTTGACAGTCTCATTAAATCCTTTGCATAATCTACACTTCATATTTACATTTTAATGCAAAATCACACATTGGCGGGGATTGGTGGGAAGTGACTGAGCAGCAAACAGAAAGCCTTCTGTTCTACTTGCAGGCCAGCCGACTTCATCCAAGCGAAGGAGTATACAGGGTTGCTGTTCCTCCTAACACACTTCACATAAACTCGATGCAGTGGTCGTTCAGATAGCCTGTCCTTGACAAACTGAGTCTGGGCCGATTTGATATGACACTTCGCTTGGTTGACACTCATTTCTGTACCGTCCAGCAGTACAGAACCATAAAAAAAATCAACACCGACATTGAGATTATGTCCCAATTCCTCGGCTCGTTTAACAAGACTGTGGAATACCTTGTTTTTATCATGAGTCTTGACATGCTGGACAAGAGGTTCATCAGAAAATAAATGTGTGCAAAAGTGCACAATACACTATCATGAAGAGTCTTCACGTTAATCAAACCACGCCCTCCTATTATGATTGGTAAATATAAGCGATTGAGGGAAGAGTGAGAGTGGTTGGATCTATTGTCTGGCAAGATGATGATGATGATGATTATCATTATCATTTTGAATTCTTTTCGTCTATGTAGACCGTTGGGAACAAGATACCACTATTTTCCTTATGCCATAGGCCCAATGGCCAAGGACAAATGATTAAAAGGGACTTAATATTCTTAATGCATATCTTGCCCTATTGAGCCACATCCACTCGTCCAATATATGTCAAACTGTACTTGTGTCTGCAGCGTTAGATGCTTGACATTTTATGTTCTCTGAGTTTGGTCACTGGTCACGTTGTATGGCAGCCATATTGGACTAAGAGTGAATTTTACTTTCTTTTCGGACATGTCTTCAAAACGCTACCCCTCTACAGTTACAGTGGTAGGATATTTTTAGGTGGGAAGCCATAAATTCCCACCGGATTAGCTTCAAACTGAGCTCGAACCATGTGACTCGAAATTCCTATGCAGTAAGAATACGTTTTCCGAAACCTGTAGTGACATGATCCAAACTGGAATTACTTATAACTTTCTAAAAAAAAGAGCTTGAACCATTAGGCTTTAACATCTAATTTGTGTTTTCCGAAACCAGGGGTTATTTAATAAGATCATACGAAAGACTGTATAAATGCTAAGTAAGCTTAAGCCATAACGGAATTTAGGTTCAGGGCTTTTGTTTTCTGTATAACAAATGTTGACTGTACAAAAGGACCTCCATATATGTCAAAGTGACGTAGAAGTATAACTTGGAGACCTACGTCACTGCTTGCAGCTATATTTAGTTTCTTGTGTCCTTGATCGCTTTCTACTGGTTGATGACAGAAAATGCATTACTGCTCCGCTGGGCGAAAGTGTCCATTGTGTGGTTACTGTCTGAAGCGTAAAGATGGGTTCATTGCATAGTTGGTTCCTGTTTTGTATTATCCATACAACTATGGTAAAAAACGGTGAGTATTATTTATAGCATATTATGTTTTATGTAAAATGTATGTGGAAAACTACAATGTATATATTACTAAATGAAAGCACGAGGTAGGGTAAGGGCAACTGTTGACCCACCAGAAATGCCATTGTTTGTATTTACAGAAAAACTTTGTTAAAACGGTATGACAATTACCAGATACAATCACATGGTTGACAACAAACCTTTTTTCATACACTATCAAGTTTTGTTTTTCTGGCATGTTCAAGTACACAAGAATGACACAAATGGGCGCACGATTTTTTTCAGCTTAAAAAAAGACCTATTTGTGAGCAATTCTGTGACATAAGATGTCATTCATTGAATGTCTGTACTGTCTTCTACATCTCGTAAGAAACGCCTCCGTGGTCTAGTGGTAGAGCGTCCGCCTCGAGAGTGGAAAGTCCGGGGTTCGATCCCCGGCCGCGTCATACCAAAAGACGTCAAAAGATGGAACTTTTGTCTGTCTCTCGGCATTGAGGGGCTTAAACAAGGACTGGTCGGCTCGGAGTCAGTATACTATGTCTTAGTGGGGTACTCATGTTTAACTGTGGCATGGTATCTCAGTGTGCTAACACTGTAAATCGGCATCATATTTAAGTGTAATAATCTTGGACGCGATGTTAAAACCCATTTCACCTCACCACTTGCTCATAGGTCCTGTGGTCCAAAACGGGTCCTTACTTGTCATATGGTGTTCCGTTTATACCTTGATGTAGGAATCTTCGAATAACTCGAGTGTGATACCTGCATTCTAATACGATAAATTCCCAGGACCATTTGCTTTCATGGATTCGTTTTAAGCCCGAATCAAAAAGCGTTAAATAAGCCCTCCTGTCAAATCACACACTGAGGAAGGGAACATCTGCGTCAAGTAGGTGATAACGAGATGGTGCCGTCGCTTCAGAAAACAGCACTCGTGAATGGGTTCCAGGTATTCATCATACCAGAATTGAGATGTAACTAATCTATGATGATGTCACTCGATTAACTAATGTTTTGCTGATATCCAAAGCCTTTGTCACGAACAGAAACACACATTTAGATTTACATTACGTTAAATATTTGGATGATGTTGCCATGTCCTTTGTTCTAATGTTTTCTTTAGCAGATGTCAAGTAAAATAATGCGATGAGATTCAATAAGGTGTTTGTGGGGAGAGACATAGAACTAGATACTGAGTGAGCACATTTAACACCGCTTTGGACAATTTTTCGGTAATATCATGGCATGTCAGCTTGTGGGAGGAAAGTGATGCAGATCTCAGGCGTACGAGCAGGGGTATGATGCTAATCAACCTTGGAACATGATCGGTGCGAATCTCGGTCATGGTTTCTTTCACGCCTAAAGAAGGCAACTGTGAACAGCGAATTGCGGCGCCTTAAACAAAATTAAACTCAACAGCAGTAGTGTCTTATCCCCCATCATCAAGCTGACACACCGTGAGATGATGGATGACTGTTTAAAGCGTGTGTAAGAGATGAGTCAGACATTTGTTTTGTTTGTTTCTTTGTTTCTTTGTAGTTTAACACCGCACGCTGCAATATTACAGCTATATGTCGGCAGTCCGCAAATAATCTAGTCTGGACCAGACAATCCAGTGATTGACAACATGAGCATTGATCCAAGCATTTGGGATATGATGACACGCATCAACCAAGTCAGCGAGCCTGACCACCCGTTCCATTTAGTCGCCTCTTACGACAAGTATAGTCACCTTAATGGCAAGCTTGGGTTTCTGAAGGCCTATTCTACCCCGGATGTTCACATTTGTTTTGAGAGATAGAAACCAACATGATTCAAATTGTTAGTGCACAATCAATGATGACCCGACTGTTGACCCTCTGACATTCAGGACAAGTAACCCATTCAATATAGATGGACTCAAGTGCCACTGTCAGGGGGACAATAATTTTACACTACTTTTACCCCCTGAGTGGCACAGCCTTCAATAATCTTAGTTCTTAGTAACATCACACTGATTTAAAACAATTCAAAAATCAAAACGTATCAAATAATTCTATTTCTTTTAAAAAGTCGAGAATTAAATGATCATTGACATTAATGAAAAGATCCTTTAAAGACGTTGAATAATCATAATGGGTATCCCTTGTGAGAGAAAAGTGTCTACAGCCAAGCAAAATATACTTGACTGTAATTCTCTCATAACAAGGCACACAAAACGGAGAATCCTCACCTTTCAATAAATATTCATGGGTGTAGCGACTGTGGCCAATGCGACATCGTCGCAGAAGAACTTCGTCCGGACTGGCAACCCAAGTAGGTGTAACCTAATTTGGGTTTAAATTTATGAAGTTTTTTGTACGTACTTGGGTGTCCCATCTTTTCTGCATGAAACTACGAATATATTCCTTGATGAAATGTTAAAAATCACTGTAGGGAATGGAAAGATGAGACACTGATTTATCAAGAGCTGCTTCAGCTACAGCATCCGCTCGTGCGTTACCAGCAATACCAGCATGACTAGGCAACTAATTATAACAAAGAACGATGTCGTATAAGCCAGTAGCAAGATTATTGTAAATTTTTTAAATATCAAGAAATAACGGATGATTCGAGTCTTGTCAAGTTGAAATGCCTGCAGGTATGATAAAGAATCTGAGAAAACGATGAAGAGAAAACATGCAGATTGTTTCTGAATATATGTCAAGGCTGTTCGAATAGCCTCAACTTCAGCAGTAAATATTGAGCTGTCATCTGGTAATCTTGAAGAAATAGTTTTTTGAATCAGTTATGGTGGCACGGGCATCTTTGCCGCCATCTTTAGAACCATCTGTGGAGACCGAGCAGGAGAATTGTGGAGAATTGTATTTAGAGCGCAACTGGACATATTTTTGCTTTACGACTTACTGGTTTGTATCGGAATTTATAAAATTAGTAAGTGTAAGGTCTATTTTTGGTTTGACTAACTGACAATTAGACATAGATAGTAATCAGTAGGGTGCAATCAAATATCAAGGTCAATATAAGCTGCTGTAAAATGTGGTTGTTATTCAATCCTCACAGGTGGAACCAGCTTCGGTTTAGTTTGGAAAAATTCCTTATAGGGAGGATTAAAAATACAATCATATGCTGGATTTGACTGGTTTGATTTTAATGTTGTGATATATTGTAATGCAAGTTTTAAATGACGTTGTTTCAACGTAGGCTCATCAGCCTCTACATGCAGACTATCAACGGGAGAGGTCCCGAAAGTTCCAAGACAGAGCCTCAAGTCCTGATGATGAATGGAATCTAGTTTCTGTAAATTACTTTTACAGCCTCCACCATAAATGATGGAACCGTAATCCAATTTCCTGTGGATGATGTTGAGATATTTGAAATGTGGCAAGTGTCAGGTGGCGTTCGATAATTAACCCCAAGAACTTGGTCTCCTCAACAACTTTGATTGGTGTGTCAGATCGAAATAGTTCTGGGTCTTTGTGCTGTCTATATTTTCTGCAGAAGTGTATACCATTAGGTGTAGTTTTAGACAATATGAAGCCGTTGGCAAGCGACCATTTGTGGATTTCATTGAGATACAATTCCAGTTGTCTCTCAATAGTGTGCATGTTTTTACTGCGACAAGAAATGTTAAAATCGTCCACAAATAACGATCCATCAACTGAATCATTCAAAACCTTTGAGATATTGTTTATCGTTGTACTAAATAAGGTAACAGACAAAATACTGCCTTGTGGGACACCCCGATCCTGATTATAATGGTCAGACAGGGTTGAACTCACTCGGACTTTAAATTCCCGTCTGTTAAAAACTGTGATATAAAATGAGGCAAACGGCCTCTTAAACCAATTCCAAGTAGTATCATAGACTTTCTCAAGATCGAAATAGACTTTCATAACATGTTGTTTGTTTTCAATAGCATTACCAAAGGATTCTAATCGTACTAAATGACCGACAGCACTTCGATGTTTTTCGGCAACCACATTGAATAATTGTTATTAGATTATTGGTTCCCAGATTGCAAACTAACCTATACTGAACTATAAGTCACCCCAAGTAACATTGCATAAAAAGTTGTCATTTAAATATCTGGGTATTTTTAGTCAGAGTTTCTAAAATTTAACATAACCTTGTCAAGAAAAATGAAATTTGATGATAAAAAAAACAAAGCAGATGACAACAAAACCGATCGCCCAAACGCATCACGGCAACGGCCATGGTAACCCGATGCACGTGAGTTCCGTGCAAAATGAAATGCACATGCGTTCTCCCATTTCTTGCCCTATATATAAAAATCCACCAAGATCGGATAACATTCATTCGTTATTGAATTGCTACTATATGCCAAGATTGACAAGAAATCAGCGACACAAAGCCCTTGGACGATTTTAAGCTGGACAAACCGCCCGGCAAGCAGCCAATGCATTTCAAGTCCACGTAAGGACCATATACAGGCTCCAGCAATGGTACCAGACCACCAACACTACAGATGACCGACCACGTAGTTGAAGACCAAGGGTCAACACCCGACGTCAGGATCGTCAGATTGTGCGACAGCATCTTCAAGATCGCTTTGTGACTGCTGCCGAGACTGCTCGACAGACCATAGGGACACACCAGCGACACATTAGTGCGGACACCGTGCGTCGACGATTAACGAGCAGACACCTCCACTGTCTCAGGCGACACCGAGGACACCACGTAATCGCCGGGACCATCAAGATTCAAGATTCAAGATTCTTTATTCAGTATTTTGGGCCATGTGGCCTAGAGTACAATTACAATTACAATAATTGCTGCGTCACGTGATGTCAGGAAAATAAATACATGTAGTCTTATTTCACATTAAATACACGATTTAAGTATAAGGCCAAAGCCTTTACAACGTTGATATTTTTGGAGTTGAGTAGATTACATAAACTGTGATTATCATGATGGACATTGGATAACCAAGGCAAATAGTGGTTTCTGACAGAAGAATATTTTGAACATATAAACAAAACATGAAATTCATCCTCTAATTGTCTCCCTGTACAGTGGGTACATAGATATAAACTCAAGTCTTCATTTGTATGTTTTGACTTTCGTAGCATGTTAATCTTAAAACCGTGTAGCGATATTCTGAATTTACAATATGCTCTCCTGAGTGATTTATTCGTGAGATTACTGATGTAAAATTCTGGCTGTAAAAGTGATTTCAAATTTGCATAATGTGACAGATATTTTGATGAAGAAATAGAGTCATGCCACTCTTGAGTATACATATCCCTCAGCCTTTGTTTTATTTTTAGCAAAAAGAGATTTTCATCGCAAATATGTTGAGAGATCCATACAAATGAAAAGCCTGAAGAAAACAAAATATATCTTACATCAGACACCCAGGTGTGTTTATCATTATCATCTAACTGTTTAAGTAAATTGTAACATTGTTTTGGATATCGACATTGATTCATACGTAGCAATCTCAACCAGTATTTAAGTACCCTTATTTTGCTAAACACGAACATATTTAATCGTCCAGTTTCACCAAGAATAGCTTTATTAGAGGCATATTTTCCGATACAAAGATAATTTTTAAAATAGGACGTATGTACTTTTTCTATACATTCATAATATTTTGCCCCCCAGATTTCAGCCCCATAAAGTAATATAGGAGCAATCTTACAATCAAACATTGTACAAGCTGTTTCGAATGTTATATAGCTATTTCTTTTGAAACAGCTTAAATGGCTCTAGTGGCTTTAGAAGCCTGTGATGCTAGGCTTTTACAGGCCATTGACCAGATAAGCCTTGAGGAGAAAAATACTCCAAGATACTTGTAGTAAGTGACAAGTTTTACATTTATAGAACCATAGAACCATTTTTCATTTTTTCGTATAATGCCACCGTTTCGGAAAACAATTGTTGCCGGGACCATCTTCAGTCTGCAACACAGCACCAGCATTGGCGTCACCATCAGTGGAGAAGAGTCCTCTTCTCAGACGAGAGCCGTTACTGTATCTCAACAGCATATGGCAGAGAGAGAGAGAGAGAGAGAGAGAGAGAGAGAGAGAGAGAGAGAGAGAGAGAGAGAGAGTCTGGCGACGCCGTGGGGAACGTTATTCCGATGCTTGTGTTGTTGAGACAGACTCCTGGGGTGGTCCGAGCATCATGGTGTGGGGTTCAATTGGTCTTGCACAGAGGGTCGGCCCTGAGGTTTTCCAGAACATCGGTCCAGCAAGAGGCAATGGTGTCACAGCAGCTTGGTACATTGATCAAGTCTTGTGACCATACGCCATACCTCATTTGGCACGTCGCCGCAAACACGAGTCTCACCATGATAACGCCTGTGCCCACACTGCGAGAGCAACAAGAGACTTCCTCCAGCAGAATGGCACCAGAACTATGCAGTGGCCTGCCCTCAGCCCGATGTAAATTCCATTGAGCACCTGTGTGCTTCAGGCGTTCCTCAGAATATGGGCTCAAGTGTCTATGGCCTTCATCAACCTCCTCATCCATTCAATGTATCGACGTATTAAGTGTCTGTTCTCTTAAGTGATATTTCAGAGGAGTTTTTTCTATAACTAAAAAGGGAAAGCACATATTCAGCTATGATATATATTTTTTTATCATTCTGAAGAGTATTTAAACGACGTTCGCACAGAGCACTCAAACATTTGCCAGCTATTTACTCAGCATACATCTTTATCGACAGAGATCCAATTTAATGTTTCTTGGTACTTATAAATCGCTCATAGCAGCCTCGCATACTTGTCCTTTTTTACATCTTTTTGCAGGTTGTGCAATAAACCCCACATGATACCCACGTCACATCTCAATCAATATTGAGATATCCCAGTTAGTATAGGCTGTGCTTGCAACGCTAGTCATAATCTATTTTGATATCTGAAGTAAGTTTTGTTGACTGGCTATAAGCATTAGTTCAGACATATCATGGCAGGAGACGCAAAGTCTAAGGTTTAGGGATGCTCCTACCCTACTATGGGAACAAGAACGAGTCTGCCTTCGTGCATATTTTTGTGACTTGTGGATACATTAAGGTTGTTAATGTAGCTGTATAATTTTATGATAAGGATGTAAATTACTCACAAGAAGTTTGTGTAAGTAAGTGTGGAATGTATTTCAAATTTCCATTGGGACATGTAGTGTAAAGAGATGAAAAGTAAAACTTCTTCATGAGTAAATGTTTAGGATTGAGATGGGACCATCAAAGCTTGGTTCCTTTGAATATTCACATTGATCTATTTTACATGTACAATTATCGAAAATCCCTTTGGCAAGATTCTTAATTCTTAAAACCACTTAGCAGTGCATTGGCAATACATCAGAATGCCTTTGGTTGTATATTAAACCCTCTCTGGAACTCTATATAAAGTAAAAACAACACTAAATGCAATAAAACGTGTTTTTATGTGTTACTTTCATTTGTCATCTCTTTGACTAACTTGATTTAATGGAATGTTTCAGTGGTAAATAAGCCGCTATGGTATTACCAATGATACCCTACGTTGAAAGTCTGAAATTTCCTTTGTTTCCTATCGTTGGCCACATTTTCAATGACACCATCTGAGACAGACGTTATGGTATTGATTTGGTTTTCTTTGGTTCCCATTGAGTACATTTAGCAGACAACCTGATTGAGCATCCTTATGAAATACCCAGCGGTTATGATAGCTGTATGATATCAAAAAATAGTATCTTAAGAGAGACGAATGAAAAGGCCAAGACGTTTCAACCAGGTATTTCATATATGTAGTGATAGAAGGTAAAATGAACAGTATTTGGTGAAATTCAATCGAAACCTATCAAGATATCCTGATCTAGGAAGTGGTCTGTAAATACTCGAATCTTGACTCAGTATTCCTGGCAACCATATAGACCAGTTCTTACGACAGGCGTGGAACTTGGCTGAATCACCAACTTGCTAATAGCAAGCTAACCAATTGCTGATCGATTTTTAAAAATCTTCTTTTTTTTCAAACATGACAACATGCAAACAGTTACGTATATTATTTAAGAATATACTTCTGGGATGGACGGTGCGTAATTGTAAATATTGATTCGAAGCTTGTAAATGTTGTGAACAAAAACACTTAACTCAAAGACTCGCAGTCAATGGCTTGTAGTTTTACCGCATAACAAGTATGTTAAGCATGCGAACAGCCCCACGGAAATGTTAACTCTATTTGTATTATCTGCAGATTTACTCTTCGATAATGATTTCATTTTCACTTTTGAAACATGCAGACTATAAACCATCATTTAGTATTCACTACTTAGCGAGTGTATTTATATCGTGCGTTTTAAAGACCTGTTCTCTACCCGACGTCACCAATGCAATGGGTTCACAGGACATGGAGCCACTGAGGAAATGTGTCTTTCTCGTAATGACCATTCTAGGAATGCTATGAATTTGTGAGTGAAGGTTCGATATCATATACATAGTATGACTCAATATTATCGCGGTATCGGTAAATCTCGTAATCCACCCCCTGTCGACTGTTTACTTATGCAAATCTAAGCACGATATTTGATTGCGTGGTCGAATACAGGATTTGTTGCGGTATGTCACGGCCACTCGTAAGTATACTCGTTAACTTTTTTATGATAGTTTCTGGAATGATTCTGAAGTGGAATTACCCCTACCTCCATTCGATATTGATTCGAAAAAAACACCATTTGTTTAGACGTAGCCCCTTGACCCAACCTAAGTCGTATGTACACTGATCATGTATATTCCAAAACTGGAAGTGACGTAAACCACGTAATCGACACGTATCGCAACACAAAATAGCCACACTGCGATAATATAGAGTTGCCCGCCCTTGAGTCGCAAATGAGTGGTATTTGTTTCCCGAGTTCGGTAAAGAAAATCAGCATCGATCAATCCTAATTGATGTATCATGAAAGTTAAATAAAGATCATGAAACCTTTTGCGTATGACATAGTTAATGTGTTAGTAAACATTCGCCATTACGATCCATTATAAATTAACTACCACGATAATACAGCGTACCATCCTACATTGAATAATCTTTTAATACGAATTTAGGATAAATATCAATACAGGCTTTACTCTTTCAACTTCTTGTCATAGATGATAGATGATGGTATTTTTATCAAGCGAGACAAATTCTGTCTTCATTGGCACTTCAACTTTCAAATATTACTTGAAGATATTTTGAGACGGAGTCAATGGGTGTTTGAAGACATGTTGTAGCAATTCTCAGCAATAGGTTGTAAACATAGTTCCACCATGATCATGAAACGTAAGTTTCTGTCAAACGTATGTCCTTATCATTACAGAAGGTGCATTTTACGTATGACATATGTTCTTTATGTGAATGAAAGATGAAGTGTGGATAAGGCACTTATTAGATACGGAAATATTTGAAACTTCGAAAGATGAACATCTAGCAAACGTTCTCGGCTTACAAGATGGCCACCTTCTAAAATGTGGGTAAAATTAATTCTCAAAATGAATAATTTTTTAGCTTCAAGAGTGAATCCACCTATCAGGAAATCTGCGTGACCCAAGATACTTTTAACTATTAATTGCTTGTACACTTGTGTAGCAGCATTAAGGTGCAATCCGAAACTAAAGGACGATGATATTAACATGAACTCGCCCACTGAACGTGATTCACCAGTGGTTTGTATCAGATATTGTTACAATTTGCAATAAATTACAAAAGTATTATTCCTTTTTACCCTGATGTATCTTTCTGACTGCACGTTCAGTTTAATGTTCTATACCACCGACAATTCTATGTGCAAAAAAGTTTACTCTTACTGTATATAGTTTATTCTCCCATAACAGGGCTTGATCTTCAATCGCCAGAAGTGGTTTATTCTCAGTGGTTTATTTTTATTCACCAATCTGATTGGCTGGCTGAGAGTGGAGAGCTGTGTCATCGCGTTTTGATTGGCTGGCTAAAAATAATTGACGACAGTATTTTCGGATATGGGATACCCGAGGTCGTCTGGTACAGGTAATCCCCAGCTGGCAAAACATTACCGTAGTGACGATGTTTCCATCTCCGAAAGTTGGTGACTGAGAGACAAAATTGGGGGGAAGAAGGGGTGTGATATGTGGAGATATATCAGAGAATTTCGGCTTCCCTTTGTATGAGATTCAGTTGCAGAATGGGGAGACGGTAACCGAAGCGAGATACCGCATCGATATTACGGGACCAGGTAAGCCACTCCGGTACATTCTTTACTGGGCGTTTTCAAAGTTAATAACAAAGCTAATGAAACAGTTAATTAATTCATGTAAAAATACTGATGAAATAGTAAAACAAACCATATTGTTTTTAGTATTTTAAGAAACAACAACTATCAACCACATAATAAATTTCACGTTATAAGGAAGTGTTGATCTGGAGCCGATTGATCAAAAACATATTTCATAGTTATAATAATCGAGACTTAAATTTCATATTTTAAGAAAATACACACTCAAATAATTTGGATCTAAAGCAATTCTCAATGTTAATGCTGGAAACGATCAATCTTTTCCGGACGGACTGTACATCGTACGACCAAGATGTTTTGCAACAACAGCAGTTGTTTCCCCTTTCAACAGGTGGAGTTTATCCAGATCAATATAATTAATTTATTTTGGCCCATAATTAATTGGGTTTTTTTAAACATGAAAACTTCAATAATTTAAACATACTATCTCAGGACAATTAAGAAACTCATTATAAACAACGACATTACCACGCAAAACTTTAATGTATTAAGTCATACCTAAATCTATGTAAACTCAAAAAAGTAATATATGTATTTATATCTTTTCTTTACTTTTTTGATTTCTTATAGGAAGCAGACAAAATGATGAAGATAAACATGGTGGGCACCAATCAACCTTATTAGGTATTTTTTTCAAAAACATTACTTATTTTTTTCAACAATGATTTACATTTATGCATCTTAAAATATATTTTGTATTTTAGATAGGATGAAATAATCTTAAAATTAATATCACATCACTAGTTTTAGGTAGAAACTCAATATCACAGTTAATTATTTTCAGAATTAAGAGGCAATACAGGGTATTAAAGACATGTAGAATTATGTTTGTCTCAAGTATATTCTTTAAACCAAAGATTTATTATTTACCATGTTTACTGAAAACAACAACACTTCTTTAATAGTGCAATTGTTATATTATCATAGCAGATAAAGAGCCTGAATATGCATAGCTAGCTTAATTTTAATGATAATTATTTAGCATTTCTTGGGATGATAAACTTGACATATGACAAAATAAGAAATGTATTCTTATTTATTATTCTCCCATTACAAGGTTTACAGTGTTTTTTTCACATAATCTGATTGGCTGCCTGAGAGTGAAAAGCTGTGTCGCTATTTTAATCAGAGAACTTAAATTATTCTAATGTTTAATGTGTAAATTTTCAGAACATGGTAAGTAAAGAAAAACTCAAATTTATGGGTGATGAAGAAATGACCAACAAGAGGTCCTCTTATAACATTATACCATAAACCTCATTTCTTTACATTAGCAATGTCTAATTTTAATTTCAATACTTTTTACAAAAAAATCATATATGAACAGGTCACTAAAATACAAATTTCTTATGAATCTTGTTTTCATGAAGATAAAAAGAAGAAAATGTTAAGGTTAAATTACCTATCATCAGTAAGTCTTAACTTCTAATCTGATAAAATAAAAAAAGAATAACGTTGAGGTAACTGTTGCAGTAAAATAACAATGTAACATTACAAAGGTATTAAAATGCAAATATTTGTAGAACTATTGAAATGATAATTTATTGTTTATATATATTCTATGTATTTATGTTTCACACACAATAAAGTATTGTGCTTGTCAAATTCACATTGTTTCTTGTCATTAACAAATATGGGGAAATTAGATAACTCATTTAGTAACATTTTTGGTGTCATGATGTTAAATATTATGTTTAAAAGAAAAATTGTCCACTGAATAAGTTATATATATATATATAATAAAAACACATGTGCTCACCATGTTCAGGAACAAAACAAAAACAAAAAAAGCTGACGTGAAATAATCATCATTTTACATATATTAAATTATTCACTGTAAAATTAGTTTTAAAGAGGAAAATTCGTTCAAAAATATTACAATCCATTGATGGATTTGAGAAGATTTACCTAGCAGTAATCAGCTGATCAGTTGCCTGAGTTGGTATTTATAGAATCTTGCCTGATCAATCCTGCTGACAGTTCCTTGGGCCCTTGTTTTTCTTTAACAATATTTCACAATATGTAAGACAATATTTAATTCCTTCTTAATTGGGTTTATAACATTTGTTTCTAAATAAACAAATAACGTATTTACATACACTAAACAGGTGGTCCTATTTAGTGTTGCGCATTGAGAATGATAGTCACGGCGAGACGAATGCAAATAAAGTTATGAGCCGAGTAATCCAAAACCATTGACAAATATCAATTCACATTACTAATTCTCAAAACGTTACTCCCATCAGCTTTTAATAGTTTACAAAAAACATAACATAAATGCTAACAAGTGGCTTGCCTGTCACGGGAAAACTCGTGTGGGTTGTCTTCGCTAGATCCTTTTTACCTGTTTATGGTGCAGTTGTCTTACTTAGCAAATTCGAAATCGAGGCTTGAGGGAATCCCGAGTGGTTTCTAAACCGGGAAATCTTCAACTACGATCTCGACTTTTTATGGCGTATTGTTATGGGAGAAAAAGATTTAACCACTGTGTTCGGTTGTTACCGAAAAATCTACACACTCGTGATTAATCTGCCACAGTTAGAACTCGGCAACATTGAATATTCAACGTGGTGCCAATACCTAACATCCCACATGGTGCCATTACTATCATAGCGACCGATCTGGGACAACCTTTGTCTGAATGAAAAAACCGTTAATTACCCTGTAGCAAAAAATGTATATGTCCAGTATCTTAATTGCCATTACTTATAAGATGTAAATTCCAATTATTAATCCCCATTGTATTGTACAGTGATTGTCAGCCATCCTGAATGAGCTGTGTACTATGTGACTTACTATGTATTGTTCTATATATTTATGACTTAATCGATGTCAGATGACCTTGGATATAAAAGCCTTGGTCCAGCGACGAAACGGGAGAAGGTCTTACCCTCAGCCTAGCTAGGGTTATGCGAGGTACTCCGGGGCACCAAGACAACAACCACTACCACTAGCTACGATAATAGCGTGAAATGAAGTTACAAACTGTTCTGTGTGGATGCCAATATGTCTCTGGTCTTACCCTCAGCCTAGCTAGGGTTATGCGAGGTACTCCGGGGCACCAAGACAACAACCACTACCACTAGCTACGATAATAGCGTGAAATGAAGTTACAAACTGTTCTGTGTGGATGCCAATATGTCTCTGGTCTTACCCTCAGCCTAGCTAGGGTTAGGCGAGGTACTCCGGGGCACCAAGACAACAACCACTACCACTAGCTACGATAATAGCGTGAAATGTAGTTACAAACTGTTCTGTGTGGATGCCAATATGTCCCTGGTCTTACCCTCAGCCTAGCTAGGGTTAGGCGACGTACTTCGGGGCACCAAGACAACAACCACTACCACTAGCTACGATAATAGCGTGAAATGAAGTTACAAATTGTTCTGTGTGGATGCCAATATGTCTCTGGTCTTACCCTCAGCCTAGCTAGGGTTATGCGAGGTACTTCGGGGCACCAAGACAACAACCACTACCACTAGCTACGATAATAGCGTGAAATGAAGTTACAAACTGTTCTGTGTGGATGCCAATATGTCTCTGGTCTTACCCTCAGCCTAGCTAGGGTTATGCGAGGTACTCCGGGGCACCAAGACAACAACCACTACCACTAGCTACGATAATAGCGTGAAATGTAGTTACAAACTGTTCTGTGTGGATGCCAATATGTCCCTGGTCTTACCCTCAGCCTAGCTAGGGTTAGGCGACGTACTCCAGGGCACCAAGACAACAACCACTACCACTAGCTACGATAATAGCGTGAAATGTAGTTACAAACTGTTCTGTGTGGATGCCAATATGTCTCTGGTCTTACCCTCAGCCTAGCTAGGGTTAGGCGACGTACTTCGGGGCACCAAGACAACAACCACTACCACTAGCTACGATAATAGCGTGAAATGAAGTTACAAACTGTTCTGTGTGGATGCCAATATGTCTCTGGTCTTACCCTCAGCCTAGCTAGGGTTAGGCGAGGTACTCCGGGGCACCAAGACAACAACCACTACCACTAGCTACGATAATAGCGTCAAATGAAGTTACAAACTGTTCTGTGTGGATGCCAATATGTCTCTGGTCTTACCCTCAGCCCAGCTAGGGTTAGGTGAGATTCAGAAAGTTTATCCATAAATCAATACTCCATTATTTAACTATGCATATTTATTTCTTAATAGGGGAGCATCATTACCTTCAGATGATTGATTGTAAATAGTTTCGACATGCTACACCGCCCATTACATTATTTTGTTAAGTGTGTCTCTGAAACATAACAATACGTTAGTTTGGCGTTTAATATTGATGCTATTCAGTACATGTGTGTACAGAGGCACGGGTGGCCCAGTCGTCTAAAGCGCCGCGATTCGCTGTGCAGAGTTGCGTCACTTGGACACGCCAGAAACCTATGATTGTGGATTCGAATCCCGGTTCCCCCCGATAATGTTTCTAGGTTTGTCAGCACCATACCCGTGCTCGTGGGTTTCACCGAAGTGGTAAACGTCTGAGACATGCATCGCTTCGGGCTTTCCTCCAGCATTAAGCTGACACGCCGCGATATAACTGTAATACTGTTATAAGCGGCGTTAAACCCAACTCACTCACTCACACACATGCATACTATACATCTGTCATCTTACCTTAGAGATTAAAGATCAAGTCTCATGGTTTAGGTACAACTTTGCAGAACTGGATAGATCGTAACATCGTTTCTGCAAATATCGTATTCAAAACATCGAGAGCTACATTAATTTGCACCTCAGTCCTGCCTATCGATTTCAAAGACTGAAACGAAAATACAGCCGAGGCGGAGACTTTATACATAGAGGCTCCACATATGGTCACTGTTGGATGAGATATCCTCCAAACTCACACGCTTGATCACACAATCAGCATGCCCTCCGTTCGCGTTCATAGTCGGTTGAATACGTTTCGTAAACTCAACATAGCATTTTACGGATTTTGATATTTTAGGCCATACACAAATGCTTGACCAATAATAAATTTCCAAAACGGAAATAGCGCACAGGAGTCGATAAAAAATGACACCGGAGTTCAAACGTGTGCCCGGTGTTTGACGTGCTTAAAACGATCGGGCCGGCGAACTGCTACCGCCTCTGATTTGTTAATGCCATTATGGGCCGTTTTCTGTCTGCTCATTTGTTTGATTACCGTGTCCACAACTTATGTCGACTTATATCTTATTACTAACAACATTAGAAGATGTTTGCAGTTGTCTACTCAGGAGTTTAATTTCTAATATTTTTTTAGAAACCATGTCCCATTGTCACGCAGTATGCGCGAAGTTGAAAAGCATGGTGCAAGGACCAGATCTCTGTAAAAAATGAATTTATGACACCAACTTTCGAACTAATTTGAGATCGTGACCAGTAACAAGATTGGGTAGAATTTCATTTCTCCAAAATGTGTCCCCATTGAGAAGGGATAATCATTTATAGGCAGACGTCAAAGGTGGCGTTAAACAACCTCCTTCAAGACGGAGACCAAGCCAACATAACTTGTGTTTACATTCACAGTAGATGGCTTCAAGAACGTAGCTTTAGGCAAGCCAGCGTCAATGAACGGATATCGAGAGGGAAACCCACCATCGGCAGCAGTGGATGGGAACTACACAACGTTCATCCATCCTCCCAATGGGCCATTGGCTCCTATCAGTTGGTGGGAGGTGGACCTCCTCGGCACCTACTATATCGTCAGCGTCAGTATCACAAACCGAGAGTGCTGTGGTGAGTAGCTTTGGAACCCTACAACAGACTCTTTCAAACACAAGAAGTGACTGCATGTTATCATCTTGGGAGATCTCAGAAGTACATACTCGTAACTTAAATTCTGTCTTTTCTTCACATCTTAAAGCGCAATGCAGATTGATTCCATGATTTTCTTAATAAATATTGAAACAATTTTTAGAAGTTAACTTCTGCGAAGCATTATTTTGTTCTTCACACAAGTTGTGGTGAAAAGTTTGAAGGGGGTAGATTTTTTAGGTGTGTCCTTTTTACCTTAATATGTATTAAAACATACCTTCTGCCCGGTATGTCTTGACAAGTTGTGCACACAGAAGATTCACAACTGTGCAATGTGATATTGTCAATCTCATCAACACCATCAATGAAATTAAATTTTTAACTTTTATGATAACAGTTCATTTTGCCATTGAATATATCTAGGGATTTATAACAATTTGTTGGAAACGAGTTTGAACATCTAGAATATCTACATTCAAGATAATAAAGACCAAAAATACCAATGGTCTTCAATTCATTCCAGATTATCGACTAAGGAACTTTACAATCGACCTTATTTCTGACGACCTGTCCGCCAACCCGACCACCCGACTGTGTCACTTCTACCCAGGGAGCATTGGAAAGTATGTCACTGAGGTCATTGCTTGTGATGACCTGCTGACCGCACAAAAGGTCAGGGTCACGAAGAAGGGTCATCTTGACTTCAGTGAGGTTTCCATCAAGGCCCTGCCTGCATGTGGAGGTTAGGACGTATATCTAGTTATATATTATATCAATTCAATTAATAACCAAAATATTCTCAAGAATTAAAACCTATAAAAATTAGAAAAGTTTCATTTACTTTCACTTCTACATAGGATAGTATGGGGGGATGGGGTGTGGTTTAACGCCGCGTTAAACATTATCACTCGTATAGAGCAACGTGCAGGTACGTGTGTGCGTGTGTGTGTGTGTGTTCGTGTGTGTGTGTATGTGTGTGTGTGTGTGTGTGTGTGTGCGGGCGTGTGTGTGTGTGTGCGGGCGTGTGTGTGTGCCTACTTCATTAAAAATACTGACCCAAACGTGTGTGGCTGATTGTGGCTCCTGTAGTGATAGCCAACTGAGATACCACGCCGCAGTTTAACATGGACACCCCACTGAGACACATTGCAGTGAACCGATCAGTACTTGTTTTATCTCCTTAATGCCGAACGCCAGGCAACGTTACAACAAGTTGTTGTTGTTGTTTGTTGTTTTACGCCGCATTCAGCAATATTCCAGCTATATGACGGCGGTCTGATCAGCGAGCCTGACCACCCGATCCCGTTAGTCGCCTCTTACGACAAGCATAGTCGCCTCACCGACACTCTATCCACTAAACGACAGATGACATTCTTGCCCAATGCACCGCAATCATGAGGCGTGCCAGAATCCTCTGATATGTTCGAGTCCAAGCTCCACCATGAATATGATCTTTGATATCTTAACACCAGACCTGTCTTTAACTGAAGTGGTTAACATCAACGACGTGCATCATTTCGGGTTTTCCTCTCACATCAAACTGAAATGCTCACTAAAATACTGTTCAAAGCAGTTTTATGTTGAATGTCAAAACCCTGGACCACCCTAAGATGCCCATACCTACTCTTGGGTAGTCAGGTTAGTAACCTTGAAGTGACGTCTTCGTTAGAGTGGAATTTGCTTCTTTTATTGATTCCATGCTGAATAAAATCATTTAAATGAATATAATTAACTCAGTATTGAGAGAATACACTCTTCAAAAAGAAGCGCACGGGTAGATTTTTTAGTAAATTTATTGTACCTAATAAAGTCGATATATTATTTAATATCATAGATACAAATATGAAATACTAGAGCTTCATAGTCACTTGTTGTCGTTGTACAAAGGCATTGAAAACTGTTCATTGTCATTGTCACATAAGACCACAAGGTTGCGCTGAACTCAGTGTGACCGCCCCGGCAGCAATCACGGCTCTGCGCCTCCTCGGCACTGACTGAATAAGTGTACGAATTTTGTCCCTGGGAATTCTGCGCCATTCTGCTTGTAACGCGTTGGCCAGTTGTGAGAGTGTCGGCGGCGTGTTCTGACGTTGACGTACACGTCGCTCGGGTTCATCCCAGAGGTGTTCGATTGGGTTGAGATCTGGAGATCTCGACGGCCAGGGAAAGCCGTTGATGTTGGCATTATGAAGGTAGTCTACCGTGACACGAGCTGTGTGGGGTGGAGCGTTGTCCTGTTGAAACAGCTCCCTCTGGCGATCAATGATTGGAAGAAGGTGAAGTTGAAGAATTTGATTCATGTGGCGATTTGCTGTCAACTTTCCCTGAACCACAACCAAGTCAGATCTCGTGGTGTAGGATATGGCACCCCACACCATGACACTGCCGCCACCGAATTTGTCGATTTCATGTACACAATATGGGGCAAAACGCTCATTTCGACAACGATAAACACGTTGTCTTCCATCTCGCCGGTGAAGAAGAAATCGCGATTCATCGCTAAACCACACTCGTCTCCAGTTTCTCAAATTCCAAGTTTGTAAGATGTGGCACCAACGCACCCTCTTTGGATACGTCCTATGGCGATGTTCAGAGGCTCGGCATTTTTGAACTTGAAAAATGTTGACAATAAAATGACAAATTATTGGCTTATGCTTGCCTTTTTATAGCCACAACCACGAGTTACGAATGCCATAACTTGCACGTGCATTTGGCTTTACTGTTTTCCTCCATGACATATTTGAACAAGTGTGAAAACAATGCCGTTTAAGACATTGCAAATCGACAAAGGCTGCGTTTTGACGCACCGTTTGTCCAGTATATGGCCACAAACATTTTCCAATAACATATATCCAATTTATATACTGGATTTCTTTAGACGTCAGGTTCATTGAACTACATACTACCTGCGTTTCTTTTTTTGAAGAGTATATATTATTCTGCTATTCGTAAGGAAAATTAAGCTTATTATGATAAATCTAAATACTTTCGAAACAATAATGCAACTTTAATGATGATTTTGTGTTAATATGAACTTTCGTGTCGTTTTACATGCATTGAATAGAAAAGGGACAATCAGGATTTGTAAGGCCAAGAAACACTTGTTAAACTCTCATAGTTGTGTGTTATGGACATACACATGGCTTTGTATTTATATCTAAGGTTGCATGTTATGTGTTTTATTCTTGGATACAAATGGCTTACCAGAAATGTGGTAACCTGGTTGACTCAGGGCACTTGAAGTTAAATAATCGAACGCACAGAGTTTTGAATCAAATTCGCTCACTCGCTCTCTTCCAGGTTTGCAGTTTACATTGAACCCTGGAATCCGAAGACTGGACACTGCCTTGCGTCAGCTAGTTGTGGATTCTACAACCATGTGTGCAATACACTGTCGAGAGGAAATTGACTGCGACGCCTTCCAAACACTGACGTCAGCAACCAATGTGACGTGTCAACTTCTCGTTGGCAAAAATGGGAATACCGTCACTGATAACAATTGGAAATACTATCATTTGGCTGTATGACAATACAGCTTTCATGTTAGGGCACGTTCACGTTTGTGTTTAGATATTCCCTTGGTTTAATTTATGTGAAATGTATTCTTTAATTTAGGTCGTCAGTTTTAAACTTCAAACTTTCTTGTCAATCGCACCTATTTGTCTTCTTAAACCTCATCCATTATCCTTCTTCATCTGTGTCAGTTAATTGTCATGTCTACCTCATTAGGTTTGTGTAACTGTATAGCATATGTAACTTCATGTAGTCATTGGGGCGGTCGGGTAGTCTAGTGGTTAAAGCGTTCGCTCGTCACGCCGAAGACCCGGGTTCGATTCCCGACACGGGTACAACGTTTTAAGCCCATTTCTGGTGTCCCCCGCCGTGATATTGCTGGATATTGCTTAAAGCGGCGTAAAATCAAACTCACTCACTCGTGTAGTGATGTATTTCAATTCTGTGTGTTAGGATGTGCCGCTCGGAGCAAACTCTCTTGGATGAACTGTATGTTTCATATCTGCTGCAAACTTCACTCATTGTTGTATTTATCGATGTAGTGTTTAAAGGCTATGTGTTAAATGTTGTCTTTCATTCTAACCAAGAGCTACTTTCCTTGAGAAAACCGGATTGTATAAAAAAACATTTTTTTAGAACCAACAGCGAATACACTGTCACTTTCTGTCTATAGTCAGTGTAGATAATAACAGAATTGTCCTACATGATGTTTGGACCCGTGAATATCCGGGGTACAATAGGTCTTCAGCAACCCATTCTTGCAGTAAGAGGCGACAAACGAGATCCGTTGATCAGGCTCGCTGACTTGGTTGAAGCATGTCATCGTATCCCAATTGCGTGGATCGATGCTTATGTCAATCACTGGATTGTCTGGTCCAGACTCAATTATATACAGACCACCGTCATATACATGTAACTGAAATACTGAGTGCTGCGTTAAACAAAAAACAAACAAACAAAAAACATGATGTTTTTAGAATTCAGGTTTAAAGATTGTAGAGAACATGTGACCTCTGTGTAATCGACATTACGGGTCCGGGGTTTTGGTATATCCTATTTGAGATTTGTTGCAGATTTGTTTATCTTTTCTGAAACATTTGGATTTGCGTTCGAAACCTTGATATAATTACGTGGCTATAATCTTAGCATAGTTGGCGTTATTTCTACTTCCCTAATGGCTGCTTATCAAACTTGGTCAATATTCATATAAGTTTCACTGTTGAATCTGGTTCAAGACCATCAATATAATCATCTTTAGTAATAACGTTATCAACACGTTTCAAGATAATACATTAAAATTTTAAAAGGCTTACCTTTTCGGCGGTAACTAATAAACATGTTTGGTCTTTATTGTATATAAAACTTTGTCTTAAAGTGCAAACCTTATCATGATGGTCTTATCACTTATGTTAGTCATAATTCTAGTCCGTGGTATCCGATTTAAGTTTATTTAAAAGAAAGACCATCATTGCCACGTCGCTTGGGGTGTATGACCAGCCGAGTCGAAGTTTCCCAGCTCAACGTCCGCTCTTTGTCACGCCTAACGTACATAAGTGAGGTGAGGTGAGGTGAAATGGGGTTTAACGTCTCATCCAAGATTATTGCACTTCTATAGCGACGTGCATGTACGTGTGTGTGTTTGTGTGGATGCTTGTACTAGTCCGGACTGATGCCGATTTATATTTAGTGCTAGCTCACTGAGACACCATGCCGCAGTTTAACATGAATACCCCACTCAGACACAGTATACTGACTCCGAGCCGACCAGTCCTTGTTTTAGCCCCTTAATTCCGACCGTCAGACAGGGTAACAACAAAAACCATCTTTTAATGTCTTTTGGTATGACGCGGCCGGGGAACAACGTACATAAGTACATAACATAAGCAAGCAGTTGGATATCCACGACTTGATATTTATGCCAGGCTCAACTCACTATGTGATTTCTCTCATAAAGAAAATACACAAGATAATAAACTGGGCGGCAAAAGAAAGTATAGGTCGAGTTCCATGATCGATAAAAAATATCAAGAAGAGGTTTTGTTGTGAATTATAATATAATCTAGGTAGGGGTAACACATGATTGATCAACCCAGTTTGAATGAAATTGGCAATCACAGGTAATGTAAGCTCAAGGTAAACAATGGTGGGGTAAGAAATTTCATTTTCAAAAGTTGTCTGAAATGTCACCAAAACATTGTCAGACACACTACAAGTTCATTGTCGACACAGTTGCCTTCAATAGCGTGTATGACCTCCAGCTGCCTCAATGCATGCTGTGATACGCCGCCTCATCGATGACGTCAGTCTTCTGATGACGTTGACTGGAATCCGTTGCCACTCGTCTCTCAGGGCCTGCTGCAGTTCTTGTCTGTTGACTGGAGGCTGATGGCGTGCTCTAATCTGTCTGTGAAGATGGTACCACAGATGTTCAATAGGATTCATATCGGTTGAGTGGGCAGGCTAGGGCAAAAACGTCAACGTTCTGCTGGTTTAGAAAGTTCTTGCAGTATGGGGCCTGGCATTGTCGTGTTGAAACAATGTCCCCTGCTGTTGGTTTTGTAAGAACGGAAGCACAACTGGCTGCAACACTTGGTCTCTGTACTGCACAGCGTTCAGGTTTCCCTGTATAATCACCAAATCAGTCTTCTGATCTCCACAAATACCGCCCCACACCATGACACCTCCCCCGCCGAATGGATCGACCTCTCGAATACACGCCGGAGCCAAACGTTCCCCTCTGCGTCGATAAATTCTTTTTTAGCCGTCATTTCGAAACAAGTTAAACCGACTTTCATCAGTAAACAGCACTCGACGCCAATTTCTCACTTGCCAGCGTCGAACCTGCCTCGCCCATCGCAGTCTCAGGCGTCGATGTTGAGCAGTCAGTACCTTTCCTCGGAAAGGACGATACGCTCGGATTCCAGCAGCACGAAGTCGTCGTAGTACTGTATGTTGGCTAATGGGATGTCCCAACGCTATTGCTGCCGTCGCCGTCGCCGTTACGAATCTGTTTCGCAGGTGAAAGAGCCGTATCTGACCGTCTTCCAGTGGTGTTGTCACTCGGGGTCGTCCGGTTCTCTTGAACGATACATCGAATCCTCAGCATGGAAATAAGTTACGCAACTACCTCTTTTTAAAAAAAGATCTGGTCCCGGAAATTTACTTGCAAACCACTATATCCAAGAATCTCCAGGAATATCTCTCCAGACTACGTCGTGGAAGCCTCTCCCTTCACGTGGAGACAGGTCGGCACAATATCTGACAAAACCCAAAGCGTATCAAATGTATTGCTTCTACCATAAGAAACATGATTATTAGACGTCAATTTTCATATGATACTTGCATTGTTTATTAATTTACATCATTTTATAACGATAATAGCATTGTGAATTGTATTTTACCGAACATAATGTGATAAATAAGTAGTGTCTCGTGAGCTAAGATATTGCTGAATATTAAACATATTTGATTGTGCTATGAAATGTTTTAACAATGTGTGTTTAACTTGTGACACTTGAATATACTTTGTCTGTCTGTCTGTCTGTCTGTCTATCTGTGTATTTCGTTCGGGTCAGCTATCTGTTCACCTGATCGACGTACTCATCGATCGAGTCCAAATGTTAATTGCATACTTAAAATCGTTTGTTGTTTTTGTCAATCCTTTAACTATAATTTGGTTTATCTTTGTCAATGTAATCGTTAATTAAGCATTGACAATACTTCCCGAGCAACAGTGGGCAAATACGAGAATATTATGTGTTTCTTAAAACAGTATCACACATACAAAAAAGTGATATTCTATTCATTATGCACACGTTATAAATAGATGGCAAGCGCACAGAGCACTTTTGCACAGTTAATGCTGCGCTATACACATGCATATATTATTAAGTGAATATTAAATGCTTCTATACTTTAAATCTTGTCGAAAAGGGCCAACATTGTATGAATAACGTTAAAGTCTGCGCCTGATGTATGCCCACGATGACGTTTGCATAACGTCGACAATGTCACTGAGCACGTAAACCATTAAGTGTGAGGTTTTGTAAGGATTTTGTTATGAAAATAAAAATATACCTTTTTGGACATTTGAGATCTGCCTAGATATGCACATTTTGTTTTATTATTCTGTAATCCGGCCCGACTTTTCTTAGCCCGACTTTTAGGCAATCCAAAAAAATATGTCGCCGTGACGAATTCTTTTCAAAGGTCGACAGGGCTCATTTTAACTCACTGGAAATAGGAAATATAAATATAAGGGAAAAAGACATGTTCATAAAGAAAATTTTCCTGTCAAGTTATTGAGTTATTGCATCAGCAAGTCTGTGACTAGTCTGTCAATTAAAATCGATGAATTAAAACTTTAATTGTTTTTTTTTTACTTATTTGTTTATATCACACGCATAATCATTCGATCGTCTAATATATAATTTACACACAAGGGAGTGAAGATCCGGGGTTGTCGTCAGAGGCATATTCGACTTCGAAGGCTCTGGAAAGCTCGAGGATAGCTTCTGTCGTCAGTGTGCTAGACGCCTCGGCACCGGCCAATGTCTTCACATAGAAATCTTGAAGAAAATCCATATTTCCTAAACTCACAATATCATTTAAGACATCAGAATTCATGTCGAAAACAGTCTCAACGTTTCCTAAATGAACATCGCCGTACATGTTACTTGCATCGGCCATTACTAAGCTGTAGCAGACGACAGACTTACTTACTTACTTACTTACTTTGGAGATTTAACGTGCGCTTTCCGACTGATGCGTATTTCGCACACGGGCCCGGCCAGGCCATTTAATGTGTTTCCGAAAGGGGCGAAGGTGGTCTGTGCAACCCAAGAGGGGGTTTTAGGGGTTGCTTATATAGAATTTGGGAATTTTGAGATTTGGAATAGATGCCGATGGGATTGGGGAGGAGAACTAAGGGAGCTGGGTATGGTGGATGTTTGTTTGTTTATGTGATTTTGATTTGGTAGGTTATTGTGTTTTTAGATGCGTTTTATTAGTTCCGTTTTTATTAAGAATACGCCTAAGGCCTTGAAGTTTTCTAGTTTATTTTGTGGGTTTAGTATTGCTTCTAGAGTTAGAGCCTTGTTTAGATTGAGGGTGGTTTGTAATGCGGTTCGATGTGTTAGGTAGTGTGTGCAGTGGATGAGTGCGTGTTCTGGGGTTTCTGGTTGTTTGCAGTGTGGGCAGTTACCTGTAGTGTGTTTTTTAAAAAAATTTAGGTGGTTATTTAGGTTGGTGTGTCCTGTTTGTAGTTTAGTGATTACTCTGTCGATTTTTTTGGATGGATGGAGAATTTTTGGTTTGGTTAGTGGTTTGCTGAGCACTTTTTTGATTTGGCTATTTGAGTTTAGATATAGGTTATGCCATTTTTTGTGATTTTTTGCTTGTTTACACTTTTAATTTCTGATTTTGAGATGGGTAAGTTTAAGCTTATTTCTGGGATTTTGAGGGATAGTTTAGCTGCTTTATCGGCGTTTTCATTACCGTATATTCCTACGTGGGCGGGTATCCACAAGAAGGTTATTTGTTTGCCTGCCTTAGTTAGGTCGTTGGAGCTTTTAAGTATTTGATTTATTAATTTAGGTCGGTTTTTGGTATTTTTGTTTTGGAGGGCTTGCAGTCCACTTAGGGAGTCGGTAAGTATTAGGATTTTTTTGTGGTTTTTGGATTCTTGATTATGGAGGGCTGAGGCCATGCCCATTAGTTCTGCCGTGAATATTGATTGGTTGTTTCGGAGTCGGAAGGATTGTGTGGTTTTAGTTGGTTGTGTGGTATGGACTCCGAAACCTGTGTGTTTGGAGGTCGGATCTGAGGATCCGTCCGTGTAAATGTGACACCAATTTGGCCAATTTTCGTGTATGTATGCTAGTGTGGTAGTTTTAGCTATGTTTGGGTCGGTTTGTTTATTTATTTGGCTAGCTAGTGTTGTCTCTATTTTGGGTATTTTAAGTTTAGGGGTAAAGATATTTGATTGTTTGCAGTTTTGTTTAAGATTTTTAATTTGGTGTTCATTTAGGTAGTTTGTTATTCTTTGGGATATTGGGGTAAGTAAGGGGTGTTTACGAGCTAGAGCTTGGTTTTTGGGGCTGATGTTTTGGTTTATTAAGTTTTGGATGAGAGGGTTTGATTGGGACGCGGCCCAGAAATTTAAGCTTAGCTGTTCCCTGCGTAGACTTAGTGGCATTTCTCCTGTTAAGGCCTGAAGTGAGGTGTAGGAGGTGCCATGTTGGGTGCGTGTAATTAGTTTGAGAGCCTGATATTGTATTGAGTCAAGTTTTTTAGATAGAGAGTTGTTTAGGGTGTTGTATATGGCGCAGCCGTAGTCTAGTTTTGATCTAATTAGTGATATGTAGAGAGAGAGGAGGGTATCTTTGGATGCTCCCCAGTTAGAGCCAGTTAGGCATCTTAGGGTGTTTAGGTCTTTACTGCATTTAGTTGTTAGGTTTTGGATGTGAGCATCCCAGGTGAGATGTTCATCGAAAATAAGTCCTAAGAATTTGGTTTGTTTTTGAAATTTGATTGTTTGATTGTTTAGCTGGAGGATTGGGGAGGCGGGTTTCATGTTTTTATGTTTGAATACTATTCCTGTTGTTTTTTCTGAGTTAAGGGAGAAGCCCCATTTGTCAGCCCATTGTTGTATTTTATTAAGAGATTTTTGGAGTAAATTTTGGACCATGTTCATGCTTTTAGTGCGGATCCAGATGGCTCCATCATCCGCGAATTTTGATGTGTTTACTTTAGGGGATAGGCGCTCGAATAGATCATTTATCATTATATTGAAGAGGGTGGGGCTGAGGATACTGCCCTGTGGAGTACCATTTTCTAGGGGACATTGGTCCGATAGAGTTTGGTCTATACCCACGGTTATTTTACGATTGTTTAGGAAGTCCTGGATGTAGTTTATTATCTGACCTTTGAGTCCTATTTTTTTAAGTTTTTGTATTAGCCCATCGTGCCATACCATGTCGAAAGCTTTAGAGAAGTCTAAGAAGATGCCTGTGGTATATTGTTTATTTAGCTGTCCTGTCTTAATATCTTGTTCTAGTCGGGCGAGGTTATCTAGGGTTGAGCGGCCAGGAGTGAAACCGCTTTGATCTGGGTTTATGATGTTATTTTGGGTTAAGTAATGTTGTAATCTATTTTTAGCCATTGATTCCATTACTTTACATAAGTTTGAAGTTAGGGATATTGGTCTATATGAGTTAGCTTGATTAGCTGGTTTATTAGGTTTAGGGATTGGTATGACTAGGGCCTGTTTCCAGGGAGTAGGAACCTGTCCGTTTAGGTAGATGAGATTGTATAGTTTGAGTAGTGCCTGGAGTAGTTTTAGGGGGAGTTTTTTAATTATTTGGTAAGAAGTTAGGTCTAATCCTGGGGCTGTGCCCTTTTTTCTGTTTTGGATTACGTAGAGGAGCTCCTCCATTGTGTAGGGTTGATTTATTTCTAGATTGTTATTGTTTGGTTCTTTTGTGGGTTTGTTTTCTGTTTTAAGTTTATCTTGGAATTTTTTACTGAAGTTGGTGTTACTGCTAACGGCCGAAAAGTGGTTGGCGAGATTATTTGCTTTTTGGGCGGGGTTGGTTGAGTTGTCAATGTTAGGTTTTTTTTTATGTCGTTTTAAGCCTCTGATGGCGTGGATTTTGCGCCAGACCGTTCTGGCATCTGTACGGTTATTTATACCTTCGCAGAATTTTTTCCAGTCTCTACTTTTGGCTATTTGGACTAGTTTTTGAACCTGGAGGTTTAGTTCGTGGGCTATGTTTAAATATTTGTAGTCGCGTTTTGCTTTATTGAAGGGTGATTTACGTTTTCGTCTAGTCTGTTCTATTTCCTCATTCCACCATGGTACCGTCGGTTTGCCTGTCTTAGATGTTTTGAAGGGGATAGAGGTTTTGGCTGCGTTTATTATATAGTCTGTTAGGTTTTTACAATAGGTTTCTGGATCATTATTTTCTATTTCGTTTAAGTTAGCTTCGTTGCAGATATCTTGGAATTGGTCCCAGTTAGCTTTATTGTAATGGAATTTTGGTTCTTGGTTTTCTGTTTAGATTGGTACGTTTGTATTTCCTATGGTTATGTTTATGGGGAAGTGGTCACTACCTAGCGGGACGTCGTGCACTTCCCATTGAGTACTTTGGGCTAGATCTGCGGTGCATATGGTTAGGTCGATAGCCGACATTTTTTGGTTTATCTTATCGTACCTCGTGGGTTGGTTGCTATTAAGGAGTACTAGGTCGTTTGTATCTATCCATTCAGAGATTAATTTGCCATGATTATCTATTTTATCATCTATGCTCCATGTAGGATGGTGAGCGCTAAAGTCAACTAGGAATATAGTAGATTTATCGCTTATTTGGAGTAGTTTGTTTAGATCCAGACGACAGACACTCTAGTCGGTAAAATATGTTTAGTTGTGAAAAATGCAGTTAGCTCTTGTGTGTTTATTTTGTTTGTTTGTTGTTTAACGCCGCACACAGCAATATTCCAGGTCTATGACGGCGGTCTGTAAATAAGTAAGGATAAGAATTTATGGATGAACAACTTCTTTATTACAATTAAGAGCGACGGCTATTACATACCCCCGGCGTACCATCAACTCATCAAAGACCCCAATCAGCCATAATCCCGTTGTTTATATTACTGGCTTCATCCTTTGTTTTTGGCACTGACTTCACCGATGATTGTCATCACTGCCCTTGTGTGTACACAACAGGCTTCTCTACCCCAGTATAACAATATCTACTCTACTGTATAAACATTGCCTCCTACTTGTATATATACTTGCCTACCACACTCTGTAAATAACTTGCTTGATAAAGGTGTTAGAACCTACACCGAAACGTCGCTCTTAATTGTAATAAAGAAGTTGTTCATCCATAAATTCTTATCCTTACTTAGTACTCCAACTTCTAAATGCCTATCAAAGAAGGTCTGTAAATAATCGAATCTGGACCAGACAATCAAGTGATAGATATCATGAGCATCAATCCACGCAATTGAGGTCGGTGACATGCATCCACCAAGTCAGCGAGTCTGACCAACCCGATCCGTTAGTCGCCTCTTACGACAAGCAAGTTCTCTTGGCAAGATCGGTAGAAATGATTATTGTCGATATTATCATGTTAGGCAACTTTACAAGCGTGCATTATCGTGATGTGAACTTGGCTCTGCAAGCACCAGGCGCCACTTTTTCCAACATGATACTTCTTGTTTGTACCCACACAGTGTGAGTATGTATTTTCCTGACAGCTTAGGACATACAAGGTCGCCGGATCATCAAATGTCTTCAATGTTACCGTTCAATGTGTGTGTTCACGCACACGGTGTTCTCACACGAAATTGTTAATCGTGTTGTTGGAGGTGTTATCTCAGGAAATGCATTAAACATATTATTATGCTTCAGGCATTTGAAAAAGATAAATTGTCTGGCACAAAAAATACATTGTTGCAAGATGTTTTAAAAATACTTCCACGTTGAAGTTCACGAATCGCCCTGCCCTTGTTTGAATGTGAAGGATTTATCCCCGAAGCTCTTAAATGTGCAAGAACATCTCCATTCTGGGTATATTTTCACACACTAAATGTGACGCATTAACTGTCTGTTCTCTTTACGAAATGACATTTCAGAGGAGTATATATTTTTAAAACCCCAGAAAATCCATATTCGCCATTGATATATTTTTATAATTCCATATCCGATTTGAACGTATTTGAATAATTGAAACAAGACGTTTGTACAGAGATTTCCCTTGAGGCCAAATCACTAGTCAGCACACGGTTTAATCGACAGAGATCCAGTTTAATGTGTCTTCGTACTAATAAACCGCCCCTGGCAGTCTTGCATACTCTTCCTCTCTGACATTTTTAACAGGTAGTGTAAAACCAGTCACGTCTTAATATTAATATTGAGATATCGTTCAATGTAGGCTGTGGCAGCAAAACTATTCATTATCCATTATATGTGATGTAAGATTTGTTCCCGCGCTTTTAGCATTATTTCAGACATATCATGGCGGGGGAAATAAAGCCTAAGGCTCAGGGATGCTCCTACTCTAAATTTGCTATGAGAACAAGAACGAGTTTAATTTTATGTGACTTCAATTTTTCAGATATTAAGGTTGTTACTGTAGCTGTATATGATAACGATGTTTATGACTCATAAGGTGTTTATGTTTTGTTTTTTTTATGTGGTTTGTTGTTTAACGCCGCATTCAGCAATATTCACTGAGGTGAATTGTCTCAACTTCTTGCTCAGATGCTGACTCAGATGGTGGTTCAGATGAACCTTGTGTAAAATTCTGTCTGAGAGGCTGATGATTTGTTTTGTTTGTTGTTTAACGCCGCAATATTCCAGGTATATGACGGCGGTCTGTAAATACACGAGTCTGGACCAGACAATCCAGAGATTGACGTCATGAGCATCGATCCACGCAATTGAGTTACGTTGACATGCATCAACCAAGCGGGCGAGCCTGACCTACCGATCCTGTTAGTTGCCTCTTACTGCAAGCATAGTCGCCTTTTACAGCAAGCATGGGTTGCTTAAAACCTATTCTACACCGGATCTTCACGGGTCTGTTCAAATAATTAGTGTTTACAGGAGTTGATTACACAATCTCAGTTTTCAGTCTGACATTACTCGTAAAATATAATAAAGGTTGTTCTCAACATAACTGATGCAACATATTGTTGATGTGATTGTCGTCATCATCAATGACTAAGACAAACTGATTATGTTTTTTCAGATAGGTGTTCCGATTGGCCTTGGATACTCGTTACATGGTTTTTTTTCATGTTCATGTAGTCATTATAATAAAATATCAAATAGAGAGGCACATTCTTTGAATTAATAATCGTGTACATGTATATGCTTAAACAGTTTTTGTCTTCACATTCTCATTTCGAGTACAGTAAACTACGGTTATAACGAACTCAAAGGGGCCACTTATTTTAGTTCGTTATAATTGTAGTTCGTTATAAGCATATATACAGGATATACACAGCAAATGCCCGGGACCAAAATACAGTAAGTTATATCCGTCAGTTAGTTATAAACATAGATTACTGTAAAGGAAAATTATAACGGCCACAAGCGCGATCGTTCACTTCTGCCCCCTAAGTTTGTACAAACATTCTGGTTCTACTAGATGGGTCCCGTAAAACAAAAACTGGTTTATCAGGGTTGTTTTATGTACTCTAACTAAGGGGAATAATTGATGCAACATATAATAATATAATGAAAGCTTGCTTATCCATTGTTTTTCGTCTCTCTGATGACCAGGATTCAATGATTGTGGTCCCCATGGTGACAATAGCTTCTGTCCCGCACGGAGACTAACATCAGTACATGGAGGTCAGGACATTATGTCACCTTCAAATCAATGTGCTTGAAGGAATATCCTTGCAGGGGACTTACTTACCTCAGTCTGACCTGAAACAAAATTGGAGCGCCAATTTTTTCCCATTTAGCTGTTAACATGTATAGATATGTTTGTCCTGTGATGTAGGATGATCAAATCACTATAATGGAAATATCCTCCTAATGTCTACCATAAAATATTTGGGCGTAAAAAGTCAAATCGCAGTGAAAATGATATGAATGGGTCACTGGAAATCAGCGGTGACACCAGGTGTTCGCGAAAAGTGTACGCATTGGTTGCCGCTCATACAAAAGAGTAAGTGTCTGTTGGATGCCTGACGCCACACAGTATACGCCTGTCATACGATGGCGACCTGTTAACAATCGCGTCTTGACCAGACAATCAAGTGACGAACCAGACAATCCATTGACACTATAGCGCATTTACTGATATTAGTGAAACTAAAAACGATATGATAGTTTTGAATTACGTCTGCAGCCTACAAGTGCAGGAGAACTTCTACTTATAAGTAAAGAAAAACATAAAGGGTTATTATGTTTTGCCACACAGTGGGAGACCGTTTCAATATATCGACACAAACACGTCTTTTGTTGTTCACTCAGCAAAACTGATAAATGCTGATGATGAAACTCGGGCATTTTAGTCAGCCAGTTGAAAGGCCGACCCCTTTCAAGTTAAATTTCTAAAAACGTCAACGTCAGAAAAAAATCAGCCTCGATTATCTGCTAAAACAGATTTCATTGGGCGTAACAAGCAAAACAAGCTGCGACATTATAACAATGGAAAACTGGAAATCAATGTGAAGCATTGGTATTTCACATCAATAAACTGGACTTTTAATACAATATTATTGATTCCTTCACGCTTATATAAATCAGATCGTTTTTTAACATCGTTTTCACAAATCCCTGACAACATGCAGAAAAGGTAAGCTTGATGTTAAAGAAAATGTCGTTTGGTATAGAGGTACATTATTGTACTTGTTGCAATCATATGTAAGTGCACAACGACGACGGCAGTTATCTGTTACATTGGAAAACATAAAACAAATAACAGTATGCAGATCGTCATAAAGTTTCTGATTACTTACATGGTTGGTTGGTTGGTTTGTTGTTTAACGCCGCACTCAGCAATATTCCAGCTATATGCCGGCGGTCTGTAAATAATCGAGTCTGGACCAGACAATCCAGTGATTAATATCATGAGCGATCATGAGAATCAGACAAAATCCATCGTTTCAATGCTATAAATGTGCGATTTTAGGGCGTATGAGAAACAGATATACTGCACTCGTGCCTGTCAGATGCCATTTATCAACAAGAGCAGCACCGCGGCATTGTTTGTCAGAACAAAATACAAACATTTCCAGTGAAAGCAAAAACATCTCATTGTTCCATGGTAACTGTATCATCTTACGATGTACCATTCCGTGATAAGGATTGTCAATAGGTAACCTTTGAAGCTGTGCAGAAAGTCCAATATTTGTATACATCACTTGACAACTCTTTGATGAACATTTGCAAGTGGGAAGGACCTGACTACATGACACTTTTGTATGGAGAGCAACTTTTTTAATTTTTCATCACGACGTTTCCGAGCAACCACTTACTCATCCATCATCCTGGAAACGACGTTGATAGGTTGGTCGGTTTGTTGTTTAACGCCACACTCAGCAATATTACAGCTATATGACGGCGGTCTGTAAATAATCGAGTCTGGACCAGACAATCCAGTGATTGATACCATGAACATCGATCCACGCAATTGGGATCGATGACATGTATCAACCAAGTCAACGAGCCTGACCACCCGATCCCATTAGTCGCCTTTTATGACAAGCATAGTCACCTTTTACGGCAAGCATGGGTTGCTGAAGACCTTTTCTACCGGTAATAAAGAATAAAAGATGTTGCTATCCATAAAAAAGTGTCATGTATTCATCACAAGTATGTTTATATCGATTGTGTGTCAGAATCAGAAATGGGATCCAAATCAATCTCAGTCATCTTATCATCAACACACTCAGAAATCCGAGCACGCTTTCAAATAACGTCATCAGATGGACCTCCATCATCCTTTTCATCTGTTCGGTATCGTCACTAAACCCCTACATCCCATAACCCCTACAGCTTGTAACAGGTTCACAGTTGAATTCACAGCTAATCACCTGTCTGTTACCTTTTTAATTAAATGGATTAACCGAAACAGTGAACCAAGTTGTAAGGAGATAATAATTTATCGAGGTACGTTTATGACAAAATATTTTACAATATATGACAAGCACATTCGACAACAAAGAACAATTTTGATTTAACGAAGTGGCATTAAAAGCTCGACACTTGTCAAACCAGCCATGATAATGTTTGCCATTTCTTTGACTAAATCTCAGAAACTTTTTATTTCTTCACCACTTTACCCTACTCTCATGGATTAATTAGCTTTAATTACTTTATTCCTCAGCGCAATGAATTGTGATTGTCACATAAAGAGTGATATTTTGTTGATATGTGAACATTTTGTTTGCGTAACTGCACTTCATATCTTAAGTCTACAAATCTTTTGTGTGTGTACTCAACTTTATTTTGATAATATTTAAGCGTTTGCAAACGATGTACATATTAATCTTTTACCGTGCTTAATTACAAGCAAAATATTTAACACCTTTCCGTCACGTACTGTCATTTCGTATTGTGCTGTTATCAAGAATAGACTGGGTATAGTGTTACTGTTTCTGTATGAAATGAAAATATCAAACGAATTCAATGTACAAAAATAAATACATATGCCAATTATATGAAAACATTCAATTTAACATTCAGTACACTTAATGCAGAATAGAACATATAAATAATATGATTGTACTGTTAATAGACATTATAAATATTTCACATGTGTCATTCACTTGGTAAATATATCCTATAACTACCATTCTTTCTTCTCCTTACAAAGTTTAAAAAGAGCAAACCCAACTCACAAAGCCTCTGTCCTGACCATCTGCAAAAATGTGAACCACGTGGTCTCATGGAGGGTAACAGGCACTGAAGCTGTGTACATTGTCCAGTATTGCGGTTTGGGTGTGAAGGCAGGGGACATAATATGTCCTGATTTTGATGGTATCTCTTCATTTCGCCTTGGAGTACATAAGTATCTTTGATCACATCCAATAGATAATATGATTGTTCACCTCGGCGTATTCCTTCTCCACTGTTTACCGACTCCCATAGGTTAATTAGCTGTATTGGGGTTTAGGGGTTATGGGACGTTGGGGTTTTGGTAGACAATCGTCTGTTTCATATTATTAAAGAAATTAAATAACATGCGTCATTTGCAACGGAAAGATGGTCATACAATAAAACTATAGTATTTCCAAGTGTTATCAGTGACGGTATTCCCATTTTGGCCAACGAGAAGTTGACACGTCACACCGAGGGCTGACGTCAGTGTTTGGAATGCGTCGCAATCTATTTCCGTTCGACAGCGTACTGCACACGTCGCCGTAGAATCCACGTTTAGCTGACGCAAGGCAGTGTCCAGTCTTCGGATGCCAGCATTCAATGTAAACTGCAAACCTGGAAGAGAGTGAGTATTTCAGTTTGGCGTGAGAGGAAAGCCCGAGGTAATGGTTTAATGCATAAATGTTTACCACTTTGGTTAAACCCACCATGACATGCAGACCTGGTATTGAGAAGCCAAGGATCATAATCTGGGTGAAGTTGGGATTCGAACATATCAGCGGATCCTGGTACAACAAGTCTCAATTTCTATGCCTTGGGCAACAGTGTCACCCGTGCCTATCCTTTACCAATAGTTTCGTTTGCAAGCCACTTTCAGTAGGTTCCATCAACGCGGAGTGCACCAACACTGGCCGTAACATATTCCCCACGAGGGGGTTCCACGTACCCCATGCCTTCTGCATGACGAGCCGCTAACGTCTTCTAGTGGATAGAGCATCTATACGGGGAGCGGAAGGTACGTGGTTCGACCCATTGGTCGCCTCATTGGTCGACGTTGGTATGAGTACTTGTTGTTACCTTGGCTAGCGTTCGGCATTAAGGAGATAAAATAAGGACTGATCGGTTCACCGCAATGTGTCTCAGTGGGGTGTCCATGTTAAACTGCGGCATGGTATCTCACTTGGCTATCGCTCAGGCACACACGTCGATAAGTAAGTGCAATAATCTTGAATGCGACGCTAAACCCTATTCACCTCACCTTACTTCGGCTTGAAGAGCGAACACTTGAACCACTTGGCTACCTCACAGCCCCCAAATGCGGAGATGATAGAAGTAAAGGACACTATTGTCTTATTTTGTATTTTTCTTTTTAGAACATAACCTCGAGCTGAGAATATTATGATTATAACTTAACTTGGTAATGTATAAAGTAGATAAACGATCTCACCTCCACACGCATGTAGGCCCTTGATGGAAACCTCACTAAAGTCCAGAGGACGGTCCTCCATGGAGACCCTGACCTTCCGTGCGGTCAGCACGTCATCACATGCAATGATCTCAGTGACAGACTTTCTAATTGTACCTGGGTAGAAGTGGCACAGTCGGGTGGTCGGGCTTGCGGACAGGGCGTCAGACATTAAGTCAATTGTAAAGTTCCTTAGACGATTATCTGTGATGAATTTAAATCAATGGTTTATTATTTTACTTTACTCGATGTTCAGACTCCTTGCAATTAATTCGTTATAAATCCTATATATATGCAAGCGCGAAAAGTAGTGGTATTAAAGTTTTTAGATAACCGAATTTCAATGAAGATTTTGGTGAGATTTCCTTTATCGCTTTATTAATTTTCTGTGCACAACCGATAATGGCCGGTATGTTTAAGTATTGGAGAAAACACGCCAGGGACATTACAACGTCCCTGTTTATGAGAATTAACCCGACTGGAAAGTGAAACCTCACAATAGGTTTTAATGCCTATAGAAAGAAGTCTCTTACTTAATAGCGATCCCAATGAATAGGTTTATAAATACATATTAAGGTCAATAGAAAGTCACACCTCAAATAAGCTTTCCCTTTCAAACCTTTTACTCCAGGGTTTCTCAAACACAACAAACTGCTAGGGGGAACACGAATTTTGATATTTGATTCAATTTTAATTTAGAAATCGTAAGGAATCAATCTTCTGCCAACTCCATTGCACTTTAAAATCGTCAAGGAAAGGATAGTAGTTTTGAGTTATGCCCTTCTAAAATGTCAGTACGCTGTACATATACGTTACCAAAGCTACTCACCACAGCACTCTCGGTTTGTGATACTGACGCTGACGATGTAGTAGGTGTCGAGGAGGTCCACCTCCCACCAACTGATGGGGTCCACTCGACTACCGGGTGGATGGATGAAGGTTGTGTAGTTCCCATCCACTGCCGCCGATGGTGGGTTTCTATTTCGATATGCGTTCATCGACGCTGGCTTGCCTAAAGCGACGTTTCTGAAGCCATCAACTGTGAATTTAAATAAAGGTGAGTTAGGTTTTCAGTATTTCAATAATATTTATCGCATCTTGGAGATAGCGACACAGGTCGTAGATGTGGACGTTTTGGTTGGTTGGCTGGTTTGCCGTAAAAGGCGACTATGCTAGTCGTAAGAGGCAACTAACGGGATCGGGTGGTCAGGCTCGCTGACTTCGTTGATGCATGTCATCGTATCCGAATTACGTGCATCGATGCTCATGATGTCTGTCACTGGATTTTCAGATCCAGACTCGATTATTTACAGACCGCCGTCATACAGCTGGAATATTGCTGAGTGCGGCGTTAAACAACAAACAAACAAACAATGAGAGGCGACCTGTAGATTCGATGGATACAATGAAAGTATTAAATATTGATACACTCAACACCTCTTATAAAGTACCATTTCATTTTTTATCCAACTAACATCTTGTTTGAAGAGACGTATTCAATCTATCAAGTTTACTTCGTCCATGGTACAGTTGAAAGAAACATAATGTTAGTATCACATGCCCAGCGTGTTACAACCTTTCAGAACAAATTTCATATAATTTGCACACTAAAATGCTGCCAAATGTAAACCATTCAATCACATGAGTTAAATACATTTGTAAACAGATGTTCACAAGACATTTAGACAAGAAGTAGGTAGCCCCATGAGTACCATTTGTGCCCCCTTCTTGTTGATCTGTGTCTTTTTGCATCAGAGTTGGAATTTCTGCTCGGATTGGCAAAGTGAAAACAGGGGAATTTGTCCATGAAATTTAATTTAAGCTTCAGTTATATCGATGATCTGATATTGTTCGATAACGGCCAAATTACAAATTCCCTTCCACTAAATTACCCACCTGAACTAGAAACAAACGAGACCAGCGATACTGCCTCGTTTGTTACACATTACGACCTGTGCAAAAAGATTCAAAGTGACAAAAAACTCTCCACAATACCATGTGACACGAGGGATGACTTCAACTTTCCAAGAGACAACTTTCCCTTCATGAAGAGCAATATTCCCGCAGCTCCAGCCTTTGGTGTCTCCATTCAACAACTTTTGCGGTACAATGGAGCATGTTCTTTCTACCAGGATTTCACAGAGCGTCATACGACTCTTGTTCAGAAGTTGTATGATTCAGGTTACATCGTTCAAGGCATCAGTAAAGCTTTCAAAAGGTTTTATTGCGACTGAGTGAGTGAGTATGGTTTTACGCCGCTTTTAGCAATATTCCAGCAATATCACGATGGGGAACACGAAGAAATGGGCTTCACACATTGTATCTATGTATGACGTTAAACCCGGGGATTCGACGTGGTAAGCGCGACGGGTACCCCCGGTGGGGCAGGTTACGCTTACCTTTTCGCGAATACCTGGTATAGTCGCTATTTGATAATGATTCAAAAGACGCATGCTTATTATTATTGGGGTCCGAATTAACCTCGGTTTTATATAATGTCACTATCAATTTTAACACTCAGCTATCACCATCTTTGTTATATAACAATATCAAAATGGAAACATCTCAAACTGGTAGAGAGTATTAAAGATGCAAACATCCCCCGCTTCTATGAGCCTTCAATAGCATCCTCGATTTCGTAATGCGACTTAATAGAAATTCGTCAGATATGGTAGTATTACGTTACAATCTGTTCATGTTTGGCGGAAGCTGCATCATTAAAGGAAATAAAATACTCTTAACTGAACGTGAGTTTCGGACAAATGTGAAAAACACAAGAGCAAGTAATGTTTTTTCAAAAGATTTGCAAATTATGAACCAAGAAAACGAAAAACGCTGGTGATTCACGTTCAATGCGCTAGTCCGAAACAATTTATAGTCTAATTATCTGAAGAGATAAGACGTCATAATTAATGGTGAAAATATCTTGGGTCACCTTCCTCATAGCTCTCGTGAAGTTTGAAACTTCAGCCTTTTTACTCTTCTTTTTATCAATACTTCTGCATTTTACTATGCCATAGTTCGTAAACTTCGTTGGTTGGTTGGTTTGTTGTTTTACGCCGCACTCAGCAATATTCCAGCTTTATGGCTGCGGTCTGTAAACAATAGAGTGAGGACCAGACAATCCAGTGATTGGCATCATGAACATCGATCCACGTAATTGGGATCGATGACATTAATTAAGTCAGGGAGTCGATCCCGTTAATCGCCTTTTATTACAAGCATAGTCGCCTTCTTCGGCAAGCACGGGTTGTTGAAGACCTATTCTACCCCGGATTTTCACGGGTCTCGTAAACTTGGAGTGAAAGCAGGAAAGACTGGCCAGCTTGCTGTCATTCCAATATTTGAAAAAGTTTCCAGATCTTTTATAACGGATTATTCCCACCTGTATTCACATTTGCCGAAATTAGTAAAACATGTAATTCAAAGGGTAAGCTATGTAACTTTTACTCACCATTTGCCAGAATTCCTAGATAGGTTATTAAAAGTAAAACACTCGTCCTCGGTGGTTCCATGTTCTGTCTGCAATGAAGTCGACACGTCAACATACATCGGTGACGTCTGTTAGAAACGCATCAATACGTTAGACACACAATCGATATAAACATACTTGTGATGAACACATGACACTTTTGTATGGATAGCAACATCTTTTTTTCTTTATCTCGACGTTTCCAGTATGATGGATGAGTAAGTAGTTGCTCGGAAACGTCGTGATGAAGAATAAAAAAAGTTGCTCTCCATACAAAAGTGTCATGTAGTCAGGTCCTTCCCACTTGTAAATGTTCATCAAAGAGTTGTCAAGTGATGTATACCAATATTGGACTTTCTGCACAGCTTCAAAGGTTACCTAGTGACAATCCTTATCACGGAACGGTACATCGTTGGATGATACAGTTACCATGGAACAATGAGATGTTTTTGCTTTCACTGGAAATGTTGTTTTTTTTTGTTCTGACAAACAATGCCGCGGTACTGCTCTTGTTGATAAATGGCATCTGACAGGCACGAGTGCAGTAAATCTGTTTCTTATACATCCTAAAATCGCACTTTTTTAGCATCGAAACGATGGATTTTATCTGATTCTCATGACCGCAGTGGCGCATTAATACATAACACAACGGTCATGATTGACGTCACCCGACGTACTGCTTACTACTCACAAATAATGTGACCATACACTAAAAGGTTTACGCAATATATCTGTTGTTTATCAAGGCGATGTTGATAATGCAAACTAGATAAAATCAAAGTACCCGCCGGATGTCGAGTTAAAAGTTTTCACCTCAAAGAAATGACCAAATATGTACAACAATGTTTATTTCCGTATGATGTCACTACCGCTGACAGACTTTTACGAAATATTGTGTAATCATAAACTTTATGACAATCTGCATACTGTTATTTGTTTTATGTTTTCCAATGTAATCAAGAGACTTAGTGAGAAATGCAGATAACTGCCGTCGTCGTTGTGCACTTATATATGATTGCAACATGTACAATAATGTACCTCTATACCAAACGACATTTTCTTTAACATAAAGCTTACCTTTTCTACATGTTGTCAGGGATTTGTGAAAACGATGTTAAAAACGATCTGATTTATTTAAGCGTGAAGGAATCCATAATATTGTACCAAAAGTCCAGTTTATTGATGTGAAATACCAATACTTCACATTGATTTCCAGTTTTCCATTGTTATAATGTCTCTTTGCCTCTTACTGTTGCTTTGCCTGAAATCTGTTTTAGCAGATAATCGAGGCTGATTTTTTTCTGACGTTGACGTTTTTAGAAATTTTACATGAAATGGGTCGGCCTTTCAAACTGGCTGACTGAAATGCCCGAGTTTCATCATCAGCATTTATCAGTTTTGCTGAGTGAACAACAAAAGACGTGTTTGTGTCGAGATATTAAAACGGTCTCCCACTGTGTGGCAAAACATAATAACCCTTTATGTTTTTCTTTACTTATAAGTAGAAGTTCTCCTGCACTTGTAGGCCGCAGACGTAATTCAAAACTATCATATCGTTTTTAGTTTCACCAATATCAGTAAATGCGCTATAGTGTCAATGGATTGTCTTGTTCGTCACTTGATTGTCTGGTCAAGACGCGATTGTTGCGGGGCGCCATCGTATGACAGGCGTACTTCTGTGTGGCGTCAGGCATCTAACAGACACTTACTCTTTTGAATGAGCGGCAACCAATGCGTACACTTTTCGCGAACACCTGGTGTCACCGCTGATTTCCAGTGACCCATTCATATCATTTTCACTGCGATTTGACTTTTTACGCCCAAATATTTTATGGTAGACATTAGGAGGACATTTCCATTATAGTGATTTGATCATCCTACATCACAGGACAAACATATCTATACATGTTAACAGCTAAATGGGAAAAAAATGGCGCTCCAATTTTGTTTCAGGTCAGACTGAGGTAAGTTAGTCCATTGCAAGGATATACCTTCCAGCACATTGACTTGAAGGTGACATAATGTCCTGACCTCCATGTGTTGATGTTAGTCTCCGTGCGGGACGAAAGCTGTTGTCACCATGGGGACCACAATCATTGAATCCTGGTCATCAGAGAGACGAAAAACAATGGATAAGCAAGCTTTCATTATATTATTATATGTTGCATCAGTTATTCCCCTTAGTTAGAGTACATAAAACAACCCTGATAAACCAGGTTTTGTTTTACGGGACCCATCTAGTAAAACCAGAATGTTTGTACAAACTTAGGGGGCAGAAGTGAAGGCTCGCGCTTGTGGCCGTTATAATTTTCCTTTACAGTAATCTATGTTTATAACGAACACGCTTATAACGAACTGACGGATATAACGTACTGTTTTTTGGTCCCGGACATTTGCTGTGTATATCCTGTACGTATGCTTATAACGAACTACGGTTATAACGAACTAAAATAAGTGGCCCCTTTGAGTTCGTTATAACCGTAGTTTACTGTACCCGAAATGAGAATGTGAAGACAAAAACTGTTTGAGCATATACATGTACACGATTATTAATTCCACGAATGTGCCTCTCTATTTGATATTTTATTATAATGACTACATGAACATGAAATAAACATGCAACGAGTATCCAAGGTCAATCGGAACACCTATCTGAAAAAACCTAATCAGTTTGTCTTAGTCATTGATGATGACGACATTCACATCAACAATATGTTGCATCAGTTGTGTTGAGGACAACCTTTATTATATTTTACGAGTATTGTCAGACTGAAAACTGAGATTGTGTAATCAACTCCTCTAAACACTAATTACTTGAACAGACCCGTGAAGATCCGGGGTAGAATAGGTTTTAAGCAACCCATGCTTGCTGTAAAAGGCGACTATGCTTGTCGTAAGAGGCGACTAACGGGATCGGGTGGTCAGGCTTGCCCGCTTGGTTGATGCATGTGCATCGTATCTCAATTGCGTGGATCGATGCTCATGACGTCAATCTCTGGATTGTCTGGTCCAAACTCGAGTATTTACTGACCGATGTCATATACCTGGAATATTGCGGCATTAAACAACAAACAAAACAAATCATCAGCCTCTCCGACAGAATTTTACACAAGGTTCATCTGAACCACCATCTGAGCCAGCATCTGAGCTGGAAGTTGAGACAATTCATCTCAGTGAATATTGCTGAGTGCGGCGTTAAACAACAAACCACATAAAACAAAAACAACTACATAAACACCTTATGAGTCATTAACATCGTTATCATATACAACTACAGTAACAACCTTAATATCTGAAAAATTGAAGTCACATAAAATTAAACTCGTTCTTGTTCTCATAGCAAATTTAGAGTAGGAGCATCCCTGAGCCTTAGGCTTTGTTTCCCCCGCCATGATATGTCTGAAATAATGCTAAAAGCGCGGGAACAAATCTTACATCACATATAATGGAAGTTTTGCTGCCACAGCCTACATTGAGCGATATCTCAATAATAATATTAAGACGTGACTGGTTTTACACTACCTGTTAAAAATGTCAGAAAGGAAGAGTATGCAAGACTGCCAGGGGCGGTTTATTAGTACGAAGACACATTAAACTGGATCTCTGTCGATTAAACCGCGTGCTGACAAGTGATTTGGCCTCAAGGGAAATCTCTGTACACACGTCTTGTCTCAATTAGTCATATACGTTCAAATCGGATATGGAATTATAAGAATATATCAATGGCGAATATGGATTTTCTATTTTAAAAAAAAATATATACTCCTCTGAAATGTCATTTCGTAAAGAGAACAGACAGTTAATGTGTCACATTAAGTGTGTGAAAATATACCCAGAGATGTTCTTGCACATTTAAGAGCTTCGGGGATAAATCCTTCACATTCAAACTAGGGCAGGGCGATTCGTGAACTTCAACGTGGAAGTATTTTTTCGAAACATCTTGCAACAATGTATTTTTTGTGCCAGACAATTTATCTTATTCAAATGCCTGAAGCATAATAATATGTTTAATGCATTTCCTGAGATAACACCTCCAACAACACAATTAACAATTTCGTGTGAGAACACCGTGTGCGTGAACACACACATTGAACGGTAACATTGAAGATATTTGATGATCCAGCGACCTTGTATGTCCTAAGCTGTCAGGAAAATACATACTCACACTGTGTGGGTACAAACAAGAAGTATCATTTTGGAAAAAGTGGCGCCTGGTGCTTGCAGAGCCAAGTTCACATCACGATAATGCACGCCTGTAAAGTTGCCTAACATAATAATATGGATTATAATCATTGCTATGCGATCTTGCGAGGAGAACTTGCTTGTCGTAAGAGGCGACTGACGGGATCGGGTGGTCAGACTTGGTGGATGCATGTCATCGATCTCAATTGCGTGGATTGATGCTCATGATATCTATCACTCTTTTGTTTGGTGCAGACTCGTTTATTTACAGACCGCCGTCATATAGCTGGAATATTGCTGTGTGCGGCGTTAAACAACAAACAAACTTACATTCCTACCAGTGGAATCTTGTGATGTATTCGGCCATGTCATTTGTGAGAGATAGGATAGTGGACGTGTAACTTGTGTTAGACTGACTCTGTGCACAATGTGTTGTTGGCTAATCGAACTGTGATCGGAATATGTTTGTGACCAGGATCCAGACTGTGTCTGATTTATGGAGTTTCTGTATCACGTTGAGTATTCACCAATTTTGCTTTGCCATTTATATGTTAGTTTGCCAGATTGTATTCGTGGTTGTGTAAGTATTGAATAATTGTAGGTTTCGGTAAGAATTAAACATTGTTTATAGTGAAACTGAGTTGAGTCCTTCCTTTTGCCACCTGAGACACTTTGGCACTCGTAACACTGGCCTAAACTCTATCAAGATCAATGTCTCTACCGATGTCGCGCAAATGACGGTTTATAGCCGATGTCACAGTTTTGAGCGATTTTTGTGGTACTCGGCAGCTTGATTGGGTGTCATTTTCCAGATCTTTGAGAAATGTTCTTTGTCCTGTACTTTGGCATAAAACTGCCTTAATTGCATGCATAGGTTTTCAGGCGTAATTTCTTTCATGTTGATGTGACCACCGCCAACTTCACCCGCCCAGTCTGGAAATAATACAAATTATATTTAAGCGTGTGAATTATGACTTGCTAAAACTATTTATTTGTGATATTTCGTCCGTAAACAAAACTGTACACAATTTACACACGCCTAACACGATGTCGTTTGAACTGGGCCATTGATCAGGTGAGTGAAAAATATCTTGGAGTTATCTCCCTTGGCTCACAGAAAGTTTCGTTAGGCCCAGCAGAAAAGGAGGTCTAGATAATGAGCTACATTTTCATATATCCTTTTGGTATACATACGAACTAAATTTGAAATTGCAAGTTGACTTTTCCCTTTATATTAGCCACAGGGAAATTTAGCAAATTGACCAAGCGTTACATTGGAACATTGTAACACCCCATTTGTGTTTTTTTGTTGCTAGATTGACGACAGTCCTCTAAATCTTTTTCTCGGATTGTGGTTGTAGTTTTGGTGGTTCATATTTGACTTCGAAGGCTCTGGTAAGCTTGAGGATAGCTTCTGTCGTAAATGTGCCAGACGCCTCGGCACCGGCCAATGTCTTCACATAGAAATCTTGAAGAAAATCCATATTTCCTAAACTCACAATATCATTTAAGACATCGGAATTCATGTCGAAAACAGTCTCAACGTTTCCTAAATGACAATCGCCGTACATGTTACTTGCATCGGCCGTTACTAAGCTGTAGAGGACGACAGACACTGTAATCGGTAAAATATGTTAAGTTGTGAAAAATGCAGTTAGCTCTTGTGTGTTTATTTTGTTTGTTTGTTGTTTAACGCCGAATTCAACAACATTCCAGCGATATGACAGCGGTCTGTAAATAATCGAGTGTGGACCAGACAATCCAGTGAGTGACATCATGAACATCGATCTACACAATTGGGATACGATGACATGCATCAACAAAGTCAGCGAGCCTGACCACCCGATCCCGTTAGTCGCCTCTTACGACACCCCCGGATCTTCACTCCCTTCTGTGTAAATCATATATTAGACGATCGAATGATTATGCGTGTGATATAAACAAATAAGTAAAAAAATCAATTAAAGTTTTTATTCATCGATTTTATTTGTACTGGAGGCTATGCATATCACGGGATGAAGAACTGGGAATGAAGTCTTTGACCCAAGCTTTTGAGTTGGGGAAACACACAGACTAGTCACAGACTTGCTGATGCAATAACTCAATAACTTGACAGGGAAATGTTCTTTATGAACACGTCTTTTTCCCCTATATTTATTTTTCCTATTTCTAGTGAGTTAAAATGAGCCCTGTCGTCCTTTGAAAAAGATCTCGTTAGTCGCCTCTTACGGCAAGAATGGGTTGCTGAAGACCTATTGTACCACGGATATTCAAACATAATGTAGGACACCAGCAAATCTAGTTTATTATCTACACTGACTATAGACAGATAGTGACAGTGTATTCGCTGTTGGTTCTTAAAAAAATGTCTTTTTATACAATCCGGTTTTCTCAAGGAAAGTAGCTCTTGGTTAGAATGAAAGACAACATTAAACACATAGCCTTTAAACACTACATCGATAAATACAACAATGAGTGAAGTTTGCAGCAGATATGAAACATACAGTTCATCCAAGAGAGTTTGCTCCGAGCGGCACATCCTAACACACAGAATTAAAATACATGACTACATGAGTGAGTGAGTTTGATTTTACGCCGCTTTAAGCAATATCCAGCAATTTCACGGCGGGGGACACCAGAGTGAGTGAGTGAGGTTTTACGCCGCTTTTAGCACTATTCCAGCAATATCACGGCGGGGGACACCAGAAATGGGCTTCACACATTGTACCAATGTCGGGAATCGAACCCGGGTCTTCGGCGTGACGAGCTAACGCTTTAACCACTAGACTACCCGACCGCCCCCATAACTACATGAAGTTACATATGCTATACAGTTACACAAACTTAAAGAGGTAGACATGACAATTAACTGGCACAGATTAGGAAGGATAATGGATGAGGTTTAAGAAGACAAATAGGGCGATTGACAAGAAAGTTTGAAGCTTAAAACTGACGACCTAAATTACAGAATACATTACACATAAATTAAACCAAGGGAATATCTAAACACAAACGTGAACGTGCCCTAACATGAAAGCTGTATTGTCATTCAGCCAAATAATAGTATTTCCAATTGTTATCAGTGACGGTATTCCCATTTTGACCAACGAGAAGTTGACACGTCACATTGGTTGCTGACGTCAGTGTTTGGAAGGCGTCGCAGTCAATTTCCTCTCGACAGTGTATTGCACACATTGGTGTATAATCCACAACTAGCTGACGCAAGGCAGTGTCCAGTCTTCGGATGCCAGGGTTCAATGTAAACTGCAAACCTGGAAGAGAGCGAGTGAGCGAATTTGATTCAAGACTCTGTGCGTTCGATTATTTAACTTCATGTGACCTGAGTCAACCAGGTTACCACATTTCTGGTTAGCCATTTGCATTCAAGAATAAAACACATAACATGCAACCTTAGATATAAATACAAAGCCATGTGTATGTCCTTAACACACAACTATGAGAGTTTAACAAGTGTTTCTTGGCCTTACAAATCCTGATTGTCCCTTTTCTATTCAATGCATGTAAAACGACACGAAAGTTCATATTAACACAAAATCATCATTAAAGTTGCATTATTGTTTCTAAAGTATTTAGATTTATCAAAGAAAGATTAATTTTCCTTACGCATAGCAGAATAATATACACTCTTCAAAAAAGGAAAGGCAGGTAGTATGTAGTTAATTTAACCTGACTACTAAAGAAATCCAGTATATAAATTGGATATATGTTATTGGAAAATGTTGGTGGCCATATATTGGACAAACGGTGCGTCAAAACGCAGCCATTTTCGATTTGCAATGTCTTAAACGGCATTGTTTTCACACTTGTTAAAAAATTGTCATGGAGGAAAACAGTAAAGCAAAATGCACGTGCAAGTTATGGCATTCGTAACTCGTGGTTGTGGCTATAAAAAGGCAAGCATAAGCCAATAATTTGTCATTCAATTGTCAAGTTCGAAAATGCCGAGCCTCGGCGCTGCCGATAGGAACATCGCCATAGGACGTATCCAAAGAGGATGCGTTGGTGCCACATCTTACAAACTTGGAATTTGAGAAAACTGGAGACGAGTGTGGTTTAGCGATGAATCACGATTTCTTCTTCACCGGCGAGATGGAAGAGTGAGTGAGTGAGTGAGTTGGGTTTAACGCCGCTTTTAACAGTATTCCAGTTATATCACGGCGTGTCAGCTTAATGTGGGAGGAAAGCCCGAAGTGATGCAGGTCTCAGACGTTTACCACTTCGGTGAAACCCACGAGCACGGGTATGGTGCTGACAAACCTAGAAACATAATCGGGGCGAACCGGGATTCGAACCCGCAATCATAGGTTTCTGGCGTGCCAAGGGACGCGACTCTGCACAGCGAATCGCGGCGCCTTAGACGACTGGGCCACCCGTGCCCCCCGAGATGGAAGACAACGTGTAGTATATCGTCGTCGTAATGAACGTTTTACCCCATATTGTGTACATTGACAAATTCGGTGGCGGTAGTGTCATGGTGTGTGTGTGTGGGGGGGGGGGGGGGGGGGGGGGGGGGCATATCCTACACCACGAGATCTGACTTGGTTGTGGTTCAGGGAAATTTGACCGCCAATCGCTGCATGAATCAAATTCTTCAATCTCACCTTCTTCCAATCATTGACCGCCAGATCTCCAGATCTCAACCCAATCGAACACCTCTGGAATGAACTCGAGCGACGTGTACGTCAACGTCAGAACACGCCGCCGACACTCTCACAACTGGCCAACGCGTTACAAGCAGAATGGCGCAGAATTCCACAGGACAGAACTCGTACACTTATTCAGTCAGTGCCGAGGGAGATGCAGAGCCGAGATTGCTGCCTTGTGGGCTTATGTGACATGACAATGAACAGTTTTCAATGCCTTTGTACAACGACAACAAGTGACTATGAAGCTCCAATATTTCATATTTGTATCTATGATATTAAATTAAATATATCGACCTTATTAGGTATAATACATTTACTAAAAAACTACCTGTGCGTTTCTTTTTTTGAAGAGTGTATTCTCTCAATACTGAGTTAATTATATTCATTAAAATGATTTTATTCAGCATGGAATCAATAAAATAAGAAAATTCCACTCTCTTACGAAGACGTCACTTCAAGTCTACTAACCTGACTACCCACGAGTAGGTATGGGCATCTTAGGGTGGTCCAGGGTTTTGACATTCAACATAAAACTGCTTTGAACAGTATTCTAGTGAGCATTTCAGTTTGATGTGAGAGGAAAACCCGAAATGATGCACGTCGTTGATGTCAACTACTTCAGTTAAAGACAGGTCTGGTGTTAAGATATCAAGGATCATATTCATGGTGGAGCTGGGACTCGAACATATCAGAGGATTCTAGCACAACACCTCATGACTGCGGTGCATTGGGCAAGAATATCATCCGTCGTCTAGTGGATAGAGTGTCGGTGAGCGGACGGTTCTTACTTCGGCCTCTGGGCCACCCGATACCACATGAAGTTAAAAGATGACACTTGTTGTTACCCTGCCTGGCGTTCGGCATTAATGTGATAATACTGGACTGGTTGGAGTCACTGTAATGTGTCTGGGTGTGGCATTGCATCTCAGTTGGCTAGCACTTTAAAAGCAGCAAAAGTCCGGACTAGTACAATAAGCCATACACTCATGGGCTAGCACTGTATATGAAGTAGCCACACACACACACACACCCACCCACGTGCTTGTACGTCGCTATATATGAGCGATAATGTTAAACGCGGCGTTAAACCCCGTTTCAGCATGACGAGCGAACACTTTAACCAAATGGCTACCCCCCCTCAACCTCCCACCCCCATCCCCCCATACCATCCTATGTAGAAGTGAAAGTAAATGACACTTTTCTTATTTTTTTAGGTTTAAATTCTTGGGAATATTTTGGTTATTTATTGAGTTGATGTAATAAAAAAACAGATATACGTCCTAACCTCCACATGCAGGCAGGGCCTTGATGGAAACCTCACTGAAGTCAAGATGACCCTTCTTAGTGACCCTGACCTTTTGTGCGGTCAGCAGGTCATCACAAGCAATGACCTCAGTGACATACTTTCCAATGCTCCCTGGGTAGAAGTGACACAGTCGGGTGGTCGGGCTGGCGGACAGGTCGTCAGAAATTAGGTCAATTGTAAAGTTCCCAAGTCGAGTATCTGGAATGAATTGAAGACCAATGGTATTTTTGGTCTGTATTATCTTGAATGTATATACTCTAGATGTTCAAACTCGTTTCCAACAAATTGTTATAAATCCCTAGATATATACAATGGCAAAATGAACTGTTATCATTAAAGATAATAATTGAATTTCATTGATGGTGTTGATGAGATTCACTGAAGAAAAGACAGAATTTGAGTTACGAGTATGTGCTTCTGAGATCTCCCAAGATGATAACATGCAGTCACTTCTTGTGTTTGAAAGAGTCTGTTGTAGGGTTCCAAAGCTACTCACCACAACACTCTCGGTTTGTGATACTGACGCTGACGATATAGTAGGTGCCGAGGAGGTCCACCTCCCACCAACTGATAGGAGCCAATGGCCCATTGGGAGGATGGATGAACGTTGTGTTGTCCCCATCCACTGCTGCCGATGGTGGGTTTCCCTCTCGATATTCGTTCATTGACGCTGGCTTGCCTAAAGCTACGTTCTTGAAGCCATCTACTGTGAATGTAAACACAAGTTATGTTGGCTTGGTCTCCGTCTTAAAGGAGGTTGTTTAACGCCACCTTTGACGTCTGCTTATAAATGATTATAGCCCACCCCAAAGTGTTGCATGGGATATGGGAACGGAGTTCGTCCGTCCGTCTTTCCGTTCGCTTCTCAATGGGGACACATTTTGGAGAAATGAAATTCTACAGAATCTTGTTACTGGTCATGATCACAAATTACTTCGAAAGTTGGTGTCATAAATTCATCTGGTCCTTGCACCATGCTTTTCAACTTCGCGCATACTGCGTGACAATGGGACATGGTTTCTAAAAAAATATTAGAAATTAAACTCCTGAGTAGACAACTGAAAACAACTTCTAATGTTGTTAGTAATAAGATATAAGTCGACATAAGTTGTGGACACGGTAATCAAACAAATGAGCAGACAGAAAACGGCCCATAATGGCATTAACAAATCAGAGGCGGTAGCAGTACGCCGGCCCAATCGTTGAAATTTTTAGCACGTCAAACACCGGGCACACGTTTGAACTCCGGTGTCATTTTTTATCGACTCCTGTGCGCTATTTTCGTTTTGGAATGAAATATCAAAATCCGTAAAAAGCTATGTTGAGTTTACGAAACGTATTCAACCGACTATGAACGCGAACGGAGGGCATGCTGGTTGTGTGATCAAGCGTGTGAGTTTGGAGGATATCTCATCCAACAGTGACCATATGTGGAGCCTCTATGTATAAAGTCTCCGCCTCGGCTGTATTTTCGTTTCAGTCTTTGAAATCGATAGGCAGGATTAAGGTGCAAATTAATGTACCTCTCGATGTTTTGAATACGATATTTGCAGAAACGATGTTACGATCTATCCAGTTCTGCAAAGTTGTACCTAAATCCATGAGACTTGAACTTTAATGTCTAAGGTAAGATGACAGATGTATGGTATGCATGTGTGTGAGTGAGTGAGTTGGGTTTAACGCCGCTTATAACAGTATTACAGTTATATCGCGGCGTGTCAGCTTAATGTTGGAGGAAAGCCCGAAGTGATGCATGTCTCAGCTGTTTACCTCTTCGGTGAAACCCACGAGCACGGGTATGGTGCTGACAAACCTAGAAACATTATCGGCTGAACCGGGATTCGAATCCACAATCATAGGTTTCTGGCGTGTCCAAGTGACGCAACTCTGCACAGCGAATCGCGGCGCGTTAGACGACTGGGCCACCCGTGCCTCTGTACACACATGTACTGAATAGCATCAATATCAAACGCCAAACTAACGTATTGTTTGGTTTCAGAGACACACTAAACAAAATAATGTAATGGGCGATGTGGCATGTCGAAACAATTCACAATCAATCATCTGAAGGTAATAATGCTCCCCTAATAAGAAATAAATATACATAATTGAATAATGGAGTATTGATTTATGGGTAAACTTTCTGAATCCTCTGCTCCCTGAAACAGATGCGTGGCCGTGTTACTAATCAGGGCCATCAATACGTGGGCATAATTTCCTGCATGGTATTGTGAGCGCCTGATCGAACTATCGATGCCTTGTAGCTACTCATGGACCAATGGGCAATATATCTTTGATGTGCTCAATACCACTAGTTGACGTCCGTACAACGCTAGACAATTAGTAGTCTCGATAGGTAAAATTAAATGGTAAAATACTGATAATCTCAACACCTCCACGAATCGACTTTTATATAATCATTGTGTGAAGACATATTGGCATCCATACAGAACAGTTTGTAACTTCATTTCACGCAAGTATCGTAGCTAGAGATAGTGGTTGTTGTCTTGGTGCCCCGGATTACCTCGCCTAACCCTAGCTAGGCTGAGGGTAAGACCAGAGACATATTGGCATCCATACAGAACAGTTTGTAACTTCATTTCACGCTATTATCGTAGCTAGTGGTAGTGGTTGTTGTCTTGGTGCCCCTGAGTACCTCGCTTTACCCTATCTAGGCTGAGGGTAAGACCAGAGACATATTGGCATCCACACAGAACAGTTTGTAACTTCATTTCACGCTATTATCGTAGCTAGTGGTAGTGGTTGTTGTCTTGGTGCCCCGGAGTACCTCGCGTAACCCTAGCTAGGCTGAGGGTAAGACCTTCTCTGTTTCGTCGCTGGACCAAGGCTTTTCTATCCAAAGTCATCTGACATCGATTAAGTCATAAATATATAGAACAATACATAACAAGTCACATAGTACACAGCTCGTTCAGGATGGCTGACAATGACTGTACAATACAATGGGGTTTATAATTGGGATTTACTTCTTATAAGTAATGGCAATTAAAATTCTAGACATATATATTTTATAGCTACAAGGGGGTTGACGCTTTTTCATTCAGACAAAGGTTGTCCCAAATCGGTCGCTATGACAGTAATGACACCATGTGGGATGTTAGGTATTGGCACAACGTTGAATGTTTGGTATTGACACCATGTTGAATAAACTATATACAGTAACAGTACATTTTTTTGCACATAGAGCTGCCGGTGGTATAAAACATTAAACTGAACGTGCAGTCAGAAAGAAACATCAGGGTAAAAAGGAATAATACTTTCGAATTTATTACAAATTGTAACAATATCTAATACAAACCACTGGTGAATCACGTTCAGTGGGCGAGTTCATGTTAATATCATCGTCCTTTAGTTTTGGATTTCACCTTTATGCTGCTACATTAGGAGCTCTTTATAAATTCAGGAAGTGTACAAGCAATCAATGGTAAAAAAGTATCTTGGGTCACGCAGATCCCTGATAGGTGGATTCACTCTTGAAGCTCAAATTAGTCATTTTGAGAATTAGTTTTACCCACATTTTAGAAGGTGGCAATCTTGTAAGCCGAAAACGTTTGCTAGATGTTCATTATTTCGAAGTTTCAAATATTTCCGTATCTAATAAGTGCCTTATCCACACTTCATCTTTCATTCACATAAAGAACATATGTCATTACGTAAAATGCACCTTCTGTAATGAACCGCCTCCGTGGTCTAGTGGTAGAGCGTCCGCCCGGAGAGCGGAAGGTCCGGGGTTCGATCCCCGGCCGCGTCATACCAAAAGACGTTAAAAGATGGTACTTGTTGTCTGGCGCTCGGCATTAAGGGGCTAAAACAAGGACTGGTCGGCTCGGAGTCAGTGTACTGTGTCTGAGTGGGGTATCCATATTAAACTGCGACATGGTATCTAAGTGGGCTAGCACTATAAATCGGCATCAGTCCAGACTAGTACAAGCAGCCACACACACACACACACACGTGCATACACGTTGCTATATAAGTGCAATAATCTTGGAAGCGACGTTAAACCCAATTTCACCTCACCTTCTGTCCTGATAAGGACATACGTTTGACAGAAACTTATGTTACATTATCATGGTGGAACTATGTTTACAACCTATTGCTGAGAATTGCTACAACATGTCTTCAAACACCCATTGACTCCGTCTCAAAATATCTTCAAGTAATATTTGAAAGTTGAAGTGCCATTGAAGATAGAATTTGTCTCGCTTGATAAAAATACCATCATCTGTCAAGCCTGTATTGATATCTATCCTAAATTCGTATTAAAAGATTATTCAATGTAGGATGGTACGCCATATTATCGTGGTAGTTAATTTATAATGGATCGTAATGGCAAATGTTTACTAACACATTAACTATGTCATACGCAAAATGTTTCCTGATCTTTATGCAACTTTCATGATACAACAATTAGGATTAATCGATGCTGATTTTCTTTACCGAGCTCAGGAAACAAATACCACTCATTTACGACTCAAGGGCGGGCAACTCTATATTATCGCAGTGTGGCTATTTTGTGGTGCGATACGTGTCGATTACGTGGTTTACGTCACTTCCTGTTTTGGAATATACATGATCAGTGTACATACGACTTAGGTTGGGTCAAGGGGCTTCGTCTAAACAAATGGGTTTTTTCGAATCAATATCGAATGGAGGTAGGGGTAATTCCACTTCAGAATCATTCCAGAAACTATCATAAAAAAGTTAACGAGTATACTTACGAGAAGCCGTGACATACCGCAACGAGTCGTGTATTCGACCACGCAATCAAATATCGTGCTTAGATTTGCATAAGTAAACAGTCGACAGGGGGTTTGGATTACGAGATTTACCGATACCGCGATAATATTGTGTCATACTATATATATGATATCGAACCTTCACTTACCAGTTCTTAGCATTCCTAGAAAAGTCATTACGAGAAAGACACATTTCCTCAGTGGCTCCATGTCCTGTGAACCCATTGCATTGGTGACGTCGGGTAGAGAGCAGGTCTTTAAGACGCACGATATAAATACACTCGCTAAGTAGTGAATACTAAATGATGGTTTATAGTCTGTTTCAAAAGTGAAAATAAAATCATTATCGAACAGTAAATCTGCAGATAATACAAATAGAGTTAATATTTCCGTGGGGCTGTTCGCATGCTTAACATACTTGTTATGCGGTAAAACTACAAGCCATTGATAAGACTGGAGTCTTTGAGTTAAGTGTTTTTGTTCACAACATTTACATGGGCTTCGAATCAAGATGTACAATTACGCACCGTCCATCCCAGAAGTATATTTTTAAATTATATACGTAACTGTTGGCTTGTTGTCATGTTTGAAAAAAAAGATTTTTAAAAATCGATCAGTAATTGGTTGGCTTGCTATTAGCAAGTTGGTGATTCAGCCAAGTTCCACGCCTCTCGTAAGAACTGGTCTATATGGTTGCCAGGAATACTGATTTAAGATTCGAGTATTTACAGACCACTTGCTAGATCAGGATATCTTGATAGGTTTCGATTGAATTTCACCAAATACTGTTCATTTTATCTTCTATCACTACATATATGAAATACCTGGTTGAAACGTCTTGGCCTTTTCATTCGTCTCTCTTAAGATACTATATTTGATATCAAACGGCTATCATAACCGCTGGGTATTTCATAAGGATGCTCAACCAGGTTGTCTGCTAAATGTACTCAATGGGAACCAAAGAAAAGCAAATCAATATCATAACGTCTGTCTCAGATGGTGTCATTGAAAATGTGGCCAACGATAGGAAACAAAGGAAATTTCAGACTTTCAACGTAGGGTATCATTGGTAATACCATAGCGGCTTATTTACCACTGAAACATTCCATTTAAATCAAGTTGATGACAAATGAAAGTAACACGTCAACACGTTTGATTGCATTTAGTGTTGTTTTTACTTTATATAGAGTACCAGCAAGGGTTTAATATACAACCAAAGGCATTCTGATTTATTGCCAATGCACTGCTAAGTGGTTTTAATAATTATCTTGCCAAAGGGATTTTCGAGAATTGTACATGTAGAAATGATCAATGTGAATATTCAGAGGACCAAGCTTTGATGGTCCTATCTCAATCCTAAACATTTACTCATGAAGAAGTTTTACTTTTCATCTCTTTTCACTACATGTCCCAATGGAAATTTGAAATACATTCCACACTTACATACACAAACTTCTTGTGAGTAATTTTTATCCTTATCATAAAATTATACAGCTACATTAACAACCTTATGTATTTCGTTCTTATTCCCATAGTAGGGTAGGAGCTTAGACTTAAGACCTTAGACTTTGTCTCCTGTCATGATATGTCTAAACTAATGCTTATAGCTCGTCAAACAAAACCTACTTCAGATATCAAAATAGATTATGACTTGCGTTGCAATCACAGCCTTTATTTACTGGGATATCTCAATATTGATTGAGATGTGACGTGGGTATTATGTGGGGTTTATTGCACAATCTGTAAAAGATGTCAGAAAGGACAAGTATGTGAGACTTCAAGGAGCGATTTATAAGTACCAAGAAACATTAGATTGGATCTCTGTCGATAAAGCTGTATGCTGAGTAAATAGCTGACACATGTTTTGACAAGGGGCAGCTCTGTGCGAACATCTTGTCTCAAATTCTCTACAGAATGATAAAAAATATATATCATTGCTGAATATGTGCTTTCCCTTTTTAAATATAAAAAAAACTCCTCTGAACATTTAGCGTGTGAAAATAAACCAAGAATGGAGATGTCCTTGCACTTTTAAGAGCCTCGGTGATTAATCCTTCACATTCAAACTACAGCCGGAACATTCTTGTGGAACTTCAATGTGGCGTGTATGACGTTTACAGTGTTTACCTGCAGTTCGAAACAAATTTAGGAACCGAGCATTGACATTAAATTAAAACTGTTAGCCAATTTATTTTGTGAAACATCTTGCAACAATATATTATGTTGAGCCAGACAAATTGTTTTCAAATGCCAGAAGCATAATTATAATTTTAAAGAATTACCTGGGACAGTTAATTTTTCGAAAACCCGAACAACTGGGTTAACAATGTCAATATCATCTGTGACATTCGTTATTTAACCTTAGATTCACTCGTGACATATTTTCTGTAATAATTCGTACCTTGTTGGTTAGTTATTAAATATATACAACATAACTGATTCAAACGATACCACCTCTTGGGTACCCGGTGTAGAATGTGTCCTCAGCACCCCATTGCTTGCCTTAATATGCGACAATATAGGGCAAGCCGTTTGCCTTGGGTTGCGCCCATGTGTCGGTGGCGGTTGGGAGTATGGTAGTTGAGGGCACTGGGTCCTGGAACTGTGCTCCTTTGTCCAACACATTACTTTGACCGTAACTTCACCTACACGGTTGGTAGAATGGGCCCGGTTCTATCAATTGGCTGGTCATGTCAAGCCCTGGACTTACAACATGTTTCTTTATTTTGCTTGGTGATATTCTTTTTAGGCTTTGAATGTTAAGATTATTTTGACGATGTTTGCCTAAAGTCTTAAGCCAATCAGGTGATTTCAATCGCCGAATTCTGTATGTCCCCAATTTCTTGTTATGGGCCGAACCATATTTTATTTGGTAGACAAATATAGCTTTTTATGTTGTATTTGCTGGAGTGTAACACCCTCGTATCCCTGGTATTGCAGGTTGGATGGCTCGGCAACACCGTCCTTGTTGACACTCGATGGCGGGTGGGGATCAGGGGTGGCGAATTTAATTATAACGCCATGTCTCAAAACCAAGCTCTTGGTTCATTGAAAACGTCGTCATGTGGACTCTTTTGTCATCTGATGTTGATGTCTCTCCAGATGTTGCTAATTCTTGGCCAAGGTTCATAGTTATATCATCAACTGATGGAAACCCTCTCAAACTTAATCATTTTGCTGTCTTCAAGGGCATTCAGAGTGAAAAATGTAACCGGTCTCCAAAATGGTTCACTTTTTATCGAATGTGCACGGAGACAACAATTTGTCAATCTGCTAAGTCTCCAGAAGTTTGTTACCACCCAGGTTGTTGTTTCAGTGCACAAATCTCTGAACCCCTGTAGAGGAATTGTTCAAAACCGAGAAAAGTGTCTTTCTGACATGACAGAAGAAGAAATTACAGCAGCATTAAAAACTTAAGGAGTTACTTCTGTGAAACGTTTCAATAGAAAACAACACAACAAAAGCATCAAAAAATATACATACCTGTTTACCATTAGACTTTCTAATTTCCCTCAAATCAGTTAAAGCTGGCTACTTTAACATCAGTGTGGAATTATATATACCTAACCCACTTTGATGTTTTAAATGCCACCAGTTTGGACATGGTGGCAAGACCTGCACTCACAATAGTGCATGCATTCGTTGCAGTGGGGCTCATGAGAGGCCTGAGTGCACTAATGAGATCAAGTGTGCCAACTGTGATGAACAGCATTTCCTGCCCAAAATTTGAACATCAATAAAAAATCCTCAAAATTAAATACGCAAACACTATTTCTTTTTCTGAAGCAAAATAAATAGTCCCCATTCATTCTCAAAATCCTACTGTCACAAACTCTGCTGCAATTACTTATGTTCCTCTTCATGTTCTCTTGGTCCAACTGCTCTCAAGGTTACAAAACAATCAATTTAATTTCAAACAGTCATATCTTGGGTAACAGATACACAGGTCACACTTGATGACACACATTTGCCACCACCTTAACAGACAAGTTCATCAGCCTATCGATCCAGGTTAGAATAGATCTTCAGCAACCCATGTTGGCCGTAAAAGGTGACTATGCTTGTCGTAAGAGGCGGCTAACAGGATCGTGTGATCTGCATGATGTTGCTGCTTGTTTAACTTTGCACGTAGTATTTACTCTGTGCTCATTATACATTTCTCCGTTCTCTACACTTCGACAATCTGATCTTCAAAATCTATTTGATCAGCTCCCTAAACCATGCATAATCATGGGCGATCCGAATGGGCACAACCCTCTATGGAGAAGTGTGAACACCAACAATAAAGGGAAGGTACTTGAGGAATTCATTTCTGACAATAATTTATGAATTTACGATTTTGATTTAACCACCTATTTACATCCTGCCACTCGAACGTATTCATCACTTGATTTATCTCTCACAAACCTATTTGACGAAGTTGAATGGTCTGTCCATGATGACCTGTGGAAGCGATTAAAGCCAGCATAATAGAATGAATAATAGATTAGTTTGGTATCTGGGAACCAATAATCTAATAACAAATATTCAATGTGGTTGCCGAAAAAATCGAAGTACTATCGGTCATTTAGTACGATTCGAATCCTTTGTTTATGCCACTGAAAACAAACAACATGTAACGAAAGTCTTTTTCGATCTGGAGAAAGTATATGATACTACTTGGAAGCATGGTATTCTAAATGATTTACATGATTTTGGTTTAAGAGGCCGTTTACCTAATTTTATATCACAGTTTTTATCAGCCGGGCAATTTAAAGTCCGAGTGAGTTCAACCCTGTCTGACCATTATAATCAGGTTCAGGGTATCCCACAAGGCAATATTTTGTCTGTTACCCTATTTAGTACCAAGATATCAGTATCTCAAAGGTTTTGAATGATTCAGTTGATGGAGTTTGGGGACGATTTTAACATTTCTTGTCGCAGTAAAAACATGCACACTATTGAGAGACAACTGGAATTGTGTCTCAATAAAATCCCCAAATGGTTGCTTGCCAACGGCTTCAAATTTTCTAAAACAACAACTATACTATACACTTCTGCAGAAAAATATAGACAGCACAAAGACCAAGAACTATTTCGATCTGACACACCCATCAAAGTTGTTGAGGAGACCAAGTTCTTGGGGTTTATTATCGGACGCCACCTGACACTCTTGCCACATATCAAATATCTCAACATCATCCGCTCGAAATTGGATTAAGGTTCCATCATTTATGGTGGAGCCTGTAAAAGTAACTTACAGAAACTAGATTCCATTCATCATCAGGGCTTGAGGCTCTGTTTTGGAACTTTCAGGACCTCTCCCGTAGTCTGTATGTAGAGGCTGATGAGCCTCGGTTGAAACGTCATATAAAACTTGCATTACAATATATCACAACATTAAAATCAAACCAGACAAATCCAGCATATGATTGCATTTTTAATCCTCCCTATTATTCTAAACTAAACCATAGCTGGTTCCACCTGTGAGGATTGAATAACAACCACATTTTACAGCAACTCATATTGACCTTGATATTTAATTGCACCCTACTGCTTACTATCTATGCCTCCTTGTCAGTTAGTCAAACCAAAAATAGACTTACTAATTTTAAAAAAATGACACAAACCAGTTAGTCGTTTAGCAAGAATATGTCCAGTTACGCTCTAAATACAATTCTCACCGCTCAATCTTCACAAATGGTTCTAATGATGGCGGCAAATTTGCCAGTGCCACCATCATTGATTCAAAAACTATTTCTTCTAGATTACCGGATAACAGCTCAATATTTACTGCTGAAGTTGAGGTTATTCAAACAGCCTTGACATATATTCAGAAACAATCTGCATGTTTTCACTTCATCCTTTTCTCCGACTCTTTATCATACCTGCAGGCATTTCAACTTGACAAGACTGACAACTTGAATCATCCGTTATTTCTTGATATTTTAGAACTTTACAATAATCTTTCTACTGGCTTATACGATATCGTTCTTTGTTGGTTGCCTAGTCATGTTGGTATCACTGGTAACACACGAGTTGAAGCAGCTCTTGATAAATCAATGTCTCATCTTTCCATTCCCTACAGTGAATTTTAACAATTCATCAAGGAATATATTCGTAGTTTCATAAAACTTCATAAATTTAAACCCAAACTAGGTTACATCTCCTTGGGCTGCCAGTCCAGATATGAAGAAGTTCTTCTGTGACGATGTCGCATTTGCCACAGTCGCTACACCAATGAATATTTATTGAAAGGTGATGATTCTCCGTTTTGTGTCCCTTGAGATGAGAGAATTACAGTCAAGTATATTTTGCTTGACTGTATAGACTTTTCTCTCACAAGGGACACCCATTACGATCATTCAACTTATTTAAAGGATCTTTTGTCAATGATCATTTAATTCTCGATTTTTTAAAAGAAACAGAATTATTTGATAAGTTTTGAATTTTGAAGCTTTTAAATTAGTGTGATGTTACCAAGAACTAAGATTATTGAAGGCTGTGCCACTCAGGGGGTTCAAGTAGTGTAAAACTATTGTCCCTCTGACAGTGGCTTTTGAGTCCATCTATATGGAATGTATAATATCAACTAGTGTTTTAATGTATTGATTGTACTTCTTTTTTTTTAACATTGTTTGGCAAAACATACAACGTCTGTTGACCAAAGTGATGGTATAAATCCTAACCTTACTGTTTTACTGTCGGCAGGTCTTTTATAACTTTTAACTCACTTACTCACAGCTTTTCAACCCATGTCTCCGGGGGAACGTAACCAAAACAAATTCCATTTGTTTATTGTCAATATATGGTGATCGTGAAATCAACTCAGTTTTTCCACTCCGGATGTTAATGCATGAAAAGTCCGTTGTCATGTGCAACAAAATACCAACAAGCAACACAAGACCATGAATCAGTCCCATCACCAGTCAAAGTATAGAGTATCTGGCCAAATCTGAAACGTCAAAAATCGCGAAAACAAATTCATTGTCCCAAGAAACAATTTTCAGTATCGCATACGTAATGCGATCACAGCCTGGCGCCATCGTCTCATGCTCCCAATACGTGTCTGAATGGTTGCCAAGGGAAGATTGTAAGAGCATTGCCAAGTTCCTGTAGAGTTGCCGTGAAGGACGGGGCGTCGTGAGAGGGCGATCTGCATCTTGTTCCACATGTATTAGATAGGGTTGAGGTCTGGTGACCTTCTGGCCACTCCATGCGAACAATGGTCGCTCCATGCGGACAATGGTCTCCTGCTCTAATTAGACATCAACGACCCTGGCACAATGAAGTTGTGCGTAATCGTCCATGGAGATGAAGTCCGATCTGACTTCAGCAACATACGGCCTCACATACACATGCTGTTTGTCATCCCTGTAGCGTACACCTGTCTTCGTGCCCCCTGTAGGAAATTTAGACCGGCTCTTAAAGCTCTACTGATCCCAACCCAAATCATGATTGAGCTCCATCAAAAGCGGTCAAGTTCGGCTTCGTTGGATACCTGAAATGTTTGTCTACGTCACACTGGGACACGGCGGTCAGTGAACAGTACTGGAGCCTCGTCCTGATCTGTCCAATTGACGTGATCTTCAGCCCAATCCAAACGTGCCTCCCTGTGATGTCGGATCAGTGGGGTGCGAATGCATGCACTTCGTGGCTGGAGACCAGTCTCGCAGATACTTTTCACCTCTTCAACTTGGGAGAGACTCCTCCTAGAGTAGAGTCAGCAGTAAGTTTTTATAGATAGGCACGGACGTAATAGTGGACACTATCGAGGAATCTTTCATCCCAAGCGGCTATTAATTGTGTTTGCTAACAGACTTTAATCCCCTGTTTAGTGTTAAAACTAACATCAATAATAATATCACCATGATGTGGTGCAGAGTTTATATATACAATATAGGTGGTTATTTTGTTACCGCCTAAAAAGATAACTAAAAGCCCAAGGGAATTAATCTTTTGGCATACATAATCCATAACAATACACTGGGATAGTCCCTCAATGTGAACCTCGTCACACTCAACATCATTGTAAACGTCTAAGACCTGCATCACTTCAGGATTCCCCCCCACAGCAAGTTAACACGCCACGATATGACTGAAATACTGTTCAAAGCCAAAATTCTCAGCTCAAAGTTTCCTTTTAGGAGTAGAATGGCTTTGCATAAACATTTTCATCTCAGCCGACGGGTATATGAGGCCGTCGATTACATAGATTAAGTACCTAAGTAATATTTTTGTGTCTTTCTTATTATTAACGCGATTTTTGCTTTCAGACCAGGACTGTATCTTGAAGTCTGGTCTACTACATACGGAGCATACACACAACATACACCCAACATATGTGCATAGTATTAATTTTTGTAAGTTGAAGAAAGATAAAAAAATGACGGGTTATGATTTGAATACTCTGTTGATTTGAAACAACTCTCGATAATGTGAGTCATAATATATTAGGTAACAATACGTTTTTGATCCGTGAAGATCTGGATTAGAATTGGTCTCAAGAAACCCATGCTTGTCGTAAGAGGCGACAAACGGGATCGGGTGGTCAGGGTCGCCCACTTGTTTGATGCATTTCATCGTATCCCGATTGCGTTGATGGAGGCTCATGATCTCAATCAATGCATTTTCTGGTCCAGACTCGAATTTTTTAAAGAGCGCCGTCATCTAGCTGGCATATTGCTGTGTGTGGCGTGAAACAACAAACACATACAAACAAACAATACGTTTTCACAAGCAGATCAAAGAAAACGATGTCACAAATTGTTTCTATTACGAATTGACAAATAAACATAACCTCCTACTAAACCAACAAGCACTGAAATAAGCCCCCACGACAAGTCCAATAAATCGTTTTGGTAGTACTATTTGGATGGTAATCCTAGCCCAGACCATGACAACCGTTCTATGACTAATGGAGCAGGCGAGAGGATATTCTGTTTCTCATTACACAGGCAATATTGGACATCAATAAATATACTGAACGTTGAAGCTCATATTGATTAACTACCAATTAACAGTGTTAAAGGTTTTCTAATCATAACACATGCAGTATCAATACACTTAACATAAATAAGGAATATGTACAATTACCATGCGCAGACCTACTGAAGTCCAACCTCTTTTGCTCTGGGGATATGAGGGGTATGTTTCAGAAAACTTTGCGCCTGTCATAAGAAACAAGATATCAATTGTAAACAGTCCAGGTTGCGACTTCGTCTTCACAAGTATACGAGGCAAAGGGAAATGTAACAGCGATCATAGTTTTAGTAAGAAGTAAGAAGTAAACATAAACCCTCTTGTGTGAGACTTGGTCTTTACAAATATACACAGATGCAAATGTAACAGCGATGTGAAGTGAAATGATCAAAATTTTCTGAAAATGAATAGAATGAACGAAACTGAAATCCTATACTTTGAGGCTGAAGACCCTTTATGTGACAAATCACACGATCAAACAACAAATTGAATGTTCAGCGATCAAATTTATATTTCCATCAATTTGACGTTCACCTGTCAATTTCTTTCTTTGACCTATTGGTCTAGAAAAGATTTTTTCCTTTGCAATCATCTGCCACGTTATTATATAACTGCTTGTTTAAAATACTTCTCACTGATCATAAACACTCCGGAGTTATTTCCTGTTGGAAGACGAAGCGTGTACCCTCGACATGACATGAAATATGTACAGCAGCTTTTTCGATAAAACACGCTAGACTATCATGGATAAAATCGAAAGTATTTTATTTGCATTTGGGTTCTATTGATAGAATATCACATATACGAACAATACACTTCTTGTCAGGATAGCAAATAACACATGATCTACAATGTCCCAATACTAATTCAGATAACATTACAGATGTGAAAATATGGTATAAAACAGCGGCGATAAGGCCCTTTCAATCATTACCTTGAATATCCATTGTACGATCCCGACTTATATTAATTATAAGCATGTATTTATGAATCATTATCAAATAGTGATGATACCCGGTTTTCGTGAAAAGATGAGTGTAATAGTGTCCGTCCCATCGGTGGCACCAATCACAAACACACAGGCAAATAGTTTGTTCACCTAAGAAAGGGGTAACATGTGTGACAAGTTAACATAGGGAATATAATCAAATGGTATATTCACTGATGCGTCAAATTTGGACATGTCCTCCACATGCATACCATAATTGAAAGCCTTGAATGTTGTAACATTGATCAAACAGCCTTTGAGCAAGAGTCGTATGACGCTCTTCGTAGCTCGATTGTACCGCGAAATTCAAAAAGAAATTATCTAAATAAGTTGGGGTGAAATGGGGTTTAGCGTAGCATTTAAGACTGTTGCACTTATTTATGCAGTGACGTGCATGCACTTGTCGCAAAAGGCGATTAACGGGATCGGGTGGTTAAGCTCGCTGACTTGGTTGAAGCACGTCATCGATCCCAATTGCTCGGATCGATGATCATGATATCAACCACTGGCTTGTCTTGTCCGGACTCTATTATTTACAGACCGCCGTTATATAGCTGGAATATTGCTGTGTGCGGCGTTAAACAACCACCGCGCGTGCATGCGTGCGTGCGTGCGTGCGTGCGTGCGTGTGTGTGTGTGTGCTTGTATGCGACGTATGTGTGTATATGTGTGTTCTTGGACTTATGCCGGCTTTAAAATGCTAGTCCACCGAGATACCATGCCACAGTTTAGCATGGATACCGCACTTATTACACTGACTCTGATCCGACCAGTCCTTGTTTGATCCCCTTAGTACAGAATGACAGACAGCGTAACAACAAGTACAATCATTTTACGGCTTTTGTTATTATACAAACAAAATTCATTTGGATCAAAGTATACCAGTCAATGATATTATGTACCAACACGTATAACATCATTCAAGAGGGTTCACTAAGTGTTTTTATCCTGAAAAACTGTAATACTTCCAATTAGCATCACTGACAGTGTCACCAGATCTACCAACAAACAGTTGACAGGTCACACTACTAGATGACGCCAGTGTCTGAAAGGCGTCACAATCTATCTCTTCCCGGCAGCGTTGGGCACATGCCAGTGTGGATTCCACCTGGACCTGGTGTAGTGGGGCTACCGAGCGTTTTGTGTCAGCAGTCAATGTAAATTGCAGCCAGTGATCTATAGAAGGTGTAACAAAAGGAAATTCGGTTAACAAAAATGTGTTTATAGCATAAAAGCAACATATGTGTGTTTTAAGGTGCAGCTGAGATTTCATTTGTGGAGATTACAGTTCCCTTTAAAGCATTCATGGCGTTTTCTGTAAGGAGAAGTCCAACGTTTTGTTTTTTTGCCCACATCTCAATATTTTTCAGAAGCATTCAGCATTTTCGGTAGACCTCAGGTCATGTGATTTTTCCGACATTTTCGGCTACAGATTTTTTTTAGGGAAAGCTTTCCGGGTTTCATCACAGTGCAAATAATAACATTGGATTCTTGATGTTTGGAAGTTTGGAACTTGCTCTGAACAAGATACCACACCACCTACTTTCATGAAACAATATACTTGAAAACTGTTATAGCAAATGAACATGTTTCAAACTGCTTTAAATGAAGCGTTTAATTGTCTTTTGCCTGGAAGCTGATGTATAATCGAGAGTATTTCGTAGTCGCTAGAGCCTTACTTCCACACACGTGAAGACCTTTGACCTTGACTTCGGTTATATCAAGAGGTCGCCCGTCAGATGAATCCGTAGTGACCTTGACCTTTCGTGCTGTAAATGTCTCGTCACATGCTATGGTACGGGTGGCGAATTGAGTGAAACTCCCCGGGTAGTAGTGACAAAGTCTCGTGACTTGTGCTGAGGGCCGGTGATCAGATATGAGGTCAATTCTAAAGTTTCGGAATCGGCCAGCTGGAGAAGAGATAATGATGAAAGTTTTAAGTATCTTTTTGATAAATGTTTTGCATGGAATTTATTTTACCAGTGGTTGATATCATGAGCACTTTCCCACGCTGTGTAAGTACGATGACGCACAATCAGCCAAGTCTCCGAGTCAGTTTTGTCGATTTTGGTTGACTCTTACGAGAAGTATAGGTATTTGGGAGCAATTTTTAAAATGGTACGTGTGTCCAAAACCTAACCGAGTAATGTATCGACACCTAATTGAGGCCTCATATCATATAATCTGTCCTTGAATAATAAATAACAGAAGGATACAAGACTCAACACTTGCTTCTTTGTATCATATTCATGTCAGCTGAAATTATGACGACAACGGTCTAATCATGACTGCATCCCTTTTCCCATATTCTTACCAGAACAATCTATTCAGTTAATGTCGACAGTGTCGCCATTATTATGTGCGCACCACATGTGTATTCCAGAGAGATTGTAACATCAGTTTATTCAGGAGAAACTATCACTATTTCGTGATGTCTACAGCATAAGTCTATTCATGTGAAACTACCACTCGTAGTATTTCGTGATACCAACATGAATAGTGTATTCAGGTGAAACTATTTCTTGATACTTACAAAATCAGTGAAACTATCACTCGTATTTCGTGATACCTACACCAATAGTCTATTCAGGTGAAACTGTCACTATTTCATGATGCCTACAATATCCGTCTGTTCAGGTGAAACTATCACTGTTTACTATTTCTTGATGCCTACAGCATCCGTCTGTTCAGGTGAAACTATCATTATTTTCTATTTCTTGATGCCTACAACATCCGTCTGTTCAGGTGAAACTATAACCATTTCGTGATACCAACAGCATCAGTCTATTCAAGGCAAAGTATTCTGCATACTTACCACAGCAATCTCTACTGGTGATGGTGACACTGGGTATAGTGTAGGAGTTGAGGAGATCCACCTCCCACCAGTGATAGGGGACTGTCACCGCCATGTCCGAGTGAATGAAAGTAGTATCATTTCCATCCACGGCTGCAGATGGTGGATCGGTTTCACGGAAGGAGTCCTGACTTGCTGGCTTGTGTAAAGCCACGTTCGAGAAGGAGTTGACTGAAAACATAAATCAAGTAAATGAGTAAATTGGGCTTTCATACTATGACAGATTGTTTGTTGTTTAACACGGCGTTCAGCAATGGTCCAGCTATATAACGTCGCACTATAAATAATCGCGTATGGACTAGACAACCATGTGATTGTCATTATGAGCATCGATTCACGCAATTGGGATGCTAGGTCATTTTTACCAGGAATCCGAACGGCTTTAATGAACACCACTTGATGCTGGCAGATCAAAATATATTAATCGAAGCTAATATGGGGTAAGTGGATCCTGGCAATGGCAAAGGTACGCAACTCCATACACTGAATTACAGCGTAATAGACCAATATGAGATAACGTGGCTTTTGAGGTGAATATAGGACAATGTTGGTTGGTTGGTTGGTTTATTGTTTAACGCCGCACTCAGCAACATTCCAGCTATATGACGGCTGTCTGTAAATAATAGAGTCTGGACCAGACAATCCAGTGATAAATATCATGAGCATCGATCCACGCAATTGGGATTGATGACATGCGTCAACCAAGTCAGCGAGCCTGACCAGCCGATCCCTTTAGTCAAGCATAGTCGCCTTTTACGGCAAGCATGGGTTGCTGAAGGCCTTATCTACCCCGGAATCTTCACGGGTCTATAGGACAATGAGGGTGAATATATCGTAGTTGAAAAGTAACTGTGTTTCATTTATAAATGGGTGTAATTGTTAAGATATTGTAAATAACAACATAATTTATAGTCATTCGTCTGATGTGTCAATGTGTTATCAAAACAACTGCATTGACAAAAGCCATGTCTGGTAATAGGAGACAGAGCGAGACGCCCTAGAAGAGAATGCTCGATTTTATCTAGAAATTATTTAAATGACCTAAGGTTTGTCAATGATGTTTTATACCAACATGTTTTCCCCCCAAGTGTTTTTATCTTGAAAAACTGTAATACTTCCGATTAGCATCACTGACAGTATCACCAGATCTATCAACAAACAATTGACACGTCACACTACTAGATGACGCCAGAGTCTGAAAAGCATCACAATCTATCTCTTCTCGGCAGCGAAGGGCACATGAAAAAACACGGCAACATATGGTACAAGTCAAAATAGGGAATTGCACCGGACATCATTTTTGTCGTTTGACGCTCCCAGAAATTTTGGTAGAAAGTACATGCACTAAAGTTGTCTATCCAGTCTTGTGGAGACTGTTTTTACACTCTGAATTTTAATGCTTAGATCTAAATATTTAACAGATGAGGCGGTCTCATTGGTCCCTTCATTTCTAGTTTAGGTGGGAGGGAATTGGCTATTTGATTGTTATTGAACGATATCAGATCATCGATATACCTGAAGTGTAAGTTAAACTTCTTGGCCATATTACCTTTTGACTTTGCCAATCCGAGCAGAAATTCCGATTCACATGCCTAAAGAAACAGATCCGCAAGAAGGGGAGCACAATTGGTACCCATGGAGATGCCTTCTTCTTGCCTAAATGGCTTACCCTCACATTTAACATAGTTGTTATTAATGAGGAATTTCAGCATTTCACATAGTTTTTCTTCAGTTAACTTCAGATGGCATTTGCTTTATATATAGATACGTAACTGTATCTGCCGTCAACCCCATGGATCTAGGAATTAAGTTTGTCATGTGGGATAGTGGTGTACAAAGTTGAAAAATCAAATGTTGTGACAGAATGGAACTTGGTTCTTTTCTGAGATTCAAATCCTTTGAGTTCTTGAGAATCCACATGGTATTAATTTCACTTGTCTCAAATACTTTCTGTGAATATAAAAACAGTCTTTCCTGATTGTATTAAGGATTATGGTTAGTCTTTTTGCAGAACTCAGCGATATATCTCTCTTTGTACGATTTTTATGGAGCTTTGGAATCCAGTATAAAATAGGAATGGGTATGTCTTCAGGTTTTGGAGTCAAGTTAAAAGTTGATTATACTGATGCATGGTTTTGGCAGATTTCTTACTCATACTTAGCATACTCGCCTTATATCATGAGCATCGATCCATTGGGGTACGATGACATGCATCAAATCAAGTCAACGAGCCTGACCAGGCTATGCCGTTAGTCGCCTCTTACGACCGATGCTCATGATATCAAACATTGTATGTCTGGTCAAGACTCGGTTATTTACAGACCCATTGTTATTCTGTTATGAAGTACGAATCACGATTCAGCTAAACTGAAAATATTTGTGAACTTATTTTGTATTTATATTCTAATACCAAGTTAGATTATTTGCATTGTGAAGACAAAAATAACATACACCAATGGCAGATGACATCGTCTGGTTGTTGCGTTTACGTTAAGGCCCTTTAAGACTTATTGATACTGAACAACATCAATTAAACCTAGTGTGGTACTGTTAGTGCTGAAGCGTGACTGATTGATGCGAACTAAGCATTCACTGTGTAGAGTCGCTTTCAGAGATAAACATTTTTTATTTGAAATTTGTGTTGTTTTTTGTATCCACAATACGTTTTTTCCCGTTGTTTTCTGAATACGATCGGTCTAGCCTATTATTCCCAATGATTGCAGGGTAAAAATAAAGTCACTTAAAAAAGTAAAGAAAGTCTTACCGTCAATGACAAACACACTTCGTGGCTCATGTTTCGAGGGAACAAACGCTATTCATTCGCTTAAGTTAAAAAGCATTACAGCCTCGTACTGACCTATGAAAACTAGGATATACTCTGCAAAAACACCACGTAAAAGTGATTTTAGATGTAATAATAATAATAATAATAATAATAATAATAATAATAGTAATAATAAGTGCATTTATAATGTGCCAGATTCCATTCACCAAGTGGATGCTCATAGCGCTACACTATTATTACCCGGTCAATGGATCAGTGAGCAATCGATTTTCATTCTCGGCTCCCTGTGGAGTATACAAACCGAGCTGCCTGTGAGGCGCTAGAAGGTTAACAGCCACATTACCATCTCATCCTACCGGGTACCCACTCACTGCTGGGTGAACAGGGCACATTTCTTAAGGAGACATCACATGTGGTACACGTGCTTCAGTGTGGGGCAGGCCAGAAGCCCTAGAAACTGGCAGGATCTGGATGTTGTGATTCCTGACAAAAAACTATTGTCAATCCTGCCGCATGAGGTCGGGCGGTGTCTTGTTGGAAAATGAAGTTCGCTTGTTACATAATAGGAAGGAAGTGTGGCCGATAAATCTCATTCGTGTAACGTTGTGTCCTTAAATTCCCCAGAACTTGCACCACGTATGTTCTACCAGTGTATGGGATGGCCGCCCACATCATCACACTACCACCACCGGCAAATCTGTCCACTTCCGAATGCAGTTTCGAACATAACGTTCCCCGAGACGCGTGTAATCACGACGCCTACCATTCGCACAGCGAAGCATAGAAACGTGACTCGTCATCAAACGACCCGTGAAGATCCATGGTAGAATACAACCGGGATCGGGAGGTCAGGCTCGCTGACCAGACAAACCAGTGACTGATATCATGAGCATCGATCCACGCAATTGGGATACAATGACATGCATCAACCAAGTCAGCGAGCCTGAAAACCCGATCCCATTAGTCGCCTCTTACGACAAGCATAACCGCCTCTATAGTCTAACCCGAATCTTCACGGGGCTTTGTGACCACACTAAATGACTATGTTCACCTTAGGCAAACCTGTGTACATGTTTAAGTTCTAATGTTAACGATTTTTTTCCTTCTTCAAATACTAGTATTTGGACATACATTTTAGCAAGTGTTTGACCGAAACGGATTTTCTGAGGAGATTTAGATAAAAACCGTTCAACCACGTAGTAGAAAACGTATTGGGTCACTAGGCGCTCATACTTAGATTTTCTTATGAATTTTCAAAAATAGGTCTTTCTATTCATTTTTATCATACTTATGTGTTTTTATGTCAAAAGTCCAAAATGTGCAAATGTGAGAACGAAAACAGGCTGGTTGTCAACCATTTGAACATGTCAAATAATTTTCATATCAATATGTCAAACATGTCCGTGACTTTAACATTTGATATTTCAAGTGGCACAGAAGGACTCTTACCTAACCCCGTCCAAATTACTAAAGCGTTATTACATGTGTCATACTCACCGTGTATCACATTGGTTGTACAGATGGTCGCTTGGAGAAACCAAAAGATCACAGGCTCCATCTCTTTCTTCTTAACAACAACCACGATCAACACTGATGAGCGAGTAGTAACGGAATATATGATCGAATTCGCTCATGGAAACTGATTGGAAGACATTAAATATTTTATGTTCCATATGCGCAGAACAGACACAGTCAATGTAATTAACAATTTTCTGACCCGTGAAGTTCTGGAGTAGAATAGGTCACAAGCAACCCATGCTCGCCGACTATTCTTGTAAAAGGCGACTAACGGGATCGTGTGGTCAGGCTCGCGGACTTGGTTGACGCATGTCATCGTATCCCAATTTCAGACCTGAATGCTCGCAATAAGGTTAAAGCCACAAATACTTAATCTGTACCCGTCCTTTCATATTCTGTTGGTTTTGTTGATTGGAATCATAGTATAGATAATTCTAGATGTTAATTATTATTTTGATGTTGAAATAGCCATATGCTACATGAAACATGCAAAAGTAAGAAGCTTCCATTTAGAATAGCCTGATATACAATTTAGTTTCCAAACAAAATGTTGTATTATATTGTTGATAATTACTGGTTTCATAAACTACATGGTCCATGTGAAGACATGCCATGTTAGACAATCTGCCATATAGCATTTATTTTGTTACATTCACAGGTCTTCTCACCAGCTAATAAACATGGTACACATCTGCCATATCACGTTCACGTTGTTCCTACGAAACTTATTAAAATTATTAAATACTTACCATAAATAAGGAATATGCACAATTACCATGCGCAGACCTACTGAAGGCCAACCTTTTTTGCTCTGGGGATATGAGGGGTATGTTTCAGAAAACTTGGTGCCTGTCATAAGAAGCAAAATATCAGTTGTAAACAGTCCAGGTTGCGACTTCGTCTTCACAAGTATACGAGGCAAAGGGAAATGTAACAGCGATCATAGTTTTAGTAAGAAGTAAACGTAAACTCTCTCGTCTGAGACTTGGTCTTCACAAATACACACAGATGCAAATGTAACAGCGATAAGAAGTGTAAATGATCAAACATTTCTTATACTTTGAGGCTGAAGACCCTTTATGTGACAATTTACATGATCAAACAACAAATTGAAAGTTCAGCGATCAAATATTAATTTGCATCAATTTATCTATTTGACCTATTGGTCGAGAAAAGGATTTTATATTTTGCAAACATCTGCCACGTTAATATATAACTGCTTGTTTACGAAACACTTCTCACTCACCATAAACACACCAGAGTTCTTTCCTACTTGAAGGCGATGCGTATACCCATGAAAAATTATGCCCATCAACTCTTTCGATAAAACACGTTAGTCTATGTCATGGTTCAAATCGAAAGTATTTTATTTGCATTGGGGTTCAATTGATAGAATATCACATAAACGAACAATACACTTCTTGTCAGGATAGCAAATAACACATGATCTACAATTTCCCCATAATTATTCAGATAACACTACATATGTGAAAATATGGTATAAAACAGCAGCGACAAGGACCGTTTCATCATCATAAGGAATATCCATTGTACGATTTCGATTCTACCATTAGCATGTGTTTATGAACCTTTATCAATTAGTGATGACACCCGGTGTTCGTGAAACGGTGAGTGTAATAGTGCCCGCCCCATCGGTGGCACCCGTCACAAACCCATACACAGGCAAGTAATTTGTTCACCTAAAAACAGGGTAACATGTGGTACAAGTTAACATAGGGAATGTCTTCAAACAGTACATTCACTGATGCGTCAAATTTGGAAATGTCCTCCACATGCACACCATAATTTGTTTTGAAAGCCTTGAATGTTGTAACATTGATCAAACAGCCTTTGAGCAAGAGTCGTATGACGCTCTTCGTAGCTCGAATGTACCTCGAAGAAATTATCTAAATAAGTTGAGGTGAAATGGGGTTTAGCGTAGCATTTAAGACTGTTGCACCTATTTATGTTGTGCACGCACATGTGTGTGTGCTTGTACTATGCGACGTGTGTGTGTATGTGTGTGCTCTTGGACTTATGCCGGCTTTAAAATGCTAGCCCACCGAGATACCATGCCGCAGTTTAGAATGGATACCGTACTAATACACATTACACTGACTCTGATCCGACCAGTCCTTGTTTGATCCCCTTAGTACAGAATGACAGACAGCGTAACAACAAGTACAATCATTTTACGGCTTTTGTTATTATACAAACAAAATTCATTTGGATCAAAGTAGACCAGTCAATGATATTATGTACCAACACGTATAACATCATTCAAGAGGGTTCACTAAGTGTTTTTATCCTGAAAAACTGTAATACTTCCAATTAGCATCACTGACAGTATCACCAGATCTACCAACAAACAGTTGACAGGTCACACTACTAGATGACGCCAGTGTCTGAAAGGCGTCACAATCTATATCTTCCCGGCAGCGTTGGGCACATGCCAGTGTGGATTCCACCTGGACCTGGTGTAGTGGGGCTTCCGAGCGTTTTGTGTCAGCAGTCAATGTAAATTGCAGCCAGTGATCTATAGAAGGTGTAACAAAAGGAAATTCGGTTAACAAAAATGTTTTAAAAGCATAAAAGCAACATCTTGGTAAACTTGGCAAACACAATCATATTATAGATAGACCATTTAATAATTTGAGTGGGGTAGGCTTGGTGCGCGCGCGCGTGCGTGCGTGCGTGCGTGTGTGCGTGTGTGTGTGTGTGTGTGTGTGTGTGTGAGTGTGTGTGTGAGTGAGTGTGAGTGTGAGTGTGAGAGAGAGAGAGAGAGAGAGAGAGAGAGAGAGAGAGAGAGAGTGTGTGTGTGTGTGTGTGTGTGCTAGAAAACTTTTATAGCAAATGAATAAGTTTCAGCGTTTGTTTTGTTTTGGGCTGGAAACTGATGCATTATCGAGTGTATTTTGTAATCGCTAGAGCCTTACTTCCACACACGTGAAGACCTTTGACCTTGACCTCGCTTATATCAAGAGGTCGCTCGTTAGATGAATCCATAGTGACCTTGACCTTTCGTGCTGTAAATGTCTCATCACATGCTATGGTATGGGTGGCGAATTGGGTGAAACTCCCCGGGTAGTAGTGACAAATTCGCGTGACTTGTGCTGAGGGCAGGACTTCAGAAGTGAATTCAATTGTAAAGTTTCGGAATCGGCCAGCTGGAGAAGAGATAATGATGAAAGTTGAAGTATCTTTTTGATTATTGTTTTACATGGAGGTTGTTTTACTAGTGTTTGATATCATGAGCAAACTCCCATAGGAGTACGATGACACACAATCAGGCAAGTCTCCCAGCCAGTTTAATCGATTTTGGTTGATTCTTACGAGATGTGTAGGTATTTTGGAGCAATTTTAATATTGTAGGTGTGTCCAAAACCTAACCGAGTTATGTATCGACATCTTATGGAGGCCTCATTTCATTTGTAGGAAATTAATCTGTCCTTGAATAATAAACAACAGAAGGATACAAAATTAAACACTTGCTTCTTTGTATCATATTCATGTCAGCTGAAATGAACACAACAGTCTAATCATGCGAAATTAACTGCATCACATTTCCCATATATACTCTTCAAAAAAAGAAACGCAGTACGGATATGTTTGGCCATAAAAGCACAATTAGCGGACCAAGAGGTGCAAAATGAAGCGGTTTAATGTGTTATAGTGTCAGTGACAAATTTCCCGGATCAAAATGATCACAATAAGGACATGCAAAACAATTAGTCGGGAAACACGAACGATTCGGAAAATCGCACCCAGTGCATTAACATAAGGGCTATGGAGCTGCACGTACTGCACGTGCAGCAGCACTATGAACGATATTAAAGTGCAGGGTTTTTGATTGCCTGGCATCTGCGTCAATCGAACATTGACAGTTCAACAACATGCCAAGATTAACAGAAGTGCAAAGAAACAACGTCATAGGCCGCTTGCAGGCAGGGGAATCCCGATCAGCTGTAGCCAGGGTTTTCAATGTAGCACCCAGCACCATCACAAGGCTATGGGATCGGTTTCAACAGCATAGGTCAACACGTGATCGGCCAAGGTCGGGACGACCAAGAGTAACCACCCCCTCCCAAGATCGCTACATCCGAGTGCGCTACCTACGTACCTACGTGAAAGGACGACCATAGCCACCTCAACCGCATCCAAAACACCCGGACTGCGCAGAATCTCCGACCAGACCGTACGAAACCGTTTAAGAGCCGCAGGTCTACGAGCAAGACGTCCCGTTTGACGCGTCATATTGATTCGACAACATCGTTGACAACGACTGCATTGGTGTCGTCAACACAAGGAATGGCCTCAACTGCGATGTCTGGTTCAGCGACGAATCAACATTTCTCCTCCGTCGAGGGGATGGAAGAGCACAGGTCTACAGACGTCGGGGAGAACGTTACGCCGGAAACTGCGCACAGGAAGTGGACAGGTTTGGTGGGGGTAGTGTTGATGTGGGCGGCTATCTCTCATCATGGAAGGACAGGTTTCGTCCATATCCAGGGCAAACTTACGCTCAACGATACATCAACGAAATTCTATTACCACACGTCCTTCCAATTGCAGCCAACGACAACGGTGTATTCCAGCAGGACAACGCTCGACCGCATACAGCACGGATCACAAGAGCCTGTCTACACAACAACGTTGATGTTCTCCCCTGGCCCTCCAGATCCCTAGATTTGAACCCGATAGAGCACCTGTTGGATGAATTGGATAGAGGGCTACGCCGACGTCAACCACAACCCCAGACGTTGCAGTAGTTGGCTTTTGCGTTGCAGGCCGAGTGAGCTACCATTCTCCAGTGATATGTGATTCGCATACTCGTCTATTGATGGTCGCTGACCTTCACCTTGGACTTTTCCTATGTACCGATAACTGAGATGACTGCAATCACCAAATGTTCTTTCCACAACATTTTGGCTCAATAGCTTATACAGTTCCTCGTATAAATGTATACTCAACAACAAAAGTTCCTGTGACACCTTTTTTTTAGTGTATTTTTTAAACCAGTAAAGTTTGGTTTTCAATATTGTAGTACATGTATTGAATCAAGTCACAAAAACGCAACTGCTACAGAAAAGCATGCATTCCATGCAAAAGTTGACTTTTATGCAAGCCCCATGCATTTCAGTACCCAAGAATGGGTATAAAAACATGTGCGTTAACGGGATTCCATATGCATTGTTTAACATCGTGCTGACAACAACCACTCCGAAAAACAACAAAATTACACAATCATTCAACATTACGAAATGCCACGCCTTTCCGAAAATGAGCGTCTGCGAGCCATTGGTATGCTTGAAGCAGGATCGAGTCAACGTGATGTTGCTAGACAATTTAACGTCCACAGAAACACCATTTGGTGTTTATGGCAACGTTGGCAACAGACGAATGCAGTCAGAGACCATCCTCGGCACTAGTGACAGGCCACGCGTAACCAATAATCGACAAGACAACTGGATTCGAACAACACACCTACGAAATCGATTCCAGCCAGAAACAGTGACTGCAAGAAGCATCCCTGGCCTTCGACGAATATCTTCACAAACCGTACGTCGCCGCCTCAGATGTGCAGGGATTGTCGCCAGAAGACCCGCAAGACGTCCCATTTTGACAGGAAACCACCGTCAAGCACGTCTACAGTGGTGCAGACAGCGTCTACACTGGACGGCCATGCAGTGGGGACAAGTTCTATTCACTGACGAGTCTCGTTTTCACCTCAGCCACAGCGATGGACGGATTCGAGTGTACCGACGTCGAGGTGAACGTTACGTCAATCATTGTGTCATGGAAGAAGATCGGTTCGGGGGCGGCAGCGTTATGGTATGGGGTGGGATTACAGCAAGACAGACGACCCGTTTGATAGTGGTAGAGGGAAATCTCAATGGACAGCGCTACCGCGACGAGATCATCGGCCTTGTTGTTCTACCGTTTTTGCGTCGTCATGGCCCAGGCATTACCTTTCAACATGACAACGCCCGGCCTCATATTGCTCGACTTGTTCAGGATTCTCTTCAACAAAGTGAATGTCATCCCCTGGTCGGCTCGCTCACCTGATCTCTCCCAAACCGAGCACATGTGGGATGAGATGGATCGGCGCCTTCAACGTCAACCACGTGTTCAACAGACACTCCAGGAACTTCGAAACATGCTCCAGCAGATATGGACAGATATCCCACAGGCCTTTGTGTGACGCCTGGTCCATTTCATTAGACGAGGGTTTGTTGCTTGCATCGCAAAACAAGATGTGGACACACACGCTATTGATTTGTAAATTGACATTTTGGCATTTTTATGAAATCACGCATTTTCTGAAGTCAGTATGGCAAATTAAACCATTTGAACACTTACAAGAGTCTTTTATTTGTTGCAAACCGAAATTGTTACAGATTTGGTAAAAAACATTACTTTGCATTAAATCTTATTCAATGTCACAGGAACTTTTGTATATTTTCCTACCTCGCACAAATCTGGCTTTGCGTTTCCTTTTTTGAAGAGTATACTTACCACAACCTTTCTTGATGCCTACAACATCAGTCTATTCAGGTGAAACTATCACTCGTATTTCGCGATACCTACACAAATAGTGTCTTCAGGTGAAACTATCACTATTCCTTGATGCCTACAACATCAGTCTATTCAGGTGAAACTATCACTCGTATTTCGCGATACCTACACCAATAGTGTCTTCAGGTGAAACTATCACTATTTCTTGATGCCTACAACATTAGTCTATTCAGGTGAAACTATCACTCCCACGTTTTCGGGATACCAATGGTCCATTCTCGTGAAGGTATTCTGCATACTTACAACAACAATCTCTGCTGGTGATGGTGACACTGGGTATGGTGTAGGAGTTAAGGAGATCCACTTCCCACCAATGATAGGGGACTGCCACCACTGTGTCTGAGTGAAGAAATGTACTATTGTCTCCATCCACTGCAAGAGATGGTGGGTGGATCTCCCGGTAGGAGTCCTGACTGGCTGGCTTGTGAAGAGCCACGTTCGAGTAGGTGTAGACTGAAAACAGATAAATGAAGTGGATGAGTAAATTTGGTTTGACGCTTTGAAATGGCGCAGATCGTTCCCGTAAGGTGCTGGTAAAATACGTGATTGTAAAACTCTGCATTAAGCAATATTGCAGATATCAATCAATTTTGTCACAGGCCTATAATACATATGACAGAGGCGTTGTGCACACTTTAAACTATTATTTACAAATGTGGTTCTATATAACAGTGCGTGGTATATGTACATGACTGTTTAAAAATTGTCTGAATTTCACAATATTTGGATCAGTAATGTAGTATGCAGGAACGCATATTTTCTCACATAAGAGAACACCTCCTCCGTGGTCTTGAGGTAGAGCGTCCGCCCGGAGCGCGCAAGGTCCGGGGTTCGATCTCCGGCCGCGTCATACCGAAAGTTGTTAAAATATGGTACTTGTTGTTACCCTGGCACTCGGCATTAAGGGGCTAAAACAAGGACTGGTCGGCTCGGAGTCAGTATACTGTGTATGAGTGGAGTATTCATGTTAAACTGCGGCATGGTATCTCAGCATGGCATGGTAGGCTAGCACTATAAATCGGCATCCGTCCGGACTAGTACAAGCAGCCGCACGCACGCACGCACGCACGCACGTCGCTATATAAGTGCAATAATCTTGGACGCGACGTTTAACCCTATTTCACCTCACCTCACCTCACATAGGAGAACAATTGACATACAAGTAAAAATGTTTATTCATTCTCTATATCTTGGCGATTACACAGTTTGCATAATCGTTCTGACCTTTGAGTGTTTGTATATCGCCCACTCTCGATGCATAAATCATAGGATGAACATCGAAATCTTACCAGTGAATTACGTGTTTTCCTTGTATTTACATACAACAGATACTTTCAGTGTATATATGAGTTGTCAACATTCCATGATATGAAAATATCTTCTAACACTTTCTAATCATGTGGGATCCTAGAAGTGGGTAGGTGCCATAACTCTACACAACTCGTTTGGGTGCCTTAAACCACAATGTCACACCATCTCCCGCAATAACATGCAACTGTAAAATCAGTTGCATTTATAAGTTTTGGACAGTCTTTTATTGCATGCTTAAAATACAGTTGAATCGGAAAATGACTTGAACATAGTAAAGAAGAAGTAAAGTGTGGGAAACTGAATAGAAAGTTATTGTTATTCTTTTTAAAAAGAGTTTATTGCATTGTTATATTACGTCAACACCAGAGAATCACCGAAGCGGATTACATGTGGCAAAATAGTGGTAAAAACTAAATTCATGGATCACTAAAAATCAGTGATGAAAACTGGTATTCACGAATCTAATTTGAGAAAACTAGTATGTGGTAGGCTAGGCACCCTACCACAGTTCAGTGGATTTGCCTCCCTTCCACCAGTGTGTGGGTAATCGTAAACCGATCACGTGACGCACGTGACTGCATCAAGCCTCTTTCGCGTACACCAGCGAGCAGCCAAACACATATCTCAAAGGCAACATATTATGTATGATCTTAGGGTATTTCTTATCCGTACGTTCGGTAAGAAGGACGATGTCAATGGGCCAATTGGAAATGTCACGCCAGTCGAAGGACATTAAGTCAGTCGAAGAGTGGACAACAGCCTTTATCATATATGTCGGCATATACCGGGAGAAATTCTCCAAAAGCTGGAGCAAATGCTTAAATATTTGCAGACAATTAGATTGGCCGCCAGCAGAAACCAGGGTTGGCAAAATAATGAAAAGCAGTTTAGGTTGGGTAGATCCACAGACAAGGCATGGGGCCCAATCAACGTGGAATTGTGGATGCTGTACATGAATGTAACTCCTCAACCTGTGAACCGCACTTTCACTCCTTTCAAGCAGCCTGCACAATCTCTTAAAAGTTGTTTTTTTGCTTGGATTTCAATGACGCTTTCTTCATGTTTGTTAACAGTGTGGTGGGGGGCACCCATTCCCAAAGTGCCTATTAAACCAACCAGTTACAGGAAATCAACCAACCCCAGATGTTAATACATTTCAGTATCGCAACAGAAACTTCCCAAAACGTGCAAGCATTGGGCCACACACCTATCAAAGTAGATAAGCTATTAGCATACCTGGAGTCCTACCAATTCTTAACTGACGCCAATATTCTTCGTTGTGGTTTCACGGAAGGATTTCTTTTACATTACACAGGTCCCAGAGAGGCCAGTTTCGTGTGTAATAACCTAAAATCAGCTCAGGATCCCAACATGGAACAAACTGTACTTGAGAATCAATGAAGTACAATTAGGCCGAATGGCCGGTCCATATCATAACCTGAGGATCTCTCCTATTTGAATCATTCAAAAGAAAGAAGTAGATGGGTACCGCCTCATCCACCACTTATCGTATCCAGACGGTATGTCGGTGAATGATTTCGTCAGCCCTAGGCTTTGTTCAGTAACCTATTCATCCATTGACGATGCAATTTTGATGATTCAGCAGCTTGGACCGGGGCCTTAACTTAGCAAAGGCCGACATCAAAAGCGCTTTCCGGTTATGCATGGCGCACCCTCATGATTTTCCTTTATTAGAAATCTTGAAAACCTTCATCCAGTGGATAGTTCAAACAAAGTGAAATTCTCAAGATGAGTTAATGCATTACTTGGACGATTACCTATGCGGAGGATCTGGAAGAGATAAGTCTGAATGTCAGTTAGTCCTGTCAACAGTATGAGCAACTTGCGACCAACTCGGAATCCCAATAGCCAGTCACAAAACAGTATCACCAACCACATTAATCAGCTTCCATGGATTTCAGCAAGACACAGTCAGGATGGAGTTAACCAGCAGACAAAATACAGGATGCTTAAGATAAACTCAAACAGAACAACCAAACAGCAAGTCGACTGATTCGATTTGTGGTATTAAGATGCCTCATCATAAAGTTAGGATTACTAGGAATATGGAGGCGATTTTCAGATTTGGCTTTAATCCCTGGACAATCATAATGGAACGTCATTATTCCTGGATCAATGCTGGATTACCAATGACGCACTACATCTCTACACAGACAGTGCATCAGGAGAGTCATGTGGGTACTTTTATGGACGCTGGACGAACGGTTCATGGCCAGAACATTGGAGTACTTTAGGCCTAACACGAAACATCACACTGCTGGAATTCTTCCAAGTCAATGTTGCGGTTAACGTTTGGGCTGATGCCCTCAGTGGCAAAAAAGTTAATATTAAACTGTGATAACCAGGCAGTTGTTTCCATACTGAACAAGCAGTCAACTAAATGTAAGAATACTATACAGTTTGTAAGGCAGTTTGTCCTTCATTGTCTCAACATAAATTTATTAGTCAAAGGTCAGTATTTACCTAGTTTTGAAAAACAACATTGCAGATTCCTTATCTCGGTTTGATCTTCAAAAGTTTCGTCAGCTGAAACCAGAAGCCAGAACCAAACTGACACCAGTACCCAAGAATCTGTGGCTTATCTAAAATTGGAGGCCTTTGTTTTTAATTAAAGCATCAGTGTTAAGCAATACTCAACACAACTATGCAGCTGCATTAAGGTCATTTGACAAAACACCTCTGATTTGGCCACCGCCGCTAGAGGATATTTTATGTTACATAGCCAGTATGTCCTGAAAGGCCTTTGCAAGCTCAAATATAGCTCAGCATCTCTCAGCTCTTGGCAGACATCACAAAATTAGTAGCTGGTCTGATCCTACTGAAAAGGTTTTTAGTTCGCAAATGCATGCAGGTATACAGAAATACAGCAGCTCTGGTGTCGACACCTGACGCAAGACACCCAATCACAACTGACATGTTGAAGTGGCTGCCCAGTGCCCTCCAGGCTATTTATGCATCATGTTATGAATCTTGTTTATTTGCTGCCATGTTTAACTTGGCAATTTTTGCATTCCTAAGGATTGGTGAGATAGCGATAGTGTCCAAGATGAATAAGGACGTTAAGATTCGCTTTTCGAAGAATGATCAGCATGGCAAAGGCACAACTCTGATAATCCCAGCTAAGTCTGATCCTACTATTTGCCCAATTAGGTCATTAACCGCATATCTGTCTTTACGCTCAGCCCAACAAGGCCAGTTCTTCATCTATTTGAAAGGTAAAGCTGTCAGCAGATATCAGTTCTCCACAGTACTCCGGAAAGCCTCACAGTTCCTCAACATTCACTCAAAAACTACGACACACTCTCATTCAGGATTGGAGCCACTACATATGCAGCAACACAGGGAATACCACATGGACAGATGGAAAGCCGCTGCATACGCTAAGTACATTCACATCGATATGTTGTAACAACTCATTTTTTACAGAAATATGCATGGCTGGTCGGCTCCAACCGTATCAACTGGGGTCACCGGAGAGCAGTTGCAAAGCCAGTGGGATTGGACCTAGGTCTGCAGAAGTATGGACTACGCTTAACATGGTTCGGGAGAAGAGGAATGAAGTGGAAATCATTGTTGCCATTTCTACAACAAAAACTAAGGCGCAGTCCTCCACCAGCATGGCTCCTTCTTCATTTGGTAGGGATCGGGATCTTCATCACATGATACCCTACACTCAAGTCATATGGTCAGATGTTCTGCAGAGAGTCACGTGGCGGGGTATACAAGACGGCAGAGTGATGGAGCACAAGAGGAATAGATTTAATAGATTTGGTAGGAAAGGTGCACTAGACCTTGGCGGCCGTGTTCTCGGGCACAATGAAATTAACAAAGCAGACAGGGATTTGTTCATACAGGATGGCGTCTATCTGTCGGACATTGGCAAAGATATTTTCGTGAACTCATTGCAGGGGGTCTTGAGTTATTTGCTGGTTTGTCCGCGTCCGGGCGCTCATTTCAAAATTAGTGTCGCTTGTATTCAGGTCTCGTCCTTAATCCTCAGGGGAATGAGCTTTCTGAGCACAAAGCTCAGGTGGTCAGGCACGCTGACGTGGTTGATACATGTCACCGTATCCCAATTGCGTCGATCGATGCTCATGATGTCAATCACTGGATTGTCTGCTCCAGACTCGATTATTTATAGACCGCCGTCATATAGCTGAGAGCGGCGTTAACTAAAGGAAGACATTCACAAAGCGAATAACATTCTTCACAATGCATATGTTTTCATCTATTGTACCAATGTCGGGGTACAAGCTATTAATCATCGCCTAGCACTTCTTGGAAAGAGATAGTTGTTTAGATTGATAGTCCTCTCTTGATATTGGTGAATATATCTAACATGATTCACATATGTCTGTTGAATAATAAACTGTGTTGTGTTTGTAGCTACGTTGCAGACTGGATATAGAATGGATCATGAATTCAGTTCAAAGTATGTATCACGTCCCTGCTCAATTAAAAATACTGTAGTTTGTACTGTTTTCATATATGTATTCTAATGCCAAGTAAGATTATCTGCTTTGTGCAGATACAAACAAACACGGGTGGCAGAGGACGTCGTCTGCATGTTGTCTTTACAACGTATCGATTCTACACAAGATCAATGAAACCGTACCAGTTTGTACTGTTGATTTCTTAGGGGCTATTGCTATGCCCTTATATTTGAGCGTGACTCACTGGTGGAAAATAAGCATTCTCTATGTTGAGTGGCTTCAAGACATACATATTTCCTCTGAAAGGTTAAGACAAACAATTTGCTTTTAAACCACGACACATCCAGCATGCTCAGTGAATAACGTCTTAGTTTGGACCACTTATTAGTCAGGAACAGCCACGATCCCCAGCCTCCACCCTCAAAATACGAACTGGTCTGTCCCCGTAAAACATGAAAATAAAAATCACTTTTAAAAATAAATAACATCAGTGGCCAGATTTATTACTGAATTGTGGGTAATCACCTTATATAATCGTTTATGGTTTTGGGCAACAACCAATTAAAGCCCCTTAGTAACCGATGAAAAGTATTATATGTTTAATGAACTGAGATATGAAATGCTTCTATGATATTGTCACACAAATACTTTTACGTGTGTACGTTTACAATATGTACATACAGGTTAACATAATTTATAAGCATAAAGAATTATTAGTTAGAAATTCAATCACTAAAGTCATACCTTGTGGCCTTGCACAGTTGGCGCACTGACGTCACACACTGAAAGTACTAAAAGATAATTAACTGTCACAGATTGGCCTGTCTGTACTTTGTGACGGTGTCTGTCATTTGTAGTTAAGGATTGCTGATTGACACCCCAAGCGACATGCCACCTGTCATGCATGTTAAGTCACAGCTTCTTTATAGATAAATAAGCATAAAATTTAATGTCAATCAGTTAAAGTCAATTTATTCATGTCCATTCAAAGGAAATTGAAGTTTTGGAGCTCGATGGTCACATGTTGTCATTGTACAAAGGCATTGGAAACTTTTCATTGTCATGTCACATAAGGCCACAAGGTTGCGCTAAACTCAGTATCTCGTGTGACTGCCCCGGGCAGCAATCACGGCACTGCATCTCCTCGGCACTGACTGGATAAGTGTACGAATTATGTCCTGCGGAAGTCTGCGCCATTCTGCTTGTAACGCGTTGGCCAGTTGTGGGAGTGTCTGCGGCGTGTTCGACGTTGACGTACACGTCGATCGAATTCATCCCAGAGGTGTTCGATTGGGTTGAGATCTGGAGATCTCGACGGGCAGGGCAAATCGTTGATGTTGGTATCATGGAGGTAGCCTACCGTGACACGAGCTGTATGGGGTGGAGCGTTGTCCTGTTGAAACAGCTCCCTCTGGCGGTCAATAATTGGAAGAAGGTGAGGTTGAAGAATCTGATTCATGTAGCGATTTGCTGTCAAATTTCCCTGAACCACAACCAGGTCAGATCTCGTGGTGTAGGATATGGCCCCCACACCATGGCACCGAATTTGTCAATTTCACGTACACAATGTGGGACAAAACGCTCATTTCGACCACGATAAACACATTGTCCTCCATCTCGCCGGTGAAAAAGAAATCGTGAATCATCGCTAAACGACACTCGTCTCCAGTTTCTCAAATTCCTGCAAGTTTCTGTAAGGTATGGCACTAACGCAAGCGTCGCTGTCGATGGATCTGTTGCAAAACAGGGACGATAACTGGTCTTCTGGGTCGGATTCCAGCCTCGCAATGATGGTTCCTGACAAGCTGGTCCGATACCCTCCTCAAACCAAAGATGCGTCCTACAGTCGCCGTAGCTGTGCCATTGCGATGACGTTGGTGGAACAGTCGACTGTAGCGATCATGTGCAGGGGTGGTTACTCTTGGTCGGCCGGTTCTCGGACGGTCTGCAGTGGAATTGAACTGTGTGTATCCGGTCACAAAGGCGACATATGGTGATGTGGTGGGCGTTAAAGTGGCGTGCTACAGAAGACTGCGGTTCCCCTCTTCGGATACGTCCTATGGCGATGTTCCGATCGGCAGCGCTAAGCCTCAGCATTTTCGAATTTGAAAAATGTTGACAATTGAATGACAAATTATTGGCTTATGCTTGCCTTTTTATAGCCACTCCCACGAGTTACGAATGCCATAACTTGCACGTGCATTTTACTTTACTGTTTTTCTCCATGACATTTTTGAACAAGTGTGAAAACAATGCCGTTTAAGACATTGCAAATCGATAATGGCTGTGTTTTGACGCACCGTTTGTCGAATATCAGGCCACCAACATTTTCCAACAACATATATCCAATTAATATACAGTAAACTACGGTTATAACGAACACGCTTATAACGAACTGACGGTTATAACGAACTTACTTTTTGGTCCCGACTACTTGCTGTAGTCATGCTGTATATGTACATATAACGAACTACGGTTTTAACGAACTAAAATTAGTAGTCCCCTTGAGTTCGTTATAACCGTAGTTTACTGTACCCGATTTTATGTGTAGTCAGGTTTAATGAACTACATACTAACTGTGCGAGTGTATGTCTCATATGCGATCTCCTGTCGCAAGTTAGAAGGTGATTGTTACTCACTTAATAGTTATGCGTGACGATCCCATAACGATCAATTACGTGGTGACTGTGACGCACCAACACGTAACAATCACCTTTTTAACATTTGGTGGAGAGTCCTGATATCCTGGCATCTGTTGGTTAAATTCCACATTCGTTTTCATGTAACCATGTTCTTCACATTTTCAAATTTTCGTGAAGGGTTATATTGATGGATCACTGAATAACAGTGATGACACCGTGAGTTAGTGAACAGACATCAACCGAATGGCGAAAGGAAAGATGGGAGTAGTAAGTTTGTAAGAAAAGAAATCTCACTTTTTCATTCAAAAACATATGTTGTCTGCCGAATAATGAGATATTGTTATTTTTAAATTTCAAACGTATCTTTAGGGCTTCCATGACGCATTTAGGTTTGGGTCTAATTAATGTGTTGACGCATTAATGTCTTATTTGGCAACACCGTCTTCATTGCTCATGTAGGAACAAGGACGATAGAAAGAGTTGCTCTTTCAATAGCACAATTACTTTATATACTACAATAATCATATGTTCACTTATATCACATCACAATCATAACAAACTTTTTATGTTCAATAATATGATAACAATCATTTACGGTTCTGTGAAGTCACAGCACAATCATATAATGGTAAAAGATATCATAAAACAATCATTTACTCGTCAATGACATCATAACAATCCAATTTTTATTCAATAACATCATAACATAATAATGTTTATTTTTAAGGCAATTCCCTTTGACTATGACGCACATGAACACGACAATAGTATTGATGAAAACGGCCAAGGTTTTAAAATGTCCCTCTCCTAGTCATAAGGAAACCTTTTAGATGTGTTCATGTGAATGAGATCTAGACGTCGTTCACGTCAGGAGATGTAGAAAAAAAGATGTAATAAATCGGTATTTTTATTCATTTTAGCCACACTGATGTGTTTTCATGTCATAAGTCTCAAAATTGCAGTTGTGAGAACGAAAAAGGGCTAGTTCTCAGTTATTAAAACATGTCTTAAAACATTCATATCGATATTTTAAAGATTTCAAGTTAAAATTACCAAAGCGTTATTACTCTGTGGCCTACTCACCGTGTATCACATTGGTTGTACAGATGATCGCTTGGAGAAACCAGAAGATCACAGGCTCCATCTCTGTCTTCTTAACAGCAACCACGATCAACACTGTCGGGAAGAAGGGCAAGATGTAATGGAACATTTGATCGATTTCGCAAATTGGAACGGAAAACTGACATTTAGATTGTGTATTCCATATGCACTTAATGTCATGAACGATTTTCTCAAAGTACTTTAGTGTGTTTCATGATATGTAAGTTCTCTTTGTAAGTAGAAAGCCATTAATATCAGCCGACTCATACAAATACATTTGTTTTACTTAAATCACATCCCGTGAAGATTCCGAGTTAGAATTGGTCTTCAGCAACCGGTGCTTGACGTAAGAGGCGACTAACGGTACAAAGTTGATGCATGTCATCGTATTCAAATTGCCTAGATCGATGCTCATGATGTTAATAACTGGATTATCTGGGGAAAAAAACAAACGTTAAGCACAAACAACATTCACATCCCTTTCCAAAAAAGGTTTTAAGTATCAATACTTACACCGATTTGAAAGTATTTTTTCCAGGTGACAGCCTACCTTATTGATAGCAAGTTATATTCAAATTTGAGAAAAGAACTACACATACTCAGTAATCGTCACAAATTCTAATCCACTATATTAAGAAAATAATATATATTATTGGGTTGTCAGCGCCACATTGTACACTGGAAACAGTCCGTGTTTCCAATATCGGAACACATGGCATATTTTGGATAAGTATCGTTGAGTTGAACTGAACCGTCGTTGATCCGAATGCATTGGACAAAGGGAAATAAGCCCGTTCGTTTGCGTCGTACGCTACAAGTTTTTCTTACTCAGTAAAACTGAGGACACATATCCCGGACCCTTTTAAATGAATGTCGGTAAGATAAATTCGTTGTCAACCGATCCTTGACTGCTCGGGGTACACAGGCTCACACGCAGGTTGCATCACATCACAGGCCCCTCTATATCGGTTGACAATGTATCCCGCTTATAATTTACCCCGGGTGATACAATTTCAATTTCAACAATTTCAATATGATAGAAAACAGCTGTTCGATTGGTCTGAGGTTAACGCGTGCGGCTGTTTTGCTTTGAAGCCGGGTATATGGGATTTAGTCTTCCGCTCAGAAATCCACGTGCAGCGTGTCCTTTTCGTGGCGGGGTATAAGGGATTTATTCTACATCTGAGAAATTAATTTCCCACCTAAGGGGGTGGGGGATGGGGGTTGGGGGGATACATAGTATTTCATCAAGACCACGTGCACTAATCAGATCTCATCATTCTGACGATAGGTATTATAACATTATTTATAACTAAAATAACCACAGACAGAGCACGAGAGTGAGAGTGAGTACGCAACTGTGTTCAGCGATTTTGGTTATATTGATATACATATATGAATGGCATTCGCACATAAAAAAGATATGTGAATCGTGAATATCATGTCGTTTGGTACCAAATGAATGTCATTTTTGAAACCATCCAACTGCAGTAACAAGCGCAACAATAAAGAAAAGTAATACCCCATGAGAACCACGGAATGGATGCTTGCGTATGCTCTACATGGTATAGGCCTTAAAATGGCATGTAAGCGTTGTTGATTATCGGGTTGTCAGCACGCTGTCTGTTACCAGTTGTTCAGACCAACGAAGTCATGCAACGAAAAACTGAATCAGAAGCAGAACGGAACAACGTCGCCGGCGACTGGAAGCAAGATATTCACAGTCGGCAGTAGCCAGGGTGTTCACTGTGACGCAGAGCACCATCTCTAGAATGTTTTAACATACTCGGTGCAAGTGCGTGACAGATTAACGGCCCAACGCTATTATTCTAACAACCTGCAGCTACACGATGGCGTCCCATAATGAACCTGAGCGATATAAATACAACTCTAAATTGCAACCACAACCGCATTGGCCTCAAAATCGCCCGATTTTGGGACGAGTTGGGCTATACCACTGGCACTGAAACAGATTACACTTCATATCGAGAGGGCAAGCGTTTCCCATGTGTCATTTTCCGTGTAATGTCTTCATATTGGACACGTGTCGTTTTTGCAAGATGCCATAACCAATCGTCAAGTGTTCCGATTTTCAGGAAATGTGTGATACATCCCATTACAAAATCTGGTTATGCCTTTTTTTAGGATATATTTAATGCATCAGGCCAGAACGGATATATACCCTATTGTTATTGTTATGTTGTTTATGGGACCGCCTCCGTGGTCTTGTGGTAGAGCGTCCGCCCGGAGAGCGGAAGGTCCAGGGTTCGATCCCGGGCCGCGTCATACAAAAAGACGTTAAAAGATTGTACTTGCTGTTACCCTGTCTGGCGCTCGGCATTAAGGGGCTAAAACAAGCACTGGTCGGCTCGGAGTCAGTATACTGTGTCTGAGTGGGGTATCCATGTTAAACTGCGGCATGGTATCTCAGTGAGCTAGCACTATAAATCGGCATCAGTCCGGACTAGTACAAGCAGTCACACACACACATACACGTGCATGCACGTCGCTATATAAGTGCAATAATCTTGGACGCGACGTTAAACCCAATTTCACCTCTTCTCACCTATGTTGTTTATGAAATTGTTGACTCTGCAGCCTTCTGCATTATCCAGATTGTCAGAATGGCTGTATTCCTGATAGGAAACCAGGGTACCGCTCCCAATGGCAGTCAACAGATTGGGAGGTACCAAACATAAGGCATTGAGAACAATGGGGAGTCGGTGTCGTATTTGGGATGCAAGCGTGACATTTCGAAACCGAGGTCTGCATATTTGCATTTTTTTCCTGAATCTTGTCAATCACATTACTGTCAAAAGGGACAGAAAATCCAATGAAATAAATGATTTAGTTAAAAAGGACAAGATCAGGCTTGTTGGCCTGGATAGGTCTGAGGTTGTATACGGGCCTATTCCAAAGCCTGTTGTATGTATCATTTTCCATGATGCCCTCTACATATTCTGGGCCATACCATGGATGGACCTCTGTGTCAAAACCACAAACATGGCGAAGACGGTTATAAAAGAAGGATCGAGGATCTGTGTTTGTACAAAAACTGGGCATCCGCTGACAATGTGTTGGATAGTCTCATTAAATTCATTGCATAATCTACATTTCATATTTACATTTTGATACAAAATCACACATTGACGGTTTCGAGGGGGGAGTGACTGGTCCTGACCACCAAACAGAAAGCCTCCTGTTTCATTTGTCAGGCCAGCCGACTTCATCTATGCAAAGGACTCTGCAGGATTGCTGATCTTCTCAACACATCATTTTTCCAGGTGGAAAATGTGAAGTTTAATATGTATAAAGGACATATCCCATCCTTTTAATCATAACCTAATACATTGATTGAAATATCATTTTGTTTCTCAAACTTTGAATTCCTTGCGATGCAGTGTACAATTTCTGATAAACCTTCTGATTGTTAATCTCAGCTATATTCTCCCGATGCACCGGTCACACTTGTCAACTTGTATACTGTAGAACCTCTCAGACAGAGGTCGGTGACAGGATTCACACTCTTATACTCTCGATGCGCATAGCTCACAAACCAGTTTTCCTATAAGTAAGCATTTGTGTTTGTGATGACATTAGAAATTGCATTTTTCAATTCTAGCTGGTGGAGTGATGTTGCTCTAGTCCAGGCATTAATGTTTTGGTTCTGCATCATTGTTTTTTTTCTTTTCAAGGTCTGCTTACGGTTGGGTCGGTTCAAGGTTTTCCGTTTTGAGAAAGGTTGCAGACAGCTTTCACAGGAAATGCGCTTATTTCCAGGAACTGTTCATACGTGTCTCAATATGCCTTGTACAAGGCATATTGAGACACGTACGAACAGTTCATGGAGATTAGTCCGGTTATTAAAGGTTTATTTTTCATGAAGGTTCAACAAAATTGACGGAAAAGGTTTCTTAACGCATTTCACTGCCTTGATAGGCCTACTTTAAAAAAAAATAGTTTACCAAAATTTGACTTGGGGAAACACACAAAATAGGTCAAATCCAAGATGGCCGCTATCAATACAAACGAAAATCGAAAAAGAAAAAAAAAAAGAATAAATTTAAATCTAAACATGGATGATGACTCTATTTATAATCAACTTCATAGGATCAAGACAGGGGAATATATATTTAACAATTTTGAAGTGCAATCTTACACTGAAATAAATTACGGATGCCCGAAAAGTGAAAAAAAATGCAATTGTTCCATATCGGACTACAAAATACTTAACACAGGCTTATAAATAGGGAATAACCCTGCAATACTACAGTTTACGAGTCAAACTTACTATCAATTTAAATGTCTTAAGTTCAAGACAGTCTTTATATTCACACTCATATACTGGACATGAAGAGAGGATTATTAAGTAATGTCAGAAAAGACATGACTTGGTCCATTTGAACATGTCATCCCTTTGCATTGTCCACATGCTGAGGTACATTGTAGACAAAAACATTCTGCATGAGCATGCAATTGTATCTGATTATTTTCAACAGAAATTAAGGACTTCATAATGTGATGCAAATTGTCCAAAGGAATCGTTTCATCATCATTTTCTTCCAAGTAATCAATGGCAATCCCAAATGCTGTCATCTAGGACATACACTTCAGTCGACCAAGTCTCCGATTCTTTGGTTGAACCTCCTCATGTTCAATATAAGCTGCAGGTATACTAGTCCCTCTCCGAAAATTCTTATCAAAAGCATGGTGATGGATAGCTTCTTCAGCTGGTAGATCGTATATGGGCACGATACTTGACTGTACCATCTTGGTCCATTCATCTTGCCTGTTGACACAATATGTTACAAACATATGTTGAGTAACTTCCTGGAACTCAAGAGCCATCGCACGGCTGAAGTACACCTCTACATGGATGTTTGTATGCAACATCCTGGTCCATACAAGTACCACATAGAAAACAGTGAGTTTTAAAATTTAAGGCTTCAACATATGATCGAAGAGTTTTCAGCTACTTTGATTGCCTTTGGATTTATATGCATACTTCGACATTGTCTGTGTACCAACAGGCTACAGTTGTATATGATGTCAGGTGCATCTAATTTGTGCAGTCTGTTTGCGTTATTAATGCTACAGCAGCATTTTGCTGTCAACTTCACATAATCCTGGGGTTTGTCCAGGTTAACTGGTTCCATACATAGCAAACAAGTAGCCATCTGTGATCTACATAGGACACGTTCAGTTGAGAATATTCACCTGCGAAAAGTAACAGTTGATAGAAATATGGTTGACATGTGTACAGATACAAATGTTGCTTTTCCGATTATAGCAAATGATTTTTGTGCTAAATGTCTTGATTATATCTTCAGAATAAACTTTTAATCAAAGTTTCTGAGAAGCTAATACCATTTGAGAAAAAAAACTGCTTCCCGGAGTTTGGATTATCTCCCTTGATTTTCCTTGAAACAAATGTTGATGTTAATGGCTCGGTTACAAATTGTATATCTATATTTGTTCATATTTTCATCAGTTGTTCCCCTCTAGAGCCACAGAACTATATATTATACAAGTTTTCATTTTAGCTATTAAAGACAAATAGCTTATACATACCTTTATGTTCTTGAGGTCTATCTTTAAAACATCGTTTGCTCGGCCGCCATTTTGAAGAAGGGGATACTTTGGGTTTTTTTCAAATATATTTCTTTCTAATTTGATTATTTATGTGAAGATAATAAACTGTATAATTTTATATGTAAAAAGGCAACATTATAATAAATCGATTCATGTTCTGCAAGAATCACTGATATTAACAAATTTATGTACTTTTTCGTCATTTTGAAGCATTATTTTAATTGTTAAATATAAATTCCTGTGCATTTATCCTGGCAAGCTAATATAGATAGACTCACCATAAATGTTTTTATTGTTATTGGTTCCACGTTTTTGACTATCATTACTTTTGTTGGCGGCCATCTTGGATTTGACCTATTTTCGGATGGTTCCCCATGTCCGATTTTGGTAAACTATTTCTTATTTTAATGGATATGTGTCAAGGCACCAAAATCCAGCAATAAACCTTTTCCGTCAATTTTGTTGAACCAGGACCTTTTAATTACTGGACTATTGCTAGCCCGTAAAAATCCGGACTAGAATTGGTCTTCAGCAACCCATGCTTATCTTATAAGGCGACTATGCTTGTCGTAAGAGGCGACTATCGAGATCGGGTGGTTAGGATCTCAGACTTGGTTGATGCACGTCATCGTATGCCAAATGCGTAGATCGACGCTCATGATGTCAATCACTGGCTTGTTTGGCCAGACTCGATTATGTACAGATCACCGTCATATAGCTTGATTATTGCTGAGTGCGGCGTTTGACAACAAACACACAAACAAACACATCTCAGCCTCCGGGTATATGAGTCTCAAAATCGATTCAATAAACTAATCATCCCAAGACAATATATAGGACGACAAACTGATTGCATTAAGGCACACTGGCGAAGAACAAACACGTTTAAGGATTTATTAACACGAAGCAATAAACCAAGCTAAATGATTAATGCGTCAAGTAAGCAGACACAAGATAAACTGCATGAGATCTATTTCTCAACGGACTTTAATCCGCGGTCACGGATTAGCGTTATAACTAACATGAATAATAATAAGTAGGTAAGGATAAGATATATGGATGAACAACTTCTTTATTACAATTAGTTACGTTTCGGTGTAGGATCTAACACCGTTATCAAGCATTACTTGATAAATGCCTCTCAAAGAGGTTATGAATAATAATACCATATTCATAATCAGAGTGTGCACCTTAGGAGTATCTGTTATATATACTGAACCGCAAAAGTAACGTCACCCTTAGTAACATTGCATGAAAAGTTGTCATTTAAATATCTGGGCTGTTTTTTAGGGAGGCTTGAACTGGTGAAGTAGGCGTCACAATTGGCTCGCTGTTTGAGGAGGCGGGTGGTGATGTGGGAGGCTTTTCCTATGAATGGGAGGTGGATGCGGAAGGGCACTGATTCAGGTTTAGAGGACGCAGATCTGGATGTGGGATGGATTACAGAGGAGATGGCTTTGTCGACGAGTTTGGGTGGATAATTGTCGAGATCTCTTACAAAACAATAGTTTAAGATACTGAAAATCAGTGTCTAACTGGGACGTAGCTCACGTATGTTTCAATTCTTGGCAACGTTTGAGCGAAACCATTTATAGCGAGGACACTAAGCCCAGTGGTTAGGGGCCTTTTCCCAAAATTGAAACAGCTGGTTTGGGCCAAAATATGTCCGTATTGTTACCTTGTTCCCTTTCAGCTGCTGTGTGTACATATGACTGCACTGATCATGTTATATTCTAAGAGGAGCCGGAAATCTTTCTCTTAAAACTTCATTTGACCTCAAGACTCATCCTCACCAAAGAAGTACAAGAGGGTGGCGTCTGCGGGCAAAGTCTTGGCTTCGGTTCTCTGGGTGAGGAGATCGAATACGATGATTGTCGAAGTTAAACTATTTCTGGGCAATATTCAATGAAAGTACTGTGAAGACTGAAGATAGAATAGGTTATGAATTCAGTTCATCACGATCCAGCTCAATTAAAACTACTGTAGTTTATACTGTTTTCATATATTTATTTCAACACCAAGGAGGATTATTTTCTTTGTGCATATAAAACCATACACGGGTGGCAGAGGACGTCATCTGCATGTTGTCTTTACGACTTATCGATTCCATACAAGATCAATGAAACCGTACCAGTATGTAGTGTTGAATTCTTATTAGGGGCTATTGATATGTCCTTATATTTCAGCGTGACTCACTGATGGAAACTAAACATTGTGTTGATTTGCTTCAAGACATACATGTTTTCTCTGAAAGCTTGAGACGAACAATTTGTTTGTTAAACCAAAGGCATTATTTTTTCAACACGCAGTATGCTCAGTGAATGACGTTTATATTGGTTGGGACAAATTATTACTTTTCGAGAAGTGATTTATATACATGTATTTTTTTATATTCTTTTAATTTCAGCCACGACCCCCAGCCCAAACCTTCAAAACGAAATTGCCTGCCTCTATATACCTGACTGCAGGGTTAAAATAAAAATCACTTCTTAAAAGTAAATCAATGGCGAGATTTATTACTGAATTGTGGGCAATTACCATCGATTATCGTTTATGTTTTTGGAGAACAAACACTTTTCTTTGGCTTTTTGGGCTAAAACAATTAAAGCACCGCACCAACCTTTGAAAACTACAATGCATGTTTATGTCAAGATATTCCACGAAATGCTTCTATAATATTCTGGCATCTTTTGGTTGAATTCCGCACTCTTTTCCCCATGTAATCATGCTAATCTATCACATTTCATCAAATTTCATTGCTTATTCACGTTCAATTGATTATGATAACTCGACACGAATGAGACACGAAATCCTGACATGAAGTCAACTTAATATTCCTTTTTGGCACTTCCTAGTGGCAAACTATTTTTGAGGGTAATAGGAATTGATCACTGAAAATCAGTGATAACACCAGGTCTTCGTGATTGAGTAAGCATGTCCTGACCTACCGGTAGCATCCGTCACTCGTACATGTCCTCAGCCAGTGAATACTCAAACTGTCACGGTGATCACATGCCATCTTCAACTGACTGCAGTGAACATAACTTTCAATCCATCGTACTAAAAATATATATAGGGACACAACATCAACTACTCAGATGCCAGGAAACAAGCAAAAGCGGTCACATCCGCCAACACTACAGGACATTCTTATGCTTCTGTAGTTAAAACAGTTCCAACAGTTCATGCAACATCAGTTCATTGTCAGACAGATCTGTCATGGACAGTAGGAGACAAGCCGAAGGAAGTTTCTGACATCGAAACTAACCAATCTAAAACAATCAGAGTTACCTTCACCTGAACACCCCCTGAAACAATCCCCCAAACTATACTGAACCGCAAAAGAAACGTCACCCCAAGAAACATTGCATGAAAAGTTGTCATTTAAATATCTGGGTAATTTTTGCCAAAGTTTCTTAAATTTAACATTACCTTGTCCGGAAAAATGAAATTTAACGATAAAAAAAACAAAGCAGATGGCAATAAAACCAATCGCCCAAACGCATCACGACAACGGCCATGGTAACCTGAGTTCTGTGCAAATTGAATGCACACGCGTTCCCCATTTCTTGCCCTATAGAAATAAACCCAGATCGGATAACATTCATTCCATATTGAATAGCTACCACATGGCAAGATTGACAAGAAATCAGCGACACCAAGCCCTTGGACGATTGCAAGCTGGACAAATCGCGCAGCAAGTAGCCAATGCATTTCAAGTCCACGTAAGGACCATATACAGGCTCCAGCAACGGTACCAGACCACCAACACTACAGATGACCGACCACGTAGTGGAAGACCAAAGGTCACCACCCGACGTAAAGATCGTCAGATTGTGCCACAGCATCTTTAAAATCGCTTTGTTACTGCTGCAGAAACTGGGGACACTGAAGGGACACATGAGAGCGGACACCGTGCGTCGACGATTGACGAGCAGACAGCTCCACTGTCACAGGCCACACCGAGGACCCATTCTGGCACAACGTCATCGCCGGGACCGTCTTCAGTGGGCAACACAGCATCCAGCAGTGGAGAAGAGACCTCTCCTGAGACGAGAGTCGTTACTGTATCTCAACAGCAGATAGTTGAGAGAGAGAGAGAGAGAGAGAGAGAGAGAGAGAGAGAGAGAGAGAGAGAGAGAGAGAGAGAGAGAGAGAGAGAGTCTTACGACGCCGTGGGGAACGTTATTCGGATGCTTGTGATGCATCATGGTGTGGGGTGGAATTGGTCTTGCATAGAGGGTCGGCCCTGTGGTCTTCCAGAACATCGGTCCAGTGAGAGGCAATGGTGTCACAGCAGCTCGGTACATCGATCAAGTCTTGAGACCGCACACCATACCTCATTTGGCACGTCGCCGCAACCACGAGTTTCAGTATGATAACGCCCGTGCCAACACTGCGAGAGCAACAAGAGACTTCCTCTAGCAGAATGGTAACAGAACCATGCAGTGGCCTGCCCTCAGTCCCGATTTAAATCCCACTGAGCACCTGTGGGACGAGATTCAAAGACGGCTGAATGACGTCCGACCAAGGCCGACAACTGCAGCTGAACTACGCCAGGCGTTCCTCAGAGTGTGGGCGCAAGTGCCTATGGCCTTCATCAACCGCCTCATTCATTCCATGTATCGACGTTGCACGGCAGTCATCAATACACATGGTGGACACACGGGATACTGACTTGTGATGCCATTTTCTCAGAGACTAGTGTTTCACTTTAAGAACATTTGACACTTTCATTTCAACCTTGATGATCAGTTGTGCCAAGTTTCATCTTTTTAATATGTCTCAAAGTATGTTTACAGTGTTTGGACAAATAAGGTTTCTCATATATCTATCATTGGTGACGTTTCTTTTGCGGTTCAGTATATAATGTTCAAGAAAGAATAATTCTGTCACTGGAACATATTCGGCCTTTCATCTGTCCCTCACAGATTCAGAAGTTTACAATGAATTTGAATGATCTGTGCATAGCGACCTTTGTGGAAGTGATCATTTCCTTACTGTGCTAAAAACTGAAAAAGCCAGATGAGAACCCACCTTCATCGCAGTGGAATTTTACCTAGGGCAGTTGGACCTTGTATGAAATATTATGTTATGAAAAATTAAAAATGACATATTTAGACATGTACCAGATCCCATCCAGTTGTTTTCGGCTCAACTAAATAATATTGCTGACCAAACAATTCCTAAGTCCTCTTCAAATCCTCATACTTAGGTCCAAACAACAAACACACAATGCAAAGAAGCAAGAAAATGTAGGAAGAAAGCGGAAAAAATGTTTCCGCAAACATCCTACTGTTCATAACTTAAATAATATCAAAGTTACCAGTACCAAGGCACGGCGTGCTTATAAACAACATAAGCGCCAAACTTGGAGGAACTATGTCTCCAAAATTAATTCATGCACACCAATGTCCAAGGTGTGGAACATGGGTAAATAAATAAAAGGCAAAAGCTTCCTAAACCATCTTAAAGATGGTGACACATTAATAACTGAATAAAATAACATTGCAAATAAACTTGGCAAAACACTTGCCAAAAAGTCTTTATCATCAAATTTTATTCCTGAGTGTCAGGGATATCAGAAAAAATAATAATAATGGTGAAGATTACAATGAAGTATTTTCATTGCATGAGCTACACACCGCTCTTGAGCAAGCTCATAATACTGCAGCAGGGGTTGGTAATATAGACTATCAGTTAATGAAGCATTTGCCTGAATCATGTCCTGAGACACTTTTCAATATGTTTGTCCAAATATGGACTTCAGGGAATTTTCCTCCTTCGTGGCATAATGCCATTGTAATCCCCATACCAAAACCTGACTGGGATCATACAGGTCCCTCAAATTATCTACCTATATCTTTAACCTGTTGCGTTTGCAAAACCATGGAACGAATGGTGAATAATAGATAAGTTTGGTATTTGCAAAACAAAAATCTTCTCACAAATATTCAATGTGGTTTTACTTAAGCACTATTGATCACTTGGTACCATTAGAATTATTTGTTAAACATGCTAATAGTATCAATGTTCTTTGATCTTGAGAAAGCATTGCATTTCCTGGAAGCATTGCATTTTGAAGGATTTTGACTTGAGAGGTTGTTTACCTCATTTCATATCACAGTTTTTAACAGACGGGCAATTTCAAGTCTGAATGGGTACAACCCTGTCTGACCATTATAATCAGGATCAGGTTAACCGCAAGGCTGTGTTTTTTCTGTCTCTTTATTTAGTATTAAAATAAATAGTCATTCAAAGGTTTTAAGTGACTCAAAAGATGGATCACTTTTCGTGGATGATTTTAATATTTCTTGTCGTGGTAAAAATATGCATTCCACAGAGCGGCAGTTTCAAATCTGTCTCAATAAAATTCACAGATGACTTCTTGAAAGGGGATTAAATTTCCAAATAAAAAACCCAACTAACTATACATTTCTCGAGAAAATATAGGCCACATAAAGACGATAAATTATATTTGAATGGCACCCCTATCAAAGTTATAAAGGAGGCCAAATTATTGTGGCTCATCACTTAAAGCTAAATGTCTGAAGGCACTCGACTTGTTGAAGTTGTATCTAATTCAAAGTGGGGAGGCGATTGGAAAACCCTCTATTCAGATCGCTAATCCGTCCAAAACCTGATTACGGCTCCATCTTCTATGGTGGAGCATGTAAAAGTAATTTACAAAAACTAAATATTATCCATCATCAGGGCCTGAGGCTTTGTCTGTATGTAGAGCCATCCCTTAAACAACGCCGTCTGAAAGTATCCTTACAATACATCACCAAATTCTTGAATTATTTAATGCTCTTGCTGTTGGCCAATATGACACCATCTTTTGTAGGTTCCCCAGCCATTTTGGTATCATTGGTAACACAATGGCCGTTGCTGCTGTAAAAGCAGCACTCAACAAATCTGTGACACCACTTATTATTCAAGACAGTCCTTATACACCAGTAATTAGATTTTACAGCCGAAATCTCACGCAAAAGAAGTCGGACACCCAAGTAGGTTTTAAATAATTGCATGGGAATTAAACCAAATATCGGTTACAACTACTTGGGCTGTCAGTCCTGATTTAAAAAGGTCATTATGCGACGATGTTGTATTGGCCACAACAGATATACTCATGAATATGTATTAAAAGGTGAGGATCCTCCGTTTTGTATCCCTTGTGATGAGAGAATCACAGTCAAGCATGTCCTGCTTGACTGTATTGATTTTTCCATCACAAGGAATAAATATTTCAGTGTAAAAACAGTCAAGGACCTTTTCAGTCTTGTAATTGTAAGCCGTATCCCTTTGATCAGGACACACATGAAAACGACAGAATGTATGAAAGAGTCCCTTTTTGACTTAATTATATAATGGATATGTATGATTTAGGTATCGAAGAAAACAAATAAGTTTTTAGACGTGTTCATATGAATGCGAATTAGATGTTGTTCTTTTCAACAATTGAATGTTTTCGACTTGTGACAATACTAATAGGTACATGCAAGGCTAAAATGTGTCAATTATTAACTTCTAATGTTATTGGTTTTCAGGGAGCGTTTTTCTCATATTTGAACAAAAGCAAGTATTTGACCGAAGCTGTTTTTTTTAGGAGATGTAGAAAAAAAAACCAGTTCATGAAAGTAGAAAACGCCTTGTATCACAGAGGCACTCATACATCGATTTTCCAGTTTTGAAACATCGGTCTTTTTATTCATTTTAGCCACACTGAAGGATTAGTTCTGTCATTTCAACATTCATGTCAATATTTTAAAGACTTACGTCACTTTAACATTTCATATTTCAAATTATTACCTCGTCCAAATTAACTAGGCGTTATTGTATGTGCCCTACTCACCGTGTATCACACAGGTTGTACAGCTGATCGCATGGAGGAACCAAAATATCACAGTCTCCTTCTCAGTCTTCCTAACAGCAACAACTATCAACACTGTCGGAATGATGAAGGGAATGTATTGGAAAAAAGGATCGATTTGGCCAATTGGAATTGAGCAGCTGACATTTTCTTATAACACAATGGGGAAAGCTCAAGTCACCACACTAGTGTTTCACCAAGAGGGAAAACGTCTGGGACACGCATCAGTTCAAGCTTTCCTCCCACATTAATCTGACATGTAGTTATATGACTCAGTCTGAAATACTGTTCAAAGCAGCGTTAAACCACACCCACCCATTCTTTAAAACTGTACACAGCGAGAAACGATAGTGGTAATGGGGTGACAGCATTATTTTCAAATAAAATACTCACAGACCCACAGAACAGGAGGTGAGGTGAAATGGTGTTTATCGTCGCATCCAAGACTATTACACTTATATAGCGACGTGCATGCGCCATGTGTGTGTGTGTGAGTGAGTGAGTGAGTGAGTGAATTTAATTTTAAGTCGCCAATATTTGAGCCATAGCTTGACTTGAACAAATTATACAATATCTGTAATAACTCTTGACGAAGGACAGTGTACTAACTAGCAATATATCACAGTTTGGCTTTAAACTTGTTGCAGAACATTAAGAAACCATTAATGGGCAACGATGCGATACGAAAATGGGGCTATAGGTCGCCAGCAACAAAGGTAAGGTCAGCATTCTAGGGACCAAGGGAACTTAGGGTACCTCTGCTACCTGCATGGTGCCACAGCAGGATTTACACCTTTCCCTTAGTAACTGGCGATTGTTTCAAGTTTAGCGAGAGATTAAAAGTGAACAAATATTTTGCAGTTAAAATTGGGTAGATATAGATATTCTTTGAATGAGGTTGTCATACATACCCTCTCAGGGGGACAATAATTTGACGGTACTTTAACCCCTGTCGAGGGCAGAGCCACTAACAATCTCATTATACACTACCGATTAATAAAATTCATAACTTGTAACATCAAAATTTGTGAATTAGTTCAATATCGTTTAAAAGGTAATGATTAAACGTGAATTTACATTATTAAAAAGGTCCTACTCTGTTTTGACACTGAAATATTTCCCCCAAGTAGTTGTAACCGATATTTGGTTTAAGTTCATGCAATTTATTGATACCTACTTGGGTGTCCCACTTCCTTTGCATAAGATCACGGATGTAAAACTAATTACGAGTTTATAATCAGTGTATGGGATAAGACGTGGTGTCACAGATTTGTTGAGTGCTTCTTTTGCAGCAGCATCGGCCATTGTAATACCAATGATACCAGCATGTCTTGGTAACCAACAAAAGACGATGTCATGTTGCCCAGTAGCAAGAAAATTTATTTATTCAAGAATCTGGACTAAAAGTGGATGTTTGGATGACACATTTTTATCGCCTGAAGGCATGAAAGAGAATCTGAACAAATAATGAATTGTTTATGTTTTGATTGGTTTTTTATATATGTTAGTGCTGTTAAAATGGCGTTTGCTTCTGCTGTGAATATTGAACTGTTATCGTAATCGTGGAGATATTGTTCTGGATCAATGACAGTGGCACTAGGAACTGCGCCACCATCCTTGGATCCATCTGTAAATATAGATTTATAAGTGTCATAAGTGTTTCGTAATTGATTGTATTCTTGCTGGTAAATGAGTTGGTTAGTATCTGATTTCTTTAGTTTTGTTAATGTAAGGTCTACTTCTGGCTTTAGCATTTGCCAAGGAGGAGATGAAAAAGGTTGAGTGGGAGCTATATCAAGCAGTTGAATATTAGAAGCCGAAATGGCAGATTTTATTCTGATTCCGAGTGGTGGAGTGATGTTGATTTCTTATTGTAAAGATCTTCGAAGGATTGAATATGCATTTAAAAGCTGGATTAGAATATAATTTAGTGACGTATTGTAAAGATAATTTTAGACGGCGTTGTTTAAGAGAAGGCTCATCCGCTTCTACATACAGACTGTAAATGGGAGACGTTCTATGAGGCCCTGATGATGAATAGATCTATACCATGATACTATGATCTCCCCATAGACAATGGAGCCGTAATCAAGTTTTGAACGGATCAGTGATCTGTATAAGTGTAAGAGGGTTGTCTGATCCCCTCCCCACTTCGAATTAGAAACAACTTTCAATGAATCGAGAGCCTTTAGGCATTCAACTTTAAGGTATATGAGGAAGGAAAGTTAAGTGGTTATCAAAAATAAGTCCCAAGAACTTGGCCTTCTTCTCAACTTTGATAGGTGAGCCATTCAAAAATAGTTCAGGGTCCTTATGCGGCTTATATTTTTTTGCAGAAATGTATGCAGTTGTTTTTGTTATTTTGAAAGTTTAAACCCGTTTTCAAGACACCACTTGTGAATTTTATTTTGACATAATTGTAATTGCCTTTCTATTGTGTGAAGGTGATGTCCAAATATCATCGAATATACTCAACATAGTTTCAAGACATGATTCGGGCAAGTGTTTTAGTAGCTGATAATGGATATTATCAGCGCCTGCTGCTGTGTCATGAGCTTGCCCTAAGGCAGTATATCGCTCATGTAGTGAAAATACTTCACCATTATCAGATGTTACATTTATTGTGTTTTTTCCTGTTGGAGCTGATATTTTTGAAATTCAGGAACATAATTAGATGAAGAAGAATGGTGAGATAAAGTTTTCCCAAGTTATTCGCAATGGCAGATTTATCAGTAAACAAAGTATCGCCATCCTTCAGAGGGTTAACTGTAGAATTTGATTCCTTGCCTTTCATCTTTTTAATCATGTCCCATACCTTGGACATAGGGGTGTGCGAATGTACTTTAGAGACATGATTCTTCCATGGTTGACGTTTATTTCGTTTAAATTGACGGATTAGGGATTGAACTTCTCCATAAAGGATTATGCACATTTAGATCAGCCATGATAATACAGGGCTTTGGGAATTGGTCGTATTGTTTCTGTAGATCATTCCGCTGAAGACTTGAAGAAAGGGGAATGTATAAGGAGCAAAGTGTGAAGGCAATATGCAGTGTAAATCTAATTGCAACTGCTTGCAGATTTGTGTTAAGTGGAACAGGAATATGAACAACGCCCCGCCGCACCAAAATAGAAGTACTTCCAGTAGCTTTATCGCCCGGAGAGAAGGAATGATATACGAACAATGCCTCGACAAGAACTTAATGTTCTGTGCACAGACACAGCAACCTCAATTGAAAATAGAAAATTGAAAAGTAGAGATAGATAAAAGATTGAGAGATTGCTGACTCCGTGCATCAGAAGCGAACCGCTACGGAGACAGGTGACGATCTTGACCTCACCACAAATCCCAGAAACAGTCTTAGAAATAGCAAAAGGATTTGATTGGGAGGTTATCAGCAGCCTCGATCACCAGGGATTTAACCCAGGAAGCAGTATTTTGAGAAATATTTCCAGTTGATATATCAATTTCCTCTAGACGTCTATTTTTTTCATTTCGAGATGAACCAGATTGTTGTTGAGCCATGAAGAAAGAAAAGGATTCGGCACCCCTGCTCCCCTTAAAATCGATTCAATAAACTAATTACGCCATGTACCTAATTGATATTTTGGTAGGAAAATAATTTGAATATCGGTCTTTCTTCTTATTAATGCCATTATTGATCTGGCTAGGCATGTATCCTTGACTTTGGTCTGCATACGGAGCATACACACAACATATATACATATGCATGGTATTTATCTTTAATAATTAAAGAAAAACAAAAACAGTATATGATGTGTTATCTCAACTGAGATGACAGGGAACTACATGCTTTCACACGAAAACAAAGAAAAAGAAAGTCAGACAGGGTTTCTTTTATGAACAGACGAGTAAACCTATAGTAACCTCCTACTAAATCAACAAACACTGAAATAAGCCCCCACAGCATGTCTAACTAAATAGTTCTGGTAGTACTAATCGGATGGTAATCCTACCCAAGACCATGACAGCCGTTCTATGACTACTGGAGCAGGCGAGAGGTAATTCGGTTACATACAACACAGACAGTATTCAACATCAACAACTAATCAGACAGTCAAACATTTGATCTTACTTTTAGATCATAAGAATTTAAAAACTTCGAAAGATAGATGCATGATGTAAAATGTATTGAAAACATCAAAATCTCAATGAAAATAAACAGTTAAAATGACAGTCATATAGCATCCGATATTGGCATAGCAGTTGTCCGAATTGAGGTAGGGTAGCAAAAACAAGCTTTCAATGTAAATGGACAAAGGGCACACCGTCTAAAATCGTTCAGTTTCAATGACACGTCATACTAATATCGTGTACAAGACAGACAAAAGCTCTCCCGCGGACATAAAAGCCAGTCGATTAATGACGTCACGTGGGTTACATCGCCATTCTTCTTGGATTGCCTGGGATCGATGACTTCTTGTTGGTTGGCTGGAGGATGTTGTCGCTGTCGAACACGGCGATCCATGACATCCCAGAGGTGTTCTATAGGGTGTTCTGGGGAGCGTGCATGCAACGGCAAAACGTTGACGTTGTTGGCTGCAAAGGACGCTCAGTACGATTCGGGCTGTATGGGGTCTGGCGTTGTCATGCTGATAATGGACACCAAGCGGCAGCTGTAGCTGAAATGGTTAAACAATCGGACGAAGAATTTCATCCATGTAACGCAGAGCCGTTAAATTCCGTTAACGATGACCAGTGGTGTTCTCCCCTGCCCACAAATTCCTTCCCACGCATGTTGCACGACCTCCTGAACGACCAGCCGCCACTCGTTCTCCCCTTCGGCGGTAAACACGCTGTCTTCCATCAACTCAGTTACGATAGAAGCGACAGTCATCAGTAAAGGCCATTCACGTCGCTGTAAACGACGTACAATCCGGACCTATCTCAATCTCTGACGACGATGTTGCGCTGTCAATAACTGTCCTCTGTAATATCTGTAAGCCCTAATTCCCTGAGTCCCGAGTCTCCTGGCCACTGGCTGTCTACTAACCATATGCACTAAGACATTCGTCCCTGATGACGTCACTGTCAGAAATCGATTCGGCAGATGCAAAGTACACAAGTACTGCTCTTCATTGGGCGTAGTTACCCTGGGTCTGCCTGTTCTTGGCCTGCCTGATGTCTGCCTGATCTGACTAAGCAACAAGCAACCAAAAGTTCCAGCAATGTAGAGATGGGTGGCTTCCATCTGCATCATAGCCATGGCCAGCTCGAGTTGTTAGGGTATCTGTCGTGGCGTTTCTGTGGTGTTTTTTTTTTATCAGTTTGAGTGTCCGTATTATTTATATACTCTTATTGCACGTGTAGTTTAGACTGCCCAAGCGGGCGCGTGTTTTTCACTTTTGTCGTTTACGGGTATCACTCTCTGCATTAAGCAATGATGTGTTTGGACGATGCATTTTGCATTGATATTGCTTGAACTTTTGTAATTTCATTTTTAATGTGGTAAAGTTTCTTTTGGTCGTCAGTTTGTATAGAACGTTGAAGCTCATAACTGCCAATCAACAAAGTTAACTTTTTTCTAATCATAACACATACTTTATTTAAACACTTTCCATAAAGAAAGGAATGTGTACAATTTTACCATTCTCAGAGATACTGGATTCAAACATCTTTTGCCCTGGGGATATGAGGGGTATGTATTTGTTTTAGAAAACCTGGACCTGTAAGAAGAATTAGGTATCAAACGTAAAAACTTCGCAAGTACACACAAAGGTATCATAGTTTTGATAAGAAGTTTACATGATCAATAATTTCTGAAAATGAACAGAATAGGTATGAAAATATGAAAGCCTGTACTCAGAGGGTGAAGACCCTGTTTGGGACAAATCACATGATTGGACAACAAAAAAGTGAATGTTCTTGCGATGGAATTTATTTTTTTCATTAACTTTGCGTTCTCCTATAAATTTATTTATTGGACCCACTGGTCGAAAAATGATTTTATATTGTGCAAATATGTACCACGTTATTATACAACTGCGTACGAAATATTATCTAATATTTTAATGGTTGCCCCTGTTACAGGTGTTACAAGGTGCACATTAACTGATCGAGAATGATCGCATTGAACTGCGTCACGAAAGACCGTGTCATCAATCCAGTGTCAATGGACTGACACGCAGGGCAATTGATGTGAAGAATTTCATTTTTCAAATGAAAACCTCCTTCAACTGGCAATACCAAGCAACGGATCACCTACATCTGTGTTTGTTTTCCCCTAAGCATTCTTTGGTGTTTACATTAAATTACTTTTGAGGTACAGTCGAGCATGCTATCGACGTACTGTACATGCATGAAGTGAAATTTCATTGTGATTTGATGTTGCCTCAACGAAAGCTACATTCAGATCATTAGTTCCATAGCTTTTTGTCGATAATATACTAGTATATGTCTACACTGCCTTTTGGCCATGGTCAAGTAGTTTCTACACTCCTGGAAATATTTCGACACTGAGTGTATAACACGAAAAACATAGTGTCTTCACTATGAGTTTCGGACCCGTGAAGATCTGGGGTAGAATAGTTCTTCAGCAACCCATGTTTGCCATAGAAGGCGACTATGACTATGCGACTAACGGGGCCGGGTGGTCAGTCTTGCTGGCTTGGCTGATGCATGTCATCCACCCCAATCACTGGATTGTCTGGTCCAGACTCGATTATTTACAGACCGCCGTCATATAGCTGGAATATTGCTGAGTGCGGCGTTAAACAACAAACCAACCAACAAACCAACTATGAGGTTCGGACACATGACCTTTGTTTGTCAGAGTATAGCTGACGACGCATGGGACAGGGCAGGACTAGGGTAGATAGCGGCAGAGGCGTCAGTATTAGTTTCTGTATTCTCTCACATAGAATGGTCGTCTCTGCCCTATGTATTAGAGTTTTAACTTGGCATATGACGTCTTAGATCGACAACATCCGTCTTTTCAGGTGAAACTAACACTGTTTACTATTTCTTGATGCCTATAACATCCGTCTGTTCAGGTGAAACTATCACTATTTCGTCGTCTCTGCCCTATGTATTAGATTTTTAACTTGGCATATGACGTCTTGCTAGATCGATAGTGCTAATATTCTCTTATGTGTTTCCTCTATTAGGCGATGGTGCGTTGTGTCACATATTTTAACGATGAATATACATAAGTGGCATAGTCCTATGACCCGGGGTAGAATAGGGATTCAGCAGCCCATGGTTGCCGTAAAAAGCGACTATACTTTTCGTGAGAGGCGACTAACGAGATCAGGTGGTCAGGCTTGCTGACGTGTCTGCGACAGGATGTTCAACACCTCTTTGAACAGAATCCTGGTCATATCACAGCGCTTTGGCTTGTGGTTCACCATTTTTGTGAAATTCACGAGGACGGGTATGGTGCGGCGCATTCAATTGTGGTTGTGTTGTGTTAGTCAACGGCATCAATAGCATTGTATCAAACACTTGTGTCAAACACTTTTTGTACTCGAACACGCTATGTTTAAATCATAAACAGTCAACGTATGTCTGATTAATCAATATCTACTTTTTAATACATCTTTTGTGCATCTAGTTAATATGATAACGTTATGGTATTAAGTTGCTTGGCGCAGTATTAATTCTGTACGGTTCGATACACGGACCTCTCATCCGAGGATTTAATCATCTATTAAGATTGGTGTTTCTGAAAGAATGTTTGCACTCATTGTTCATGTGCTGTTTGTCATGTCAATCTTAATTTGGACATGACCGTTAATTGATTCATTATATTTTGTAGCTTAGTGTGGGAAGAAATCCAACACGGTTGAGTTTGTTCATGTAAACTTATCACTGTTGTTATAAAACAAATTGTACAAAACCCTTTCCATAATCATAAGAAATGTCTGCTGAAAGCAGTGTACATTAAACGATTCCAACTTTATCATAAGCATGTACTCTGAGCTAAATTGTTTGGATATCTGTTCTCAAACAAAAGAGACCATCAGTGGGTCCACAACACTTTATTCGTAATTTAACAAATACAGGTACATAATGTTAACATCTTTGAGAGGCATTTAGAAGTTGGAGTACTAAGTAAGGATAAGATAAAAGGATGAACTTGTTTATTAACGGTGTTAGAGCCTACACCGAAAAGTCGCTCCTCATTGTAATAAAGAAGTTGTTCATCCATACATCTTATCCATGCTTACATAATGGTAGCAAGACAGGTATGACCAGACGATATCTTGGAGGCGTCCTGCCAACATGCAGGACAAGTCTGTCTGAGGGTCAAGTTCCGACTTACAGAAAGCATTCTATGTTTAACACTCAGGAGAATCACTGCCAGACTGCCACTGCCGTGTTACGTTACATCGTCAATCTACATTATCCCGCACCGTGTTCACAATGTCCAGCTTCAGTGGCCAGCCAGCCACACTCTAAGGTTAATGATAGGCAGCTGACATGACTATGTGCTCATGTCCATGGTCGTCAACCGAGCTCCGCTATCTAAGTGGTTTAAAGCACTGTGATTATGTATGTATATAAAGACACAATGCCATTTAGAAAGTGGTCAAATGCAACAAATGTTATATTTGGCATAACACTTTCTGAGTAAAGTACAGATTCTCGTACTTTTTGGGGTTGAGTCTCATCCGGAGTGTATGTATATATGTTCACCTTTTTAACTCAGGGAATACAAAAAACTTTACATAAACTCCTGTCAAACACCATCTCTCACTAAAGTGCCATGCTACATGTATTATGAATCACTATCAAATAGTGATGATACCAGGTGTTCAAGAAATGATAATCATCCGGTGGCTCCCGGTGGCAAACACATACATAGAAAGGCAAGTCAATTGTTCACCTGAAATAACACGGGAACATATTAGTGAATTGCATTCACTAATGCATCAAATTTTAAAATGTCTCCACATGTCTACCACAAAACTGTTTGAAAGCTTTACTGAGGTTTGAATGTTGTAACCCTGGTAAAACATCTTTAGCAGTCGCATGACGATATTTGAAATCTTCGTAGAAACAGAATGCTAGATTCTACCTCGAAATTCAAAAAGAAATTACTTAAAAAAGCTAAGGTCAGTTAGTGATGTTATATACTAAAATGTGTAACCCCACAATCAACAAGCATGAAATATTCATATCCCCCGCCATTATGACATGTCTGGTAGTGTTGCAAGGCAAGAAATATTGTAAGGTTTTCAAGAAACGAAACACTACCGGTGTTTTCAGCCTAAATCCAAAACTATCAAAAGGCACCAGTTCACCGCTAGACCTATCTATGTGCCAAGTTTGGTAAAGATATCTCTCAATGTTTTTTTTAATTCTGCTCCGGAAACGCGACAGATGGACGGAAGGACGGAAGGACGATCGGACAGTACCCATTCCTATATCCCCTTTCCACTACGTGGCGGGAGATAATAACCAAGAGGGTTCACTAAGTGTTTTTATCCTGAAAAACTGTAATACTTCCAATTAGCATCACTGACAGTGTCACCAGATCTACCAACAAACAGTTGACAGGTCACATTACTAGATGACGCCAGTGTCTGAAAGGCGTCACAATCTATATCTTCCCGGCAGCGTTGGGCACATGCCAGTGTGGATTCCACCTGGACCTGGTGTAGTGGGGCTTCCGAGCGTTTTGTGTCAGCATTCAATGTAAATTGCAGCCAGTGATCTAGAGACGATGTAACAAAAAGAAAGGTAAACTAACATGCATAAAAGCATGAAAGTCTCTCGATAAAAAGTTGGGTTGCTGGGATTTCAGTTTTTAAGGACACCCATTGCCTCAAGATACGCACTTCTCTTTCTGAAAGGAGTTTTAACCATATCTCAATATTTCTTCCAGGACATCCAGCATATCCATTGATGTTAGGTCAAGTACTTTTTCCAGCATTATCCGGTACAGATTTTTTAAAAGGGAAACTTCCGGCACCATTAAGAATATAAAATGATTGGTCATTCACATCAACGTTGAAAATTATAATAACTATGGATTATTGAGTGAGTTACCGTCGCATCGGCATTTTTTCAGCTATATAGCGATATGGATTATTGATGTTTGAAGATATTCGTTATTCTTTCTTTCCGTCACTTGGAAGTTGCTGTGACCAAGATACGATACTACCTACTTTTATAAAAGAAAAATATAATGGGAAACCTTTAAAAAGTAGCTTTTGTTTTGTTTTTGTCTGAAAGCTGATGCATAATAGAGTGTATCATGCTTCAGCAGAATCTTTAGAACCTTACTTCCACACACGTGAAGACCTTTGACCTTGACCTCGCTTATATCAAGAGGTCGCCCGTCAGATGAATCTGTAGTGACCTTGACCTTTCGTGCTGTAAATGTCTCATCACATGCTATGGTGCGGGTTGCGAATTGGGTAAAACTTCCCGGGTAGTAGTGACAAAGTCGCGTGACTTGTGCTGAGGGCAGGTGATCAGATGTGAGGTCAATTGTAAAGTTACGGAATCGGCTACCTGGAGAAGAAATAATGATTAACACAAGCAAAACTGAAGTATCCTCTTTGAATGTTTCTTCTTTTGCACCTATGTTTCAGCTGTTTCAGTGCACAGTAGTGAAGTTGCTGAACCGAATATCTCGAGAAGAGGTACTGATCAAGAAAACAACGCACAACAGATGAAATACCCACATGATACCCCAAAAAATGGCAAAATTGGGTGAAACTCCCCGGGTGGTAGTGACAAAGTTGCGTGACAGTCAGATGTGAGGTCAATTGTACGAGCGAGGCCTGCTGGAGAAGAGATAAGGATTATTGTTGAAGCATCTTTTTTGTTTTTTTTATGCGGAAGCAATATTTTTTTCTATATATTTATATCATTTCAGCCTGTAAAAAAATGAGTCTAGGCTGAACGTAACAGTGGTTGATATAATGAGGAACTCCCCACGCTGTAGAGGTACGATGGCACGCAATCAACCAAGTCGACGAGACTGTTAAGCCGGTTTTGGTCGACCCCTACATGGATAGATTACTTTGAAGCAAGTCCAACCCGGGCAGTGTGTACAAAAACTAACTGAAATATGCATAAACTCTTTCACGAAATTACTCCTTACAGGTCTGTTCAGGTGAAACTATCACTGTTTACTATTTCTTGATGCCTACAACATACGTCTGTTCAGGTGAATCTATCACTATGTATTATTTCTTGATGCCTACAACATCCGTCTGTTCAGGTGAATCTATCACTATGTATTATTTCTTGATGCCTACAACATCCTTGTGTTCATGTGAACGCTGTGATATAACTGAAAATACTGTTAAAAGCGGAGTTAAAACCAACACACTCACTCACTGTTCAGGTGAAATTATCACTATTTACTATTTCTTGATGCCTACAACATCCGTCTGTTCTGATGAAACTATCACTATTTCGTGATACCAACAGCATCAGTCTATTCAAGGCAAAATATTCTGCATACTTACCACAGCAATCTCTGCTGGTGATGGTGACATTGGGTATAGTGTAGGAGTTAAGGAGATCCACTTCCCACCAGTGATAGGGTACTGCCCTGTCCGAGTGAATGAAAGTAGTATCATCTCCATCCACAGCTGCAGATGGTGGAAACGGTTCACGGAAGGAGTCCTGACTTGCTGGCTTGTGTAAAGCCACGTTCGAGAAGGAGTTGACTGAAAACATAAATCAAGTAAGTGAGTAAATTGGGCTTTCATACTATGACATATTGTTTGTTGTTTAACGCGGCACTCCAGCTATATGACGCCACACTGTAAATTATCGCGTATGGACCAGACAATCCAGTGATTGTCATCATGAGCAGGAATCCACGCAATTTGGATGCTAGGACATTACCAGGAATCCGAACGGGTTTTATGAACACCACTGGATGCTGGCAGATCAAAATATTTTAATCGGAGTGAATATGGGGTTAGTGGATCGCTGCAATGGCAAAGGGAGGCAACTCCATACACTGAATTACGGCGTAATAGACCAATATGAGATAACATAGCTTTTGAGGTAAACAATGCGGGTTAATATATCCTAGCGGAAGAGTAACTGTGTTTCATATATAAAGGGGTGTAACTGTTATGTTATTTAAAACATCGTTCACCTAGATATTTACGCAATCATGACAAAATATACATTTACATTGTACATGTGTATAATACTGCACATATTTCGTAATCGTGTCAGCATTTAAAATAGGTGGATAGCAAATCTGACAGCATGAACATGTACTTCTCCAGATACAAATGTAGCATTAAGGTCGGAACCGTTTCCATGTTACGATCCAGGATCTAAGTGTCCAGAGGCAAGGCTGGACCCCAGACGAATTATATTGGCATAAATGTATTATTCTCTTCATAACAAACAAATGTATTTACAATGTATCTGTTTATTATAGAGTGGGGATAATATCGGTTTACATGTTATGGTCAAGGTTCTAACTCCTTTGGGAGTGCCAGACAAATGAACAGAAGGGCCAGTCCTGGTAACATATATGCATTCCTCTCATTATACGGTACTCAGCAACTGTACATATGGTTATACGGTGGGGATCTTAACTGTGTCCAAGTTATAAACCCTATTTTGCCCCGCCCCTCAGCCGCTCCATTTGTACACTTGTGGATTCCCACCATCTGAGAATACTTCCAACCAAATATGGTTGATGTCCATCTCCTAGTTCAAGGAAAAAAAGTGTTTTAAAGCAATAACCTTTTTAGCACCGCCCGTCAGACCCTGGGTGAGTCAGCCCCAGGTTTTGTATAATTCTGAATCCCCTACACCTAGGGATACTTCCATCCAAATATGGTTGATATCTATCTCTAAGTTCCAGAGAAGAAGTCATTTAGCAAGAGCAATATTGCCAAATTGCTCCCATTTGGCCCCGCCCCCTCAGCCCCTTGGGGAGTCAGTCCCGCCAGTTGTACAATTGTGTTAATTCTCACCACCTAGGGATGCTTCCAGTCAAATTTCGTTATTTTCCATTCAGTGGTTTAGAAGAAGAAGTCGTTTGAATAAATTGCTGACGGGCGGACGACGGACGCCACGGTATGGCATAAGCTCAGCTAACAACATAATATGTGGCCATTTGTCTGATGTGTCATCACAACAAATGCATTGACAAAAGCCATATCTGGTAATTGGAGCCAGAGCGAGGCGCCCTAAAAATATAAATATCGCGTATGACCACCATTTGCGTCGATACAGGCGTGGTGGCGGCGGTGCATTGAAGACACCAGATGACTGAAACCAGCCTGGGGGATGTCGTGCTAAATGTCAACCATAGATTGGCTCAACTGAGAGGGCGTTACCGGCTGGTTGTGGTCCCGTCGGAGGCGTCATTCCTTCTCACCTCATACGTATTCCGTGGGGAGAGAGATATGGGGAAACAGTAAAGTCGAGCTGCCGCAGTAAGTCTGCCACAACATGTGCAACATGTGGGCGGGCAATATCCCACTGCAACGTGACGTCACGTCCCTGCATGTGATCAAACGGCAGAGACACGTAAAGATCCGAGGTAGAATACGTCTTCAGCAATTCTGCTTGCCGTTAAAGGCGACTATGCTTGTCGTAAGAGGCGACTAAAGAGATCGGGTGGTCAAGCTCGCTGACTTGGTTGATGCATGTCATCGATTCCAAATATTATTTACAGACCGCCGTCATATAGCTAGAACACTGCTGAGTGGGGCGTTTAACAACAAACCAAACCAAATCTAACGCAGAACATGACCGCGTCGTCCCGATAAGCCATTCAAATTGCCATCATGTTCTCCCATGAGTTGTGAGAAGTGCCGTTACCTATTTCCGTGAGTATAGATGTAGGCCTCAAGATACTGTTTTGCGCTATGTTAGGTTTCAACACGTGCATTAATAAAGCGACAAAAAACCATCCATATCTAATATATCGATAGTGTGATTCTGACTATATCATGGGCATGTGTTTATGAATCACTATTAAATAGTGATGATACCATGTGTTCGCCCCACCGTTGGCGCCGTCACAAACACATGCAAAGGCATGACAATTGGTCGACTGTCCCCATAGTCCCTAGTATGGTGATCTACCTTCACCTGCTGGCGATCTATAGCCCGTTCTTATAATGAATTGTTATGTATAGACTTCTTTACAGGCCATTTTTTATATAGTTTACATGTATTAATTATGTATAACCTTTGAAAATCACGATATGGCTGAAATACTGCCGATGTGACTTTAAATTTTAAAGCACTCACACACCTGAAAAAAACAAGGGAACATATGGTACAAGTCAAATTAGGGAATTACATGGGACTTAATCTTTGTCAAATTTGGAAATATTCGTGGAAAGAGAATGCTCGATTCTACCTCGAAATTCAAAAAGAATTATTTAAATAGACTAAGGTCAGTCAATGATGTTTTATACCAACATGTATACCCCCTTCACAATAATCAAGAGAGTTCACCAAGTGTTTTTATCTTGAAAAACTGTAATACTTCCAATTAGCATCACTGACAGTATCACCAGATCTACCAACAAACAGTTCGGATACGTCACACAACTAGATGACGACACTTGTCGTAAGAGGCGACTAACGGGATCGGGTGGTCAGGCTCGCTGACTTGGTTGATGCATGTCATCGATCCCAAATGCGTGGATCGATGCTCATGATATTAATCACTGAATTGTCTCATCCTGACTCGATTATTTACAGACAGCCGTCATACAGCTGGAATATTGCTGAGTAAACACGATGTCTACCATCCGAACGGCGAAGCATAAAAACGTGACTCGTCACCAAACGACCCAATCAGGTTTTCAGGCTCGCTGACTTGGTTGATGCATGTCATCGTATCCCATTGCGTGGATCGATGCTCATGACGTGAGTCACTGGATTGGCTGGTCAGCGAGCCTGATTACCCGATCCCGTTAGTTGCCTCTTGCGACAAGCATAACCGCCTCTATAGTCTAACCCGAATCTTGACGGGTTTTGTGACAACACTAAATGACTTCACCCAAAGCAAAAATGTGTCAGTTTTTAAGTTCTAATGTTAAAGGTTTTCAGGAAGCGTTTTGTCTTCTTTTAATATTTGAACATACATCTTAGCAAGTGTTTGACCTAAGTAGATATGTGAGATTTAGATAAAAACAGTTCAACCACGTAGCAGAAAACGAATTGGGTCACTGAGGCGCTCACACTTAGATTTTCTTATGAACTTTCAAAAATAGGTCTTTCTATTCATTTTAACCAAACTTATGTGTTTTTATGTCAAAAGTCCAAAATGTGCAAATGTGAGAACGAAAACAGGCTGGTTGTCAACCATTTGAACATGTCAAATAATTTTCATATCAATATGTCAAACATGTCCGTGACTTTAACATTTGATATTGCGAGTGGCACCAAAGGACTCTTATCCTACCCCCGTCCAAATTACCTAAGCGTTATTACATGTGTCCTACTCACCGTGTATCACATTGGTTGTACAGATGGTCGCTTGGAGAAACCAAAAGATCACAGGCTCCATCTCTGTCTTCTTAACAGCTATCAGCCTCTATCAACACTGATGAGCGAGTAGTAACGCAATATATGATCGATTTCCCCTTATGGAAACGGATTGGATGACATTAAATATTTTATGTTCCATATGCGCAGAACAGACACAGTCAATGTAATTAACAATTTTCTGAAAATACTTCTGTGTGCATCATTATATGTAAAGGAATAAGACTCGTGACGATCCGGGGTAGAATAGGCGACTGTGCTTGTCGTAAGAGGCGACTAACAGGATCAGGTGGTCACTCTCGCTGACTTGATTGAGGCATGTCATCGTGACCAACTGCATGGATCGATGCCCATGATATCAATCACTGGATTGTCTGGTCCCGACTCGATTAGTTACAGACCGTCGTCGTATAGCTGGAATATGGCTGAGTGTGGCGTAAAATAACAAACAAACAAAGGAATAAATATTATCTGACTCATACAAATGTGTTTGTTTTACTTTAATCCCATAATCACAAACAACATACATATCCCATCTTAAAGACATTTCAAGAAGCAATACATTTACCGATTTGAACGTAAATTACTGAGGTTACAAGCTACATTGTTGACAGCGCTTTATAGGTAAATAAATAAAACCCAACAATATAACACCTTTTGAGGAATCCTCACAAATACTAAATATATTAAAAATAATAATATAGAATTCCAGATTCGCCGAGATTATGATTTCAGGTCTGCCAGTACATTACTATAGAAGGGAAAAAAGTCCCTGCTTTCATATGAATAGAACAACATAATATACAAAACACGAGATCTGTCCGGCATTTCAGCTAGATTCGGTATACGTTCATCACGTTGGTTAAAACCACGAGAACCAGTATGGTGCTGACAAATCTAGAATCATAACCAGAGCGATCACAGGTCTCTGCACGCCTAAGAAACGAAACTCGCGATTTGCGTAGGTTTAGACTGGGCCACCCGTGTGTTTAATTAGAGCGTTATCATCCTCGGAAATGTCAAATCGAGGCATTCACTCACGAATCATTTTAATTTGTACCTTTCAACAACTTAAAACGGGCAGCTTAGGAATGGTCAGCAGTCCGACCTTGACCAGACAGAAGGGATCGAGTTGTATGTACATGAACAAACTTCATATGATTGGGTGAGTTGGGTTTAACGCCGCTTTTAACAGTATAACACTAATATCACGGCGTGTCAACTTAATGTGGGAGGAAAGCCCGCGGTGATGCAGGTCTCAGACGTTTACCACTTCGGTGAAAACCCACGAGCACGGCTATGGTGCTGACAAACCTAGAAACATAATCGGGGCGACCCCGGGTTTCGAACCCACAATCATAGGTTTCTGGCGTGCCCAAGGGACGCAACTCAGCACAGCGAATCGCGGCGCTTTAGGCGACTGGGCCACCCGTGTCCCCCTCTTTTCATTGGAAAGCTCTGAATGAGATGAATTGATTTGTTTAATGTCCCAATTTGTATTCATTGCCATTTGCTCACGAATGGGCTTAGAACATATATTTCTGCAAAACTATCACTCACCAGTCATTTTGTATTAAAAACTTTGTGTTGTGTTGAAACATTAGGCTCTGTTGTAAATCAGTTCATTCAGCAGTGAGAGAAGATTCTATTGACTGACGGAGGACGGACAGATGACATAAAGATTTCCAACAATTCATTTCATACGCCCAATTGGATGGAAAGGCCTCATGAGCTAAACCAAAAAAACAATTACTTCATTTTTAATACTTGTATCATACACGTTGTGATACTGTACAATGGCCTAAAATATACTTCATGAAAAGCATCCTCGCAAATACGACATTGTGACCAACTAGCCCCCAGGATAAACTACAACATATTTGGTATCGTAGAATTCACAGCGTTTGTCACTTTTATTCGGTGCCAGGGGATATATTGTACACTGTTCTTGTTACAGTGAAGGTATGACATCAGTAGGTGACGAGAAGATCTTCATATTTTATTGCCGCTTTAAACATTATACTTGACATTACCAACAACAACAACAACAACAACAACAACAACAACAACAACAAAACGAACAGGTGCTGTTGAAATACTCGATAAATGAATGACATCGTTAAATGCCATTAATAGCCTTACGAATTGGGGGTTCGCGGTAGCCAAACAGTGTCTGTTGCCAATTGTTTACAACTACGGAGTCATGCCACGACTAACTGAGTCAGAAGCACAACGGAAAGTTACAGGACGAGAATCACAGTTGGTGAGGTGATGTGAAATGGGGTTTAACGTCGAGTCCAAGATTATTGCACTTATATAGCGTGTGTGTGTGTGGCTGCTTGTACTAGTCCGGACTGATGACGATTTATAGTGCTAGCACACTGAGATACCATGCCGCAGTTTAACACGAATACCCCACTCAGACACAGTATACTGACTCCGAGCCGACCAGTCCTTGTTTTAGCCCCTTAATGCCGAGCGCCAGACAGGGTAACAACAAGTACCATCTTTTAACGTCTTTTGGTATGACGCAGCCGGGGATCTTACCCAGAACCTTTCGTTCTCCGGGCTGACGCTCTGACGCTAGACACAGAGGCGGTGAATCACAGTGGCAGTAGCCAGGGTGTTCAACGTGTCGCAGAGCGCCATCTCTTAACAACGGAACAAAATACCTGGTGCAAGTGCGTGGTAGCATATTGGCCCATTGTCTTGACATTCTACAGATATTTCCCAATGTCATAACTCAGCAACATAACGAATGACCTCTCAACATTTATCTTTCATCCTGAAAAACTGTAATACTTCCAGTTAGTGTCACTGATAGTATCACCAGATCTACCAATAAAAAGTTGACACGTCACACTACTAGCTGACGTCAACGTCTGAAAAGCGTCACAATCTATGTCTTCCCGGCACCGCTGGGCACATGCTCGTGTAGACTCGACGACGGTCTGGTCAAGCGGCACCTCGGAGCGTTTCAGTCCAGCATTCAATGTAAATTGCAGCCAGTAATCTAGAGACGGTGTAAAAGTTTGAAATTATATCACAAAATATAGTTTGTAGTTTGAATTTGTTGTTTATCTGTTTTCCTAAATAATACATCATAAATACTTCACGGGCGAATAATTCACCCGTGAATGCACACGGCCGCAGTGTCATAATGACGCGTGTATTGTCAGGCAATGAAATGAGGGCGTGTGTAATTCACGGAAGTTAAAAGAATCCTACTCGTACATGTGTGAGTGAGTATGGTTTTACGCCGCTTTTAGCAATATTCCAGCAATATCACGGCGGGGGACACCAGAAATGGGCTTCACACATTGTACCCATGTCGGGAATCGAACCCGGGTCTTCGGCGTGACGAGCGAACGCTTTAACCACTAGGCTACCCGACCGCCACTACTCGTACATAAACCTTGAGCAAAACCCACCGCTGCCTGATCATGATAATGACACAATGTATGGAGATTGCAGGAAAACTATGGCACATGCACGAGAAATGCCAATGTAACGTGAGTGCTCATTGGTCAGTGTAAACCCTGGTTTCCCTCTCGCCGGAAACAGGCCGAGGCTTGATTCGGTGGTTAAAACTTGCGACTACATTGCAAAGCGGCCGTGTGAACTCACGGGTGATGGAGGAACGTGGTGTATACAAGCCGTGAAGTATACAAAAAGGTTTCTAATCCTAGACCCGTGAAGATCCGGGGTAGAATAGGTCTTCAGCAACCCATGCTTGTCGTACAAAGCGACTAACGGGATCGGGTGGTCAGGCTCGTTGACTTGGTTGATGCATGTCATGATCATCGTATCCCACTTTCAGAGTTTAATGCTCGCTTGGTGTTGTTGATTGGACGAACCAAGAAATTCAGGGCACCCTCACATGAATAATCATGTCAGACAACAGATCCCACCACCCTCGCTCGTTTGCACACATTTATTTATCTGATGATTCTCTTGAGAAGCATGTCAAGACTCATGATGAAAACAAGGCATTCCACAGTTTTCTTTAACGAGCCAAGTATGAGAAACATCATCTCAATGTCAGTGTTATGTTTGTTGATGGTTCTGTACTGCTGGACGGTAGAGAAATGAGTGTCAACCAAGCGAAACGTCGTATCAAATGGGCCCAGTCCTTCGCTTGGATGAGTGTGAGTGAGTGAGTTGGGTTTAACGCCGCTTTTAACAGTATTCCAGTTACATCACCGTACATCATTGTCAGCTTAATGTGGGAGGAAAGCCCGAAGTGATGCAGGTCTCAGACGTTTACCACTTCGGTGAAACCCATAAGCACGGGTATGGTGCTGACAAACCTAGAAACATAATCTGGGCGAATCGGGATTCGAACCCACAATCATAGGTTTCTGGCGTGCCCAAGGGACGCAACTCTGCACAGCGAATCGCGGCACCTTAGACGACTGGGCCACCCGTGCCCCCGTCACTTCCCACTCAAAACCGTCATTGTGTGATTCTGTTTTGTTGCCAGGAATACAGCAATTCTGACAATCAGGGTAATACAGAAGGCTGCAGTGTTGGGGAGTCTTCACATTCTCCGAACAGTTCTCAATTGGTTTGACAAGGAAGCGCTTCCTTGGGAGAATTCGTCAAATTCGCTGTGTTGGCCCCGCGTAGAGGGGTCAAGGGTATTGAGCTGACGATGAGCCTAACCAGCCCGACTGTGCCAGGATCCCCCAAACCCTCTTTGCTGCATTTTTTATTTTAATCTGTACATCTGTACATCGTCACTGAACTTCGCCTGATTTGCGACTTGTGCGCTGTACATGGGACCACGTGCCACCAGCGACCACATATTTATAGATAAATCATTACTTACTTCCACACACGTGAAGACCTTTAACCTTGACCTCGCTTATATCAAGAGGTCGTCCGTCAGATGAATCCATAGTGACCTTGACCTTTCGTGCTGTAAATGTCTCATCACATGCTATGGTATGGGTGGCGAATTGGGTGAAACTCCCCGGGTAGTAGTGACAAAGTCGCGTGACTTGTGCTGAGGGCAGGACTTCAGACGTGAGGTCAATTGTAAAGTTACGGAATCGGCTATCTGGAGAAGAAATAATGATTTACACAAGAAAAATTGAAGTATCCTCTTTCATTCTTTCTTCTTTTACGCCGATGCAATGTTTCAGCTGTATCATAGAACAGTTGTGAAGTTGCTGAACCGATTTTCTCGAGAAGAGGTACTGATCAAGGAAACAACGCACAACAGATGAAATACCCACATGTTTCAAAAGAATGTATAGATACTATATTTTGGTTCAAACCTTTACTGCCAATGCTTCTTTAAGTAATAAAAAATGGCTTCAATTCTCAGATTCGCCCTGATTATTTTTCCAGTTTTCAATTTCTGGATTCGGCCTTTTCAATTTCAACAAAACAAGACACAAAACACAAATATTCCATTGATGGTACTCACTTTTGAGTGTGGAAGCCATGCGGCTCAGAAACGGCAGTCAGTATGGTTTAACACCGCTTTCTGCAATATTCCATCAATATCACGGCGAGGAACACCGTAAATACGCTTCACACCTTGTACCCATGTGGGGAGTCGAACCCGGGCGTTTGGCGTGATGAGTGAACGCATTAACCACAAGGCTATACCATCTCCCAAGAAACGTATCAAGTATCAACGACAGATTGTATAAAGAAAAAACGACAGTATGTTAGTATTTATCATTTGCATTTGGAACTGGCCGTTTAAGTTCGTTTTCGAGATGCCGAAATCAGATAGACTGGTCAGAATGCTTCGCTCATTCGTACCAAACATTCAGAAACTTCGACACAGATTTAGTGATTTCATGCGATCTCCTATAATAGGTTGTCAGATCATCGCTCAAAGAGTAAAGATTCCAATAAGATTGTCTCTTTTATTCTTTCCAGATACCGAACAGCAGTTTATTATAGAAAATTATGTTTGACTACTAACCGCAACAATCTCTGCTGGTGATGGTGACACTAGGTATGGTGTAGGAGTTAAGGAGATCCACTTCCCACCAATGATAGCGGACTGCCACCACTGTATCTGAGTGAAGAAATGTAGTTTTGTTTCCATCCACAGCGTGAGATGGTGGGTAGATCTCCCGGTAGGAGTCCTGACTGGCTGGCTTGTGGAGCGCCACGTTCGAGAAGGTGTAGACTGAGAACAAACACGACCAATGTTAGAATAGGTAACCGTCAAGACCATTTCAGATTAGAGTAACCCCGGGGTAGCCTAGTGGTTAAAGCGTTCGCTCGTCACGCCCAAGACCCGGGTTCGGTTCCCGACATGGGCACAATGTGTGAAGCCTTTTTTTGTGTGTCCCCCGCCGTTATATTGCTGGAATATTGCTAAAAGCGGCGTAAAACCATACTCACTCGGTCACTCGAACATGGTTCGGGTGGAAGGAAAGCTTAAAGTGGCCAAGCCTGATTATGTTTACTGTGAAATAAAGGGTGCACTCACAAGCCAAATCTTGGATTCAAACCCATGACAAAGCTAAATGGTCCAATAGGCCGCCTGTAAAGTTGAAAACATCGACAATACTTCACGGTGTTGTGTACTACATTCCAGAATCACCCGTGAAAACATACGGCTGCTTTGGGGTGTAGTCATTATTCTAACCAACGAATCAAGCCACGACCTGATGCCAACAAGAGGAAAACACAGCTTCATTTCATTTCCGCGTCCCCCAGGTACACCGTATTTCGTAATAATGTATTCACGGTTAATGGAGGTACTATTGCATACAAACCAGTGAAGTTCTGACGATGAGTTCAATGTCCTTCCCGATGTGGTAAGCGACGCTCTGATTGGTCGAATGAAAGGTCGTCCTGACGTGACCCGTAATGAGATGATGGAGATGACTTGGAGTCAACTTAGAGTATCAGTTCCACATACTTCACTTGGAGAGATGGCATATATCAGCAAACCCACGGCCTCAAAGCCCTTACAACCCACCTGAACGACTTCAAAATTGAACAAACTCCAAGCAGGTATCAACATGATAAGACTCCAACCATCAGCCAACCGCAATGAAGGCTGTTACATTCCCTCTGCGAACAATCAATTCATCAAAGACTCCAATCATCAGCCAACCGTTATGAAGGCTGTTACATTCCCTCGAGTACAATCAACTCATCAAAGACTCAAACCATCAGCCAACCGCAATGAAGGCTGTTACATACCCCCTGTGTTCCATCAACTCATCAAAGACTCCAACCATCAGCCAACCGCAATGAAGGCTGTTACATACCTCCTGCGTACCATCAACTCATCAAAGACTCCAACCATCAGCCAACCGTTATGAAGGCTGTGACATACCCGCTGGTTACCATCAACTCATCAAAGACTCCTACCACCAGCCAACCGTTATGAAGGCTGTTACATTCCCCCTGCGTACCATCAACTCATCAAAGACTCCAACCATCAGCCAACCGTTATGAAGGCTGTTACATACGCGCTGCCTACCATCATCTCATCAAAGACTCCAACCATCAGCCAACCGTTATGAAGGCTGTGACATACCCGCTGGTTACCATCAACTCATCAAAGACTCCTACCACCAGCCAACCGTTATGAAGGCTGTTACATTCCCCCTGCGTACCATCAACTCATCAAAGACTCCAACCATCAGCCAACAACGATGAAGACTGTTACATTCCCCCTGCGTACCATCAACTCATCAAAGACTCCAATCATCAGCCAACCGCGATGAAGGCTGTTACCATCCCCCTGCGTACCATCAACTCATCAAAGACTCCAATCGGCCATAATCCTTTTTGCTTATACTAATGGCTTCACCTGTTATGAAGGTTTACCTTATATCACCCATCTACTCAACTGTATAAATACCGCCTCATACCTGTATAAGTTTGTCAATCATAGTTGACTCACTTGCTTGGTAAAGGTGTCAGAACCTCCACCGAAACGTCGCTCCTAATTAATTGAAATAAAGAAGTTGTTCATCCATATATCTTATCCTTACTTACTATGTATTTTATTTTCTAAAACTTCATCTGTGTTGAATTCCGTGATGGTCAGTTTATCAATAACGCTTAATCTTACACTTCCGGGCAAAGGAATGTATTCAATTGAAAATGTGATCTTACCAAAAGATTATCAAACGTTACTGGACTGAAAACAGTCGCCGAAACAATGCAAAAGTAAGGTCCAAAACACAACTATGATGACCGTATCAAACACATCACTATCGAATAACCATTTCTTGTTTGTTTCGTTTTTAGCCACCATGCACTTTTTCTTTTGCCCGGCAGTTTTTGTTATTGTCAGTGAAACATCAATTGCAGAGCCTACTGTGCATGGCTATCTATTCGCTGCTGCTTGTCAATTTGAAAACTTTATTTATATGATTATTTATATAGATTTATATGGGAGATCAATGTTAATGTGTGCCTTCAAACTGGTACCAGAACATGGATTTTCTCATGTATTGTATGTGCAAACAATACATTAAGGTTTTGCTTGGTCGAAGATAATGATTTCTGTTGATACTCACAAACTCGTGTGTTTAAAATATGTGTGGTGCTCCATATTCTCCACTCCTGGCATGTTTAACAACAGACTGCGTGTTTTACATAGGAATTAGGCACAAATAAATTACAATGCAAATATGAGAAACTTTTCAAGGGATTTTCGAACTGCATGTGCATGACTTGTTTACGCTGTCCTCCCTAGTTCTGAGTAATCGGTTTCCCCTCTCATATGGCTAGGCCTCAGACCACAGACCAAACAAAATGGCGGCGCCCAGACAAGACGATCTCATCGATAATGAAGATCTGTATCGTCATAAAACGGGATTTACCTCGCGAAGTGCACTTGAGCATCTTGATTAAAAAGAGGGAAAGATATGAAAAATATCTGTCGACGCCCAGTTGATGGTACTTGAACCGGATGTCGATATCGTTACGGGATTTTGATTATACAATGTATTTACTCGATAGTCCAGCCAAAATATAACTCCATAATTCCAACTGAGTTCGGCAAGGGTGGGAACTGAACTTTTAAAATAGTTAACTTCCGTGCTTCGGGAAGATGGTTTTTACTTTTGATGATGGATCATTTTTCCAAGATTGGCAGATTACGTGTTATCGCACCCAGCGGGTTGGGATATTGCTCATAATATCAGTCATTGATTTGTTAACATGCCACTGTGGCTTGAAGATTGCCAAGTGCGGACATAAACAACAAACAACTAATTTATTCATCATGTTTCGTTTGGGACTTATGGTTTTGTGAAATAAAAAAAGACAAAGATGGACATCACGTATGTTTAGGAGATAAACCTAATCTTTTTTGTAAATTTAATGTAGTCCCACTTGAGAGAAGATACCTCTTATTTGATGACGTGCATCCACCAAGTCAGCGTGCCTGGCCAACCGATCCCGTTAGTCGCCTCTTACGAATAGGCTGCTGGGTTACTGAAGGTTACACAGGACCAAATGTTTTCCCATAGACTTCTATAGTAACGTTATATATATTTTTAAATAACTAAGCATTCAACAGCTATTACCTGTACGTGTGTGCACAGTTTGGCCTTAGAGCAGCAATAAAAAAATAAAAAATGACTAGCTTAGCCAGCTCCTTTTCCGAGTACAGGAAACTAAACACACCACCCCCAATTTCGCACCAAATGTCACCTACTTGAAAATAGCTGTGGTCACATTCAGCATAAGTCATCATGTTGAAAAAGACAGTACTAAATATAGAAAAACATGGTCAGTTTTATTAACTGAATGGATGTACATATGAAAGACATAAAAATCTTATAGAATATTCTCCAATCACAGCCTGCAGATATCTCTCGATCTGCACTGAAGGCTTCCTACGAACACCGCACTGTCCAAACTGGTTCTGATTTGGTGTAGTAGAACCTGAAGACCTGTTTTAACCCGAATCTTCACGGTTTACTTGTTCTCAATGTCAGAGGGTCAATAGTCGGGTCATCATTGATTGTGAAGAAATAAAATGAATATTTGAAGGTTAGCACTTCATTCTATTATCTACCTCCTAGTTACCTTGATCTTCGATTGAAGACATCCGAAATTTAATCAAACGGAGATCGACAACTTGGAGTGACGCTCCCACATATGTTGTGAAAATCAATGCTGACCTTTTGCTAATCTAAGGACGAAAACCGATCGACACGTGAGGACATTGATTAACTATTGAAAACTACAGCTCTTTCATCCTGGTTTTCCAAGTAAAGGTACAAAAGAGTGACTTAGGTACCGACAATTTGAATCATGTTGGTTTCTATCTCTCAAAACAAATGTGAAGATCAGGGGTAGACTAGGCCTTCAGAAACCCAAGCTTGCTATAAAAGGTGACTATACTTGTCGTAAGAGGCGACTAACGGGAACGGGTGGTTTGGCTCGCTGACTTGGTTGAAGCGTGTCATCGTATCCCAATTGCGTGGATCAATGCTCATGATGTCAATCACTGGATTGTCTGGTCAAGGCTCGATTATTTACAGACTGCCGTCATATAGCCATCTTCCCGAGGCAAGAGAGTTAACTGACTATAAAAGTCCAGTTTCCACCCTTGCCGAATTAGGCTAGTATTGTGGAGTTACATTTTGGGTGGACTAACGAGTCTATGCATAGTCCAATCAAAATGGCGCACCGAAATCGAAATCCGGTTCGTACACTGTCGTGCAGATTTCGGTCGATGGCAGGATTTGCAAAGTATGTTCACCGCCAACTCGTTGTCAGCAGTTATTTTCCAAATGTTTTCATGTTTCTAATCAAGGTGCTCACGTGATCTGATGCATTTCGCGATGTAAGACCCGTTTTATCAGAATATAGATCGTGATTGTCGATCAGATCTAACTGACCGGGCGCCACCATTTTGTGTGAAGCAAACGCAAGTGATACGAGAGGTGGAATCTGATTGGTCCATAGGAGAGGCTTAGAAGGGACATGACTGGTAAGGGCCACTGGTGGCGCAACGATCGAGCCCAGTAATTCCAGCCTAGTGCGTCAAGGGTGGAAACTGGACTGTTAAAGTCAGTTAACTCTCTTGCCTCGGGAAGATGTCATATAGCTGGAATATTGCAGCGTGCGGCATTAAACTACAAATAAACAAACAAAAAACAAAACAAATGTCTGACTCATCTCTCAGAAACTGTTTGTTTTATGTCGCTTTAAACAGTATATCCGTCATCTCACGCTGTGTCAGCTTGATGCTGAGGGACAAAACACTACTGCTGTTGAGGTCTGGTATGGCCAGGGACACGGGGACAATTTCGTTTAAGGCGCAATTCAATTTAGGCGTGCCAGAAACCATGATCGCACCGATTATGTTCCAAGGTTGGTTAGCATCATACCCCTACTCGTACGTCTGAGATCTGCATTACTTTCCTCCCACAAGCTGACATTCTGTGATATTAACTTGTCCAAAGCGGTGTTAAATGTGCTTCTTAGTATCTAGTTCTATGTCTCTCCCCACAAACACCTTATTGAATCTCATCGCATTATTTTACGTGACATCTGCTAAAAAAACATTAGAACGAAGGACATGGCAACATCATCCAAATATTTAACGTAATGTAAATCTAAATTTGTGTTTCTGTTCGTGACAAAGGCTTTGGATATAAGCAAAACATAAGTTATCGAGTGACATCATCATAGATTAGTTACATCTCAATTCTGTTATGATAAATACCTGGAACCCATTCACCAGTGCTGTTTTCTGAAGTGACGGCACCGTCTCATTATCACCTACTTAACACAGATGTTCCTTTCCTCAGTGTGTGATTTGACAGGAGGGCTAATTTAACGCTGTTTGATTCGGGCTTAAAACGAACCCATGGAACCAAATGGTCCTTGGTATTTATCGTATTAGAATGCAGGGATTACACTCCAGTTATTCGAAGATTCCTACATCAAGGTATAAACGGAACACCATATGAAGGGAAAAGTAAGGACCCGTTTTGACCACAGGACCTATGAGCAAGTCTTTGGACCAAGCTGACTATCCTACTAGATGTGAGGTGAGGTGAAATGGGGTTTAACATCGCGTCCAAGATTATTACACTTAAATATGATGCCGATTTACAGTGTTAGCATACTGAGATACCATGTCGCTGTTTAACATGAGTACCCCACTAAGACACAGTGTACTGTCTCCGAGCCGACCAGTTCTTGTTTTAGCCCCTTAATGTCGAGAGCCAGACAGGGTAACAACAAGTTCCATCTTTTGACGTCTTTTGGTATGACGCAGCCGGGGATCGAACCCCAGACTTTCCACTCTCGAGGCGGACACTCTACCACTAGACCACAGAAGCGTTTCTAATTACGAGATGTAGAAGACATCCGACATTCAATGAATGACATCTTATATCACAGAATTGCTCATACATAGGGCTTTTTTAAGCTGAAAAATAAATCGTGTGCCCATTTGTGTCATTCATGTGTACTTGAACATGCCAAAATAACAAAACTTGATAGTGTATGAAAAAAGGTTGGTTGTCAACCATATGATCGTATCTGGTAATTGTCATACCAAAGTGTTCTGTTAATACAAGCAATGGCATTTCTGGTGAGCCAACAGTTGCCCTTACCCTACCTCGTGCTTTCATTAAATACATACATTGTAGTTTTCCACATAAATTGTACATAAAACATAATATGCTAAGTATAATACTCACCGTATTTTACCATAGTTGTATGGACAATACAAAACAGGAACCAACTTTGCAATGAACCCATCTTTACCCTTCAGACAGCAACCACACAATAGACACTTTCGCCCAGCGGAGCAGTAATGCATTTTCTGTCATCAACCAGTAGCAGGCAATCAAGGACACAAGAAACTTAATATAGCTGCAAACAGTGACATAGGTCTCTAAGTTATACTTCTACGTATTGGATTATCCGCTTTGACATATATGGAGGTCCTTTTTTACAGTCAACATTTGGCTATACAGAAAACAAAAGCCCTGAACCTAAATTCCGTTATGGCTTAAGCTTACTTAGCATTTATACAGTCTTTCGTATGGTCTTATTAAATAACCCCTGGTTTCGGAAAACACACATTAGATGTTAAAGCCTAAATGTTCAAGTAATTCCAGTTTGGATCATGTCACTACAGGTTTCGGAAAACGCATTCTTACTGCATAGGAATTTCAAGTCACATGGTTCGATCTCCGTTTGAAGCTAATTATTTGTCACATACGGTGTGAATGTATGGCTTCCCACCTAAAATTATCCTACCCCTGTAACTGTAGAGAGGGAGGGGGAGGGGGGGGGGGGGGGGGGGGGGGAGAGTAACTCAGTTTTTCAAGGACAGGCTATCTGAACGACCATTGCATCGAGTTTATGTGAAGTGTGTTAGGTGAGGTGAGGTGAAATTGGGTTTAACGTCGCGTCCAAGATTATTGCACTTATATAGCGACGTGCATGCACGTGTATGTGTGTGTGGCTGCTTGTACTAGTCCGGACTGATGCCGATTTATAGTGCTAGCTCACTGAGATACCATGCCGCAGTTTAACATGAATACCCCACTCAGACACAGTATACTGACTCCGAGCCGACCAGTCCTTGTTTTAGCCCCTTAATGCCGAGCGCCAGACAGGGTAACAACAAGTACAATCTTTTAACGTCTTTTTGTATGACGCGGCCCGGGATCGAACCCTGGACCTTCCGCTCTCCGGGCGGACGCTCTACCACAAGACCACGGAGGCGGTCCGAAGTGTGTTAGGAGGAACAGCAACCCTGTATACTCCTTCGCTTAGATGAAGTCGGCTGGCCTGCAAGTGGAACAGAAGGCTTTCTGTTTGCTGCTCAGTCACTTCCCACCATTCTCCGTCAATGTGTGATTTTGCATTAAAATGTAAATATGAAGTGTAGGTTATGCAATGGATTTAATTGTCAGTGGATGCCCAGCTTGGGCACAAACACAGTATCTTAAGCGACATGATGGTGTAGCTCGATCATTTTATATCCGTCTTCGCAATGATTGTGGTTTTGACACAGAGGTCCAACAACAAACCTTAAACGGCGTTAACAACAAACAAACAAACAAACTAATGTGATTAACAAGATTTAGGAAATACATGGCAAATATGCAGACCTTGCTATCGACATGTCACGCTTGCATCCCAAGTACCAAGTTGTCCGACTCCCCATTGTTCTTGGTGCCTTAGGTTTGGTACCTCCCAATCTGTTGACTGACATTGGGAGAGTACCCGGGTTTGCTTCCAGGAATACAGCCCTTCTGACAATCTGGGTGAGAAGTCCTGTGAGAAGTCCCATTCGCTGTCTGGGCTGCGTGTAGAGGGGACGAGGGCCTTAAGCTGATGATGAGCCTATAACCAGCCTGACTGTACCAGGATCACCCAAACCCTCTTTCCTGCATTTTTTATTTTAATCTGTCCATAATAATAATACAATAATTTTCACTTTTCGATACTGAATATCATGCTCAAAGCGCATTTGATTAACGTGAAGGCCTCTTCATGTCAATGCTTATTTTGTGAATTTATTCAAAATTCTTTGGAATAGGCCAGTTTACAGCCTTGGACATATCCATCCCAACAAATCGGATCTTGTCCTTTTTTTATAAATCCAGTGAAATCATTGATATCTTTGAATTTTCTGTCCCTTTTGACACCAATGTGATTGACAAGATTCAGGAAAGGCATGGAAAATATGCGAACCTCTCTTTCGAAATGTCACGCTTGCATCCAAAATACCAAGTTGTCCGACTCCCCATTGTTCTCGGTGCCTTGTGTTTGGTAATAATACCGACGACTACAGTGGGGCTTCCTATTGACCTCCCTTGAACTGTTTTTCGAGAATACTCAACATGGAGACAGGGGTCATTGTGGTATAGGATGATCAATGGCGATAAAGCAGGGCACAGTATTAAGCTTAATTGTTGACGCGATTGATACAATAAAGACTTGATCATTGATGCGAGAATTGCATAGTGTGAATACATGTTGACATTTTTTTCACCTTGTTTTCCTATTTTTTATATTGAATACGTGATATTTTAACAGAACCTCTTTAACTGTCTGTATAACTGACCACTAATGAAAAAACATATTACATCAAAATATTTATATAATGATATGATGACTTGTCACCTCTTGGTCAATTAACAATTTAATTTGAATTACAAATTAAGTTTGTTTTATTGCGTTCCAAGTACAAAATTTTCATTCGGTTCATTGTATTATGTTTTTAAAACTTTTTTTGCCTTTTGCCACAAACCGACTGTTTTAGTTTCTGGCCAGTTTGTAGTGTATACGTTCAATTCATCCTTCTGTGTTACTGTCACCGAAAGTTAGTCTGTCGTGTATTTATTTAAGAAATGAACGGGGAGTAGGAGTTTTTTTTTGTTTTTTAATATTGCCTCGGGATTAATAAGTTAAGTTAATTGTTCGCCCCGCACGTGTCTTAAAAAGTTTGTAAGAAAGAAAATTTATACAATGCTTGAAACAGTAACCAAAACAATATCCTAGTTGTAACAAAAGTCTTGTTTTTCATCCCTATCGATTAGCGCATCTTCCATCAGGCGTGAAGGAGGCAACGAATTGATTGCTTTGTTCGCAGAAATTGATGTATTTTTTGTACTTATGTTGAACGGATGCGTGTTGATTATCTATTGTTCATTATATGCAAAGAACTTGTGGTACAAAACATACTTCACATACATTCTTGTCCTTTCACATTAAGCATGCTAGAAAAACTGACTAATCACCCTATTTTCAATATATCGAGTCATGTTCAGATATCTGGACTAACAACTGATAAGGCTGTTTAGATTAACGATTGTGTTTGAATAAATGGGATACACGTTGTTATCCGCCGCCACGAAAGTCTGAGTGTCGTAGAAAACGAAGTGAGTGAGAAAGTCAGAAATAAGAAAATATAATCTCCAATACCAGGCAAATGGAAACGGCATGAATGACGATTGAGAGAACGTTGATAGTTGAAACAAGAAAGAACAGTGACGTAAACAGAATGACGTTGAACACATATTACTTCAGCAATATCTCCAGGTCTGCCACCACCGCTAACTGTGCCATAAGTTAGAAGATGTCGAGACGTGAACTAGACACACATCCACTTAAACATATGGCTCCATATCTACGAATTCACATCAAAACTCACAACTCCAAATCAATATCCTCACATCCACATCGCAGCAAAGACGTCTGTACTCACACCCAGATCCAATTCCACTTCATCATATACATTAACATCCACAATCACAGTTCCATATTGACATCCCCATTCATATTCATATGCTCTAGTCCACGTACACATCCACATCCATAACAACTTACACGTCCACGTCCATAACAACTTACACGTCCACGTCCATAACAACTTACACGTCCACGTCAATAACAACTTACACGTCCACGTCAATAACAACTTACACGTCCACGTCCATAACAACTTACACGTCCACGTCAATAACAACTTACACGCCCACGTTCATAACAACTTACACGTCCACGTCCATAACAACTTACACGTCCACGTCCATAACAACTTACACGTCCACGTCCATAACAACTTACACGCCCACGTTCATAACAACTTACACATCCACGTCCATAACAACTTACACGTCCATGTTCCCGTCCACGCCGACATCCACTGTTTCATATCCACATCCACATCAACTCCACCAACTTCAAATTCACATCCATCCCCTCACTGTTTTCACATCTCCACATCTACATCTGTATCAAGAACTTCACATCCACATTAACGGTTTCACAGCCACATCACCTCCTCCATGTTGTGATAGGGCGTGTGCACTGAGAGCAGAGGGTCGGTTGCTCGATTCCCTGGTCGCGCCATACCAAAAGACGTTAAAAGATGGTTTTGAACTGACATTAAGTGGACAAAACAATGACCGGTCGTCTCGGAGTCAGTAGGATCTGAGTTGGGTATCCATGTTAAACCGTAGCATGCTGTCACAGTGTCTGAACTAGTACAAGCAGCCAAACACACATAAACAAAGCAATCTTGCCCTTAACGTTAAGCCCAATTTTAGCTAATCTCACCTCACATACAAATCCTCACGTCCACACCAACATGCACACATCATTACATCCATATATCCACATTCAGCTGTACATCCACATCCAAATCCACATTGAACGAGTTATAGATCATGATCAACTGCTGTACACGTCCACACCCACATGCACACATCCCTATATCCACATCCAGCTGTACATCCACATCCAAATGCACATTGAACGAGTTATAGATCATGATCAACTGCTCTACAAGTCCACACCCACATGCACACATCACCACATCCATATATCCACATTAAGCTGTACGTCCACATCCATATCCACATTGAACGAGTTATAGATCATGATCAACTGCTGTACACGTCCACACCCACATGCACACATCACCACATCCATATATCCACATTAAGCTGTACGTCCACATCCAAATCCACATTGAACGAGTTATAGATCATGATCAACTGCTGTACACGTCCACACCCACATGCACACATCACCACATCCATATATCCACATTAAGCTGTACGTCCACATCCAAATCCACATTGAACGTTTTATAGATCATGATCAACTGCTCTACACGTCCACACCCACATCATCACATCCCTTTATCTTATCATATATATGTATATATAAAGCGCTAGCCTATTAAAACTGTGTTCAATCTTACTCTACTTATTTAATTATTACTATATTATGCCTGAGAGTTAGAACTTTACTGTGCTTTATATATATATATATATATATATATATATATATATATATATATATATATATATATATATATTACTATATTACTATATTACTATAATATATAATATTATATATCACTCATCGTGTTTTATCTTAATTGTACAGCTAGTCCAAGATAAGAAGCAAACATGCAGTGACTACCATAAAAAAAAGGTGATACATTCCAAATTCGGCAAATCAATGACAAAAATGATGTCCGTTGCAGTTCCCTTTTTTGACTTGTACCGTATGTTCTCATGTGTTCATGTGAACAATTGACTTGCCTTTTCATGCGTTTGTGATGGGTGCCACCTGTGGACGCAAGATGCGCTGTCGTTTTCGCGAACACCTTGTATCATCGCTATTTGCTAATGATTCATCAACACCTTACAAGGGTTTTGGACAAGCATGAGGGTACTGGTACACTGGAACCAACCTGAAGTATTGATGAATACCGCCGTTGGGGGTTGTATGTTTAATGAGCTTTCGTTCTGATAACGAGTGAGTATGGTTTTATGCCGCTTTTAGCCATATTCCAGCAAGTGTACGGCGGGGGACACCGGAAAATGAGCTTCCCACATTGTACCCATTTGGGAAATCGAACCCGTCTTCGGCGTGACGAGCCAACGCTTTAACCACTAGGCTACCCCACCTCCCCGTTCTGATAACGAACCCTTATGGGTTATCGACAGCCAGTGCCTCATGCATCGTTGCGTAGGCTATCAACAGATCGATAGTTTCATGCTTTTGAGTGAAAAATCAAAGCCATGTAATGTTGAGGTATCATATGGGACAACAACACGAATACTAAACTTTGCTTTCGTATTTATTGTTTAACGTAAAATGTAAGAGAGATCAAATAATTTCGGATCATACTGTTTTTAGAGCTCTCATATAAAAAGTAAAATGTTAATTTTGTATGGTAGATATTCTTTAAACATGTCGTCATTTGGGCATAAATGAAAAGTAAATCATTATTCGTATTATTGTCATTTTTATCTTTCGTAACTGTCGATAGAGTATTGTTTTTTTATCATAATACTGCATCCACTTACATCATTGCGGCACTTCCAAGCATTGATTCACATCCACATATAAAGACTTGGTTATTGTTTAAAAAATTTATTAACTGTAACAGCATCAAAGGTAACTAAAAACTACCTGTAAAAAATAATATTGAATTCTTTTCAGAAACACATTCTGTTTGTCTGCTATCGATGTCAGGCCTGGGCTTGCCGAGGCATTGATTTGGATAGGGACAATCATGATCTTAAACCAGAAGGTGTGGAAAGATGTTTCAACGGTGGAGTGAGATTGTTATTGTGCCATCTCTTTTGAAAGCACTTCATCTTTAAATTCATTTTGACATACCATAAATGAGTGTATGCAGATTTGACATTTTATGTCATTAAACTGATTTACCCAACAATCTAGATCTGTTTAAGACAAAGGGAAATGTAGAAGCATTCAATGTGTGATTGTCATTACAATCTTTAATTTGTTATTTCTACATACCATTAATGAGTGTAAAAATCTCGTTCTGTTTTAGGATACCTTGTTAGAGGTTTGTTCTTATTACATCGTATTTCTACAGTCCATATCCCCCATATCCTCCCTATACGTTGGACCGCCTCCGGAGAGCGGAAGGTCCGGGGTTCGATCCCCGACCACGTCATACCAAATTACTTTAAAAGATGGTACTTGTTGTTACCCTGTCTGGCGCTCGGCATTAAGGAGCTAAAACAAGGACTGGTCGGCTCGGAGTCAGTATACTGTGTCTGAGTGGGGTATTCATGTTAAACTGCGGCATGGTATCTTAGTGAGCTAGCACTATAAATCGTCATCAGTCCGGACTAGTACAAGCAGCCACACACACACACACACACACACACACACACACACACACACACACACACGTGCATGCACGTCGCTATATAAGTGCAATGATCTTGGACGCGACGTTAAACCCCATTTCACCTCACCACCTCACCCTATACGTTTGGTCCGGGGGCACGGGTGGCCCAGTCGTCTAAGGCGCCGCGATTCGCTGTGCAGGGTTGCGTCCCTTGGACACGCCAGAAACCTATGATTGTGGGTTCGAATCCCGGTTCGCCCAAATTATGTTTCTAGGTTTGTCAGCACCATACCCGTGCTCGTGGGTTTCACCGAAGTGGTATGGTCCATTTGAAGAGAATTAGCTGTTCCAAAAACTATTTTGTTTATGCCTCCTACAAATTCTAATTTATCTTCATCGATACATCATCAAACAGAATATGTCAAATATTTCCCAATATGATTTTTTCTATGTTTCCCTCAAAATATTTGACATGAAACATGTGGAATAAACTGATACTTATGAAACGACAGACGACAGAGGTTCTTTCTAGAAGAACAGACGACAAAAGTTCTTTCCAGAAAAAATGCGTTCACAGATCTAGAATGACCATGCATAAAATTCAGTCACTCTGTTGTGGCATGGATTCGTGTTGGGCACACGTGATCGTATACCAAACGCTGAGGAAGCAATCAAAGACGGAGTGAGATTGTTAATCAAACTCGTGTGAAAACACTTCATCTACATTTTGAAATACCATAAACAATTTAATAATTGTTTAACTAAATCGCCTAAGGGCCTTTGAAAGCAAATGTCTGAATTGTGATTCTTCACCATGTTGTTCTTATCAACTTGGTCTCTATGAACAAGTGCGTTTTGCGCGTAAATAGCAATCTTTCCCAGGCTTCAAAGATGTTCCATTGTTCTGTAGAAATCTTTCTCATTCGGCCGATTACTTGTCATAGTTGTAGTCCAACGTCGAATATTCTATACTTAATGATAAAGGCACAAATATATTTTGTATGAAGTATATTTTTAAAGAAAAGCGCATTATTTTACGTCGTTCGGCATTTATTCTTCACTTTTAAAAATATTTGACAGGAAACGAATGGAACTGCACAAAGGCGTGTCTCTTTGTGCAACATCTTTGAAAAGTATTTTACGCGTTACTCAGTTGAAACAAATCATTTCCTTTTTGTTTCCTGTCACGTAAACGGATGTTGATGTGATGTTGCTGGGACTTTGTCTGCAGTGAAATCGTCTGGATTATCGAATGTCTTTACCAACAATATCGTCCAGTTGGTGGGGTTTTCGGAAAAAGGAGGTTCGGACTGACGAGGTCTCACAATAATGTAATTCTATCTACACAAGTACGAAATATTATTAAAAGTCGAAAAGCATTTGCTTTTTATCCCGACATTGTGTGGTTATATTTTCCTGCAGAGAAATACAAAATTTCAAGGTAGACACAATTTTATGGATAACTTCTTTAATACTGTAAAAAACGACGTTTCCGTATAGATTCTTATACCGTTGTCAAGCAAGACTTTAAAACAAAATTTACACTAAAAATTGATTTGAGCCAAAAAAATCAAACGTTCTCAAAACGTTACTAGGCTGAAAATACTTGCCGAAACACTGAAAACACTGAACACCATCAAACATGGGTGTATACTTTTGCCCGGCACTGTAAATAACGCAAAACAGAGAGAAGCTAAAGATCTGGATCATATTTGTATTCAGCGTCGTCAAATCTAGAATTGACATATCTCCTGAGTTGAGTCCCTAAGTCGATCAAGAAACTCAGGTTCGAATCCCGACCCGGCCTGGTTACGATAAGCTTTTAGGTATTCCAGGAACTATACCCGAGTTCGTGGGCGTCACCAAATTAGTAAACGTCTTAGACCTGCATCACTTCAGACTTTCCTCCAACACAAAGATTGATTGATTGTTTGTTGTTTAACGCCGCACTCAGCAATATTCCAGCTATATGACGGCGGTCTGTAAATAATCGAGTCAGGACCAGACAATCCAGTGATTGACATCATGAGCATTGATCCACGCAATTGGGATCGATGACATACAGTTGTATACATATAGTTGTCCGATTTTCAATCACGAACGTTGATACTACTAAATTTCGTTTATCCGACATACTCGTTAATCCGACATACTCATATGCAACCATCGATGTCGGATTAACGGGACTTGACTGTACATCAACCAAGTCAGCGAGCCTGACAACCCGATCCCGTTAGTCGCCTCTTACGACAAGCATAGCCGCCTTTAATGGCAAGCATGGGTTGCTGAAGATCTATTCTACCCCGGATCTTCTCCAACACAAAGATTAACGCAGTTACGTAAACTCAAAACAGTAATGCCCAAAAATATTCAGACTTTAATATCCACCGAAACATATTAAATAGGGCGTAAGGGAAAATAGCGGTGAAATTTATATGAATTGATCACTGCAAATCAGTGATGACATCAGGTGCTCGCGAAAGGGTCAAGCATGTCATGCTCTAAAGATTGCACCCGCCATTCACACACTTTTCATTGAAAAGTAAGTGCCATTTAATAAAGAGGTGTGGAAATTCCATGTTCATGTCTAAGTATGGAATATCATAGCGCATCGTTTTTGACAAGCGACGTGTCATATACTGTAAAGGACCACACACAAATAAAGGAATACTTAAATAATATTGAAACACACACGTTTGGGGGTAAAAAAGACAAGGCACTACAATGGGTCAAATAAGTGACAGCAGCAATCAGGAACTTTAACATAATTAATCATAGCGCACTCACGAACGACCAAAATGTTGTCACGGTGTGGGATTTGGCTGGAATTCGGTGTTTCCAACTAGATATCCAATCCACACTAAGTCAGGTCGAAAATGCCTGGAATCGCCCGCCTTTCGATCTTATACAGATACAGCCAGCCTGTACCATACTGAAACTTCTCCAATGATCAAGCCTGCCATGTTGCTGTAGAAAAGGGCGGTAACTCATAATTCCACTCGCCTACTCACAACTACTACAAGTGAATCCACAACAGTGCCGACTGCCGCATAACACTATAATATTAATTAATTGTTAAAGATTGTTTCATTTTTCATTATAAGTTAGGATATGTCAAAACGTTATTAAACCTGTACCTAACGCTCTGTAAATATATTCACAAATTGGCAACTGAAGTGAGAGGAACAATAAACATGCAAATCGAAGGCTATTGGTGATAAAAGCGACAAACCCGTTTCCATAGTCATAGAAATCTCAGCTAAAAGCAGAGTCGATTGTATGATTCCGAGGAGATCTCAGGTTCACACTGATTATGGCTTATCAACATCGTAACCATGCTGACGCGTTTCACCAAAATGGTCAGCTCGAAATGTTTTGTACATCTGAGGCTTATGCCTACATCACTTTGGTATTTTCCCCAAAACTAAGCTGGTGCGCCGTGATTTGACTAAAATGCTGAGTGTTCAAAACGGCGTCAAACGCAACCCACTCACTCTATGTTGAGTAAGATAATAGTAAAGGACTTACATCTTGATAATAACTCAAAGGAAGAATTGTGTAAAGTATGTGATTGTATTTGATATCTTTTCATTTAACTTTTGATGAGCAATTCCTTAACATGATTTAAATTGTGATAATTTATAAAAGCGTCAACGCAAGAGAATAACCAGTCTCGATTATCCGTCGAATTAGATTCCATCGGGCGTAAAATACAAAATAGCGGTGAAAATTATAATGGATCAATAAAAGTCAGTGTTGGCACCAGGTGTTCGCGAAAAGGGTTAGCACGTCCTGAACTACCTTAACTAAACTCATAACTAAATGTCATAAAAGCCAGGTCCTCTGCTCACGCGGGGTAGGGCATCCACCTACGTAGCGGCCTATTCTAATGGTCAGTATAAACCCTCGGACATTTTCTAACCCGAGTATTGTGGTGACAAGACAGCGATTTTTTTCTGCCAGAACATAGGCACATGTGCATTTGAATCATTAATAATATGTTTAACACAACTAACATGATGTCAACGAACGATGGAGCGACTTCAAGCACTTTTACCGTCAAGTAAGCCCCCCCCCCCCCCCCCCCCCCCCCCCCACAACACACACCAGCTATGAACAGATAAGAACCCAGGACACATTGCTATGGAAATACGCCATTCATTAAAGTACACATGAATATTGCAATGGCAGCAAATCTGTCAAACTGAACAACATCTCGGCACACTCGGATTAATGCATTTCTAATTAAATATTCCTACACATGACAAGACGTAAGAACAGAGTTACTTTAAACAAATCCACAAAAAGAATGAAACTGGATCTTATTTGGAAGAGTGTTATCGGTCACCGGCTAATGCAAGTTTTTTCGTTCAGTTTTTCACCCGCCATTTGGAATATTCTCAAAGGCCAGTCTAACGGTTATGTGATTTGATATACAAAACATGTATACAAAAGGTAATGCCAACAACCTATGGTAGATGGTGACATATTCTAAGAATGTACTAGAATAATATCACACAAACGGTAATCAATATTATTATTTACCGAGCAATCATTTCCATAAAGTGGAGCAGTGGTTGCTTTCTGCCAATTAAAGGCGCTCTTTTACTTCCTATTATTCAGAAAATGTGTGCACCGATATGAGTCAGTCAGAGATTTGGGTTTAACGCCGCTTTGAACAATGTTCCAGTTATATCACGACGTGTCAGCTTAATGTGGGAGGAAAGCCCAAGAGTTGCAACTCTGCACAGCGAATTGCGGCGCCTCAGACGACTGCAACCCCCCCCCCCCCCCCCCCCCCTCACCAATTTCACCCTGTTTGAAAGACAAGGTCACGGGAAAGCTACCTGAGCAGACGACGCACTAAGGGACGTAACTCTAATTTCTTACCACCCGGGCTGATATTGATCGCCCATTCAAAATGCATTGACAAGCCATATCAGCCTAGCAGTGGGTGTAATACGGGCCAGGTTCTTACACCCCCTGGGATATGACCGTCTCTGTGTTGGCTTTATTGCACATGCAAAATGCTTCATGTCATTGGTAGGTATAGGTATATGATACATGAATTTATGGCAGGTATATTGGGATAAATGTGTCAATATTGGCACTGAAAATGTTATCACATACATCATTATGTTTTTATTTCCTAAAACTGAAATCTACCAACATAAAAATCACAAACAACAATTCCGGAAAGTACTGTCTATTCTGTAAAAGATGTATGTACATAACAAGTGTAAATACTATATAAAACTTGAACGCACGGCTAAAACTTAACTAACAAATATTGGTCAAGAAAATATTTTCACTGTGGTCAATATGAAAAGAAGAATTATCAAAACAACTTTTATAATATAATGAAACAAAATAGTTGCGGTTCCAATGGAATTGCCCTGTTTAACAAGGTAAGGTGAAATGGAGTTTAGTGTGGCGTTCTAGACTATTTCAGTCATACAGCGACACGCATGCACATATTTATCATGCATGGATACCCCACTTAGGCACATTATACTGAAACCGGAAAGGCAAGTCCGTATTTTATCACTTAAGGCAGGGTAACATCAATTACCATCGGTTTACGTCTTTTGCCATGACGCGACCCGGGGATCGAACCAATGTCCTTCCTCTCTTGGGGCAGGCTCTCTGTCCAGTACTCCACAGATGGGTTCCCCGGATCAATGAATTCATGGATAGGCTAGAATGTCGTATATTTCTACAAACGTTCCCAACATTAACTGTCCAGAAGGTGAGTGAGTGAGTGAGTATGGTTTTACGCCGCTTTTAGCAATATTCCAGCAATATCACGGCGGGGGACACCAGAAATGGGCTTCACACATTGTACCCATGTCGGGAATCGAACCCGGGTCTTCGGCGTGACGAGCGAACGCTTTAACCACTAGGCTACCCGACCGCCCCGTCCAGAAGGTGAGATTTCTAAGGAACGACTTTATTTTTTGGGGTCATCATTTTGGAAAAGTTGATATAATCCTTTTTCACAACATATTGAATACTTTTCTTGATAAGGATTTCTTGATCAGGTATCCTTTATTTCTCAATTCCAAATTTCAAAAAGCCCTTGATTCCAAACGAAATTTTTATGCTCATATACTCAGTAACATCCGCAAATCAATCTGAACACGCATAACGTTTATGCTCTAACTGATACCGCTGACGGACTCATGCGAATCAAACGTTTCAAAGTCACATCTACGGGAAGAACATCCACTCTCCCGACTGACACAATGCCCATATAAGTACGTACACGTAGACAGCACAGATATTTCAAGGAAGAAATCCCACTATAAGGTTTCTTGGAAAAGTCTTCACATATCTTATACAACCATTTGAACCCCTTAAATGACCAATCCTTGTCACTATCAGAACTGGACCTGACCACTATTTCAGCTAGTGTAACGTTCTCAGTAAACAGGGCATCGCTCGACATCAGCTCCAGAATGTTCGGTTTTGTGGGATCATATTTATAAGGAGCCGTGTAATCCGGGGGGACATTGGTCAAATGGCGGACCGATATGTTCATATCCAGTAGAAACTGCCATACTGGTAAAATCAGATCTTCCTGTTTTTCAAATGTTGCTCGACACACATATTCATACAGGTCCCTCACCGGAGCGTATGCACCCTTCTCAAACACCATCTGGACGATATCACGGACACCGACATCTGACACAAAATTAGATATCATCGTTTCTCCAGATATCCGAACTTTATTGATATCAGCTCCTGCGTCGATCAATGTCCGAGCCATGTCCTTAAGTCCCCTGTTGAAGGCCTTGCCCAGTGGGTAGCACTCCTCGTACCAGTAATGGTAATTCGGGGATCCTTTCATGACTGACAATATGTCCTTCTCCATCTGGTCCGCAATGTTGGGATCAGCCCGCTTGGAGAGCAGATACTTCACTACATCTTCATGTCTACCAAGAATTGCCCAATGAAGACCAGTATTTCCGCTTCCATAGGAGTTGACCTCCACCTTGTGAACTTCCAGCAGCTCCCTGACAAGGTCAAGGTGACCTCTATAAGCAGCCAGATGAAATGGTTGACGATGAGGCGTCGTATCAATCTTGTCCTTCCTTCGGTCTTCTTCGAAGGGGGAGAATCCTTTCTCAAGGAGTAGGTCAAATATGCCCTTGTCACCACTCTCCGCTGCTACACAGATTGGGCTGACCACAGTTCGGGGAATATTATTTATCTTTGAGGTTGCATAAGGTCTTTTGAAGAACCATTTCTCCACGGAGGCTCTATCTCCGTTGGTAATGTGTTTGTTCAAGGACTTCCAGGATCGTTTGAGTATGGGTAGTGAGGATTTGGCTCTTAAAAGAAACCTTTCACCTCGAGACCTTTCTTCTGAAATGTTGTACTGCTCTGTTGTACTCATGATAAATTAGTCACGTTATGACTTCAGGCAATTTGGTTACAATGCGTTTGTATCACAGGTGTTCTGTGAAGCCATATGCGATTTAAGAAAGATTAATGTCTTCTTGACGTTGTGATCTCACCATAGTATGACTGCACCAGATGGATCTTCAAGTATATAGCCATCACGAAGCTGAAACGAAATATTAAGGAGTTAGAGGGTTTGTTTGTTTTGTTTGCTGTTTAACGCCGCACTTAATGGTGGTAATCCAAGCCAGTTTTAGCAATATTCCAGCAATATCAAAGCGGGGTACACAAGAAAAAGGCTTCACGCATTGTTCCCATTCGGCATGACAAGCGAACTCTTTAAGCACTAGGGTACCTCACATCACCCGAGTTTCAAGCTTGTACTGTTTGTTTGTTTGTTTATTTGTTGTTTAACGCTGCACTGTAAATGTGGTCTGTAAATAATCGAGTCTAGACCAGACAATCAAGTGGTTGATATCATGAGCATCGACCCACGCAATTGGGATACGATGACATGCATCAATCATGTCAATCAATCAAGTCAGTGATTCTGACCATCCAATCCCAAAAGTTGACTCTTACGACAAGCAAAGTCGCCTCTTAAGACAAGCATGGGTTGCTGAAGACCCGGATCTTCACGGGTCGAGTGAGTGAACGAATACAACAGTTCCACGCCACAAACAAGTGATTGATATCCTTTTCGTTTCCTAATATATTTCATATTTTAGGGTGTGCGTTTCTTTAGGGAGTGAGTATATTATTAACACAGCCTTACATAACCAACATACACGGTATATCCCGTGCATATCGAATCACTAGTACATATAAGAACAAGTCTATGTTTAAGCATACTGGTGATGTGGAATACTTGGCAAATATTGAGTCGCATGGCTGTATTCCACCTTGTGATCATTTTTGTCAGGCCAGTTTCAACATTGCGACCGGATTCCAACATGGCGGTATTACGGCCACCTTCCAAATCCACTTCCAATGCTGCAGGATCTCCAATATTCTACAAGTCTCAACCCGTCATCTTGTGGGCTCACCCTCGATGGGGTTGGAAGTTGCGTAAAATATTTGTCTCCCTTAGAGGTTATGTAAGTTCCATGTCATTCAAAGTATGTTAATGCATGCCAGTATTTTAAGCACAGTATATATGTAATTTTAATTATGACCAAACTTCCTACCTATCGCCAGTGACTAAAGGGATGGTGTAAATCCTACCGTAAGTCCCCATGGTCCCTAGTATGGTGGCTTAACTTTGTTTGCTGGTAATCTGAAGTTCGTTTTTATAATAAGTGAGTGTGGTTTTACGCCGCTTTAAGCAATATTCCAGCAATATCCGACGGGGGACACCAGAAATGGGCTTCACACATTGTTCCCATGTCGGGAACTCGGGTCTTCGGCGTGACGAGCGAACGCTTAAACCATCAGGCTACGCGACCGCCCCCGCTTTTATAATGAATTGTTATGTATAGTAATATCTTTTATGGTCATATACTAGTTTTAAATACAAATATGCGACTGTCTAGTTATTGTACTGGTCTTTGTTGACAGGTTTTCTAGTCTAAATCTATTTATTATTGATGTATAGACTTTTTTAGTCACGATATGGATGAAATACTGCCGATGTGACTTTTCACTCACTCACTCACACACCCTTGTTGGCTTCATGGGGTGAATTGGGGACTTATTTGTTTCTATAGAAACACCTTATGACCACCTAACACACTTCTTAATTCGAATCAAGCTAATTTGAAACCGAACGCGTTTCAAATTTTAAGGTTTCAATTAACAGTTAAGTGCATTAACCTTCAAAACAGGTGATTTATTCGCAATTCGACCGCAGTAAAACTAGTTGCTTATTCTGGGTTACCGGAGGCAATGATTGATGTGGCGTTGAGTTAGATGTTTAGCTGATGTGAATGAGTAACGGGATAATCAATAATCGCATTTAAGCATGTTGTTGTATATAGTCAACATGACCTCATCAAGTTACTGCACTCACATGGAAGGGTAATCAAGATACTCTGTAGACCCTCAAGACGTCACAATGTGTAGGGGCACGGGTGGCTAAGGCGCCGCGATTCGCTGTGCAGAGTTACGTCCCTAGGGCATGCCAAAAACCTATGATTGTGGGCTCGAATCCCGGTTCGCCCCGATTTAGTTTCTAGGTTTGTCAGCACCATCCCCACGCTTGTGGGTTTCATCGAAGTGGTAAACGTCTGAGACCTGCATCACTTCGGGCTTTCCTCCCACATTAAGCTGACACGCAACTCACTCACTCACAATGTGTAACAGACGGGATCGATCATGTTGACATTTTGATGCAAGGATATTAAAGCTCTCTCGTGTCCCAGAACATTCATTCTAAATAATGTTCCAGTGGAATGATAATTTTTTTCAGTTTCAAAATATTCCTTCAGCAGTGAAACGTACAGAACTATTATTAATGTGATTTGAAACCCCTATTTGGTCAATCAGATTCGCGTATATCCCTAAGCTGTGATAACATATATATAAACTAATGCATGTATGTATTAATGACTTTATTAGTTAACTATCGTTGTATCATCATTCAAATATTGGGTGATTTGAGGAAGAAAGAATAAACGTCTAATTTTTCACCTACTATACGATGAAAGGAGTAAAATGAACTGTTTGCGCGGTGTGACAGTTTAAACGGTCGCATAAGTATCTTGAAGAAGGTATATATCGCAAATAATCAATAGAGACCTACAATTGTCCATGTGAGTATAAGCTACTAACATTCTAAAGCGTTCGTGATGATCAAGGGCCTACAACATATCATATTTGGATTTCAAAAGCCCCCCTCCACTCCCCCCGGATCCCCCTGAGACCATGAGGTCAGGCTTATCAACAGACGCACCTGTTCAAGGGAGGTAACTCACATCTCCTAAACCTCCGGGACATAAAACCGTTATCTAATCTCGTCTATATATTTAGCAATCCCACAAAAAAACATTATCCTCCATGTCAATGTTCACTTTTCTTACCTTAAAAAATGATCTTGTAATTTCCGTTTACCAAATATGTAATAAACACTTAACGTCCGCCCCACCTGATATTAAAACGTTATCTATCAAAACATGTCCACCGACACTAACTAGGAAGTGCGGCAGCTGTTTCGCCTTTTTAGAATAATGCCACAACTTTAGCTCAGTGACTTGCCATACACTGACATGTTATCTAAAACCTGTGACGGCGCCCGTAGAGCAGTAATGCGAGAATATATAACCCGTGTGAAACACTTATTAAATAGTACACTTGTTTGACTTACCCCGGGTAATCGTCGATTGAGCCTGCTATAGTCTGTTTCACGCATCGTTGCTGTTATAGTCTCTTCCCCCTTAACTGGCTACTCGTCGGTTTGTGTGCTTGAATGTCAGCAAAGCGGCGGTATTAACGACGTATTAAGTTCATCATACTTCTAAATAAACGTGTATCAACTTCCTCCTTCTGTCCGCCCAGACTACGATTGCCGATGTTGAGATCACACAGGGCACGTTGAGATTAATTCATATAGCGGCTTGTGCCAGGTTTTATAATGTGTTTTGCGAAAAATAATTGTTGAACATATATTCAATAGTGCCACATTTAATTTCAGTTACGTTTGTGGTGTTCTTATATATGTGTATATGTGTTTATCAATAAGCTGACCCATTGTGCTCATGTAAACCATATTTCCTTCCGTATGATAAAGTGTTATCTTATCTTAAATCGTACAAATAGTTGAATGTTTGTGTGTTTAAGTTGAAACCGTCAGTGTTTATCTTGATGGTCAGTTGGTATTGTACATGTATGAAGATGTCCAACAGTTTCGTTGTTAGTCAGCTATGATATTAGGTGAAAAAACCCACTTTAAACATATATGCATATACATTCCTGCTTGCTAGGTTCTTATCAATATTTTAACGTGAGCTAGCATTTGTCTTGTAGGAATAGGATGGCCGCGCTCAATTTCCTTGCGTGTCTTCGTACCCCGGTTGTTTGGGTCGTTGGTCATGTTTTGAAGGAATGAATGGGTGGATGGATGGATGGATGGACAAACGAATGAAACATAAAACGAAGGAAATGGTCACTGAAGTGTCACGGCTACAATAACACACACAGACACAGAGTAAAACAACCTTTGTATACTCTATGCGGGGCCTTATTAGGCTGATGATCATAAAGAAATGTCTACATACATATATCTATATATTATACTTGTGGTATTAACATATTTTTGAACATTTTACGAAATGAGACATAAAAAATCAACTAACTTTAAAACATTTGCAACGAGGGAACCTATTAAAACATTTTATTCAAGTTTTCCTAAAGCAGCATTATTTTGTAGTAAAAGCTTCATATTAAAATCTTTGTTACTAACAAATATTCTTAGTTTGCTTGTCCAAGTGGGAATATAGTTTATTTATGTGTCACTAATTGTACATGCATTGATAAGAGCTATTTTAAAACATAAATATGAAAAATGATATTGACATTGAACACGTTATATACAAACTACTGGTAAGCCGACCCGTGAAGATCCGGGGTAGAATAGGTCTTCACCTACCCATGTTTGCCGTAAAGGGTGACTATGCTTGTCGTAAGAGGCGACTAACGGGATCGGGTGGTCAGGCGCGCTGACTTGATTGTAGCATGTCATCGATTCCAATTGTGTGGATCGATGCTCATGATATCAATCACTGGATTGTCTGATCGAGGTCGATTATTTACAGACCGCCGTCATATAGCTTGAATATTGCTGAGTGCGGCGTAAAACAACCAACCAACCAACTGGTAAGCAAGGATGAATTGAGTTGTGACCTGACAGCTAACCCCGTATGGCTGTGTATGAGGTCCGCCCACTGGCGCATACCATTGTGAAGAAAGGTATACCAGGTGGTCCGCGACAAGTAGTACGATGGCTTTTAACGTGTTCTCGTGGCGAGTTCAATAGCACATAAAAGTACGTGCTGGTGTGAGGTAGCTGATGACTGTGATAACGGTGACAGCAAGTTTGCATAGATAACAACAATTAAGACATGTCGTGACAATTAAGGGAATAAATTTGTTGTATAAATGAAATAAAAAAAATTACCCAAGAGAGCAATAGTGTCATATCATGTATCATATTTGTTTGTGAAGGTTGAGACCTTAACACAGTGTCATTTGACTTAATGATATACGCGTTAATTAATCCCATGTGATTGTTTATGGGGTTTCAGCATTCTGTAAACGTATTATTGCAGATACACACAGACCAGTTACAAAGCCAGCGTTTGACGATGCTTGAGATTTCTACTTTCTTTCTTCGTGTCATTTATGACATTATAGAACAATTCTTGAGCAAGAGAATGTATGATTTGGACATGCTTTCCTAGCTTGGACATGCTTAATGTGTGAATCTATCAAACGAGAATTCTGGTATCGACTTGTCACACCGACCTCTTAAAACCGCCTCCGTGGTCTAGTGGTAGAGCGTCCGCCCGGAGAGTGGAAGGTCCTGGGTTCGATCCCCGGCCGCGTCATACCGAAAGACGTTAAAAGATGGTACTTGTTGTTACCCTGACTGGCGCTCGGCATTAAGTGGCTAAAACAAGGACTGTCGGCTCGGAGTCAGTATACTGTGTCTGAGTGGGGTATTCATGTTAAACTGCGGCATGGTATCTCAATGAACTAGCACTATAAATCAGTATCAGTCCGGTCTAGTACACGCAGCCACAAACACACACTCGTGCATGCACGTCGCTATATAAGTGCAATAATATGGACGCGACGTCACTTCACCGACCTCTTAATGGTCTTATAAGCAACACGTGTCCACGGGCGCGTAGTCAATTTCATCGCCATGATCAGCACGATCACAACATGCGAACACCCTCGACCTGAAACAAACCCGCCCAAAAGCCCCGTGTGTTGACACCACCTACTTGTCTCAAACGCGTGAGTTGTGAGTTGGTTCACCCTGGATGACCAGTGATATATAGGTGGTGTATTGTTGATTGCACCATGAAATAACAGTGTCCCAGAGGTCTGATACTAATTTAGCCATCTGAACTCGCGTATCGTCCGTATTTCGTCCTCACCTTAGGTTTAAATACCAAATAATTTTTGATTATTCCCCAGCGAGTACTACAAACGAAGTCGCACGTTTCACTATCTCAGTAAATGTCGACGGGCTGCGCCGTATTGGGCTTTCATTTCACACGAAACTGTCTTACACCTGAGGTGTTAAACCACTCACTACAAAAAAGGTCTATGATAGAAGATGACAGAAATTCCCTGTTGTCTTCAATTAATGTTTAGTTCAACTTAAAAAGGCTATTTTACACAGCTGCCACAAATGAAGTGGTAGTAAAATCCTGATTATTTAACACAAGGGTCATGTACAGATTTTATGTCAAATCCATGTGGCTGCCTCTAGATCTTACGACCAGCAAAGGTTGACAGGGACCGATGTTTTTTTCCACTTTTTCAGACACTTTACATGTTAACTGCTCTCTCGATGAAGTACCTTTTTGATATTTTGTCATTTATGTGCACACAAACCTCTTTCAAAACCTTGGATCCGTTTCTGACACTTTAACCAACAAAAGAATGCCAAATTTGAAACTGTGTACGTAGCATCTATGTTGCTAAAAAGCGAGAGCTGCCTGTTGGTGGCACATGGACATTGCGTTTTTTCATAGACACTCATACTTAATACAAACATTTTTAGCAAATAGGACTCAGCTTTCAGAACTATTGTAATTGACCTATAATGAAACTCTTAACACGTCATATGCCGTCAAAGCGGAAATGTTAAATGAAGGTTGAAACATAAAATGTGTAAAAATGTAAAACATCCAAGTAAAACCCCCCTACCCCCTGTCTACATACAAAATCATATTCCTTGTCTGCAGAAATGGCTGGTAAATGTCCACAGTGGTGGTTTTTAATATAACGTCATTAGCGGCCATTTTTAATTTTACAGCGTCGGTAATGACGTCGCTCCGATCACCGCCGCCCTAAAGTCGTCCTTATATCTGGTGTATATGTTTCAATACAATGTGTACAATTCGACTAATGGTAACTGGTGGGGTCAATTTTGTCTTTTTTAATTTGTAAGTAAGGATAAGATATATGGATGAACAAAATTAACTTTATAACAATTAGGAGCTACGTTTCGGTGTAGGTTCTGACACCGTAAGACAAATGTCTATATACAAGTATATATACAGGATAGAAGGCAGTGTTTATGCAGATGAGTAGGTTTAAGATATAAACAATTTTTAATTTGATCGAAAACCTACTGCCGTGTAATTTCCACATGGTTTCCAAGCACAACCATACATAATGTAAAAAAACAAACAATATATTTTTGATTGCATTTCAGTTGTGATTTTTTAAATAATTCATAAATATCGAGCACAGTACATGCTTGGACGAGCCCCAGGCAAGGTTCTGTCATGTGCAATGTAGCTGATCGCGTGTCATCATCACCTGATGGCGTCGATCGTTATTGGGAACAATAATTACATTCCATCAAATACGAGCCGTCCTTTAATATGCTCCTGGGTGTAGAATCTACATGTACGCGCACGTGAGTGAGTGAGGGTGCTTGGTTTAACTCCGCTTTGAACAGTATTTAAGTGACCCGTGAAGACCCAGGGTAGAATAGGTCTTCAGCAACCAATGCTTGCTGTAAAAGGCGATTATGCTCGTCTTCAGGCGACCAACGAGATCGGGTGGTCAGACTCGCTGACTTGGTTGATGCATGTCATCGATCCCAATTGCTTGGATCGATGCTCATGATATCAATCACTGGATTGTCTGGTCCAGACTCGATTATTTACGTAGACCGCCGTCATATAGCTGGAATATTGTTGGGTGCGGTGTTAAACAACAAACAAACAAACAAACAGTATTTCAGTCATGTAAAGGCGTGACAGTTTGATTTGGGAGAAAACACAAAGTGATGACGGTTTGGACGATTGCCGCTGAGGTGAAACCCACGGGCACGGGGATAATGCTGACAATACTAGAAACACAATCAGGGCGAAACTGGGATTTATCCCCACGATTTAACCACAGGAAACTGCACCACGCCCTAGGCCAAAGTGTCACACATGCGTAACTAACAGAAGAATCCGATTTACGCATAAATGTGAATAAATTGTCACTCAAATTATTATTGTTTACATTGCAATTGTATTTGAATACGGCACTTTACTTTATGTGTAATATCAACATCTAACCAATAATATAGTCTCGCGAGGAAATACCGTATCAGACACTGAATAGTCGCTCCTGTAGAAACAAAAATCCGGTAATGCTCAAGCTGCATACACTGTACTGTATGAATAATGTGACCTATCTTAAATTAGGGCACATATAAACAGAACCGTTGCGTGACATGTGTTTAGAAAACAGAAAGAATAGTTTTATTAGTTTTTAAATCATCAGTTGTTAGAATAATACAGGAGCAGAATATTATAAACATATTTCAAAACATTTATGAATATATACTACCGGCAAAAAAACAACTGTTGAAATGGTAGCGATGGTATAATGACGAGACATGTCAAAACATCGATTTCGGGGATGTAGTCAATATATGGTGTATCTACCATGTTAGGCGAAACATGCACGACACATTGAGGGCATCCTGTTGATTAACTTGCTTATGATTGCCCTAGTATTGCCCGCCTTTCCTCCTTAGGAGCTACCCCAGGCTGGGCCACGTTGGCGGGTGTTGGGTCCCTGGCGTACACTTTCCGCCCTAGAACATTCCACAGTATTGCCCACCATTCCTCCCGAGGAGCTACCCCAGGCTGGGCCACGTTGGCGGGTGTTGAGTCCCTGGCGTACACTTTCCGCACTAGAACATTCCACAGTATTGCCCGCCATTCCTCCTGAGGAGCTACCCCAGGGTGGGCCACGTTGGCGGGTGTTGGGTCCCTGGCGTACACTTTCCGCCCTAGAACATTCCACAGTATTGCCCGCCATTCCTCCTGAGGAGCTACCCCAGGCTTGGCCACGTTGGCGGGTGTTGGGTCTCTGGCGTACACTTTCCGACCTAGAACATCACACAGATTCTCTATTAGGGACATGTCAGGGGACCTAGCGAGCCAGTCCAATGTCTGTATCCCTTCTCTTCGGAGAAAATCTATGACGGCCTGGGCACTATGTGGTCTGACGTTGTCATCTTGCACGTCAAAATGTCTGCCGATAATCAAAGCGAATGGAACAACAACAACTAGGACGCAAACTTCGTCAACATATTTCTGGCCAGTCAAATGTCCATTCACAATGACAAAATCAGTTCATCTGTCATGTGTGATACCGCCCAACACAATGATATTACCGATCATGGACAAGAATTGTTGCCCTGACATACCGCTCGCCGCTACGTCGCCAAAAGCATTATCTGCCATATGTGAATCAGAGGCAAAACCTCGAATCGCCTGTAAACATGGTGTAGCGTCATTGGCGCACAGCCAGTCTCTGGTGTTACCTTGCCCAACCCAATCTTTGCTGCCTGTGGTAAGCTGTTACGGTCACGCCGTTCACAGGACGCCTTGGTTTCAGGCGGATACTTAGAGCCAGTTTTTTACGGTAGATGTTGAAATTCGCCTTCCTGTTATTTTACGGAATCCTCTATTGATAACAGGAGCAGATTTGAATATTTTTGCGAAGTGCAAATAATATAATGAAATGATCTTGTCTAGGTGTCGTTTTTAGGCCAGTCACGCCAAGGTCTCACCCGTCTGACGGTACTTGTACATGTCTCACAGTCGAGAAATTACAGTTTCTGATTTGTCAAACATTCTGCCAACTTGGGATATTGGCGTCCCCCGCTGTCGTGCCCACAATTCGCCTGTTTATTGAAATACTACCTCGGAGGCAGCTAAATTGCATTGGTGCTTAAGTTACCCGACAGACGCACACACTTTGGCTTCTGTCTGCACGCGCAGCTACACGTGAACATCTGAAACTTTTAAAACCGTATGCTTGTGAAGTGAACAGGGATGTAGAATACTGTAAAAATGTAGGGGATTCATTTGAGCCCAACGGAGAGTGATCCGAGCCTTGAGTGAGTGTCTTTTGGCCTAGTAGAGGGGAGTGACCTAGGCCACGGCTGAAAGCAGTCAAGAGTGATTTGAATCTTGGCTCAAACCACCCAAGAGTGAATTTTCACGGAATTGATTTGAGGCTGCTACACCGGGGTAGAACTGGTCCTCAGACGCCCGTTTCACAAGACTACCGTAACTCCCATACTTTAACATAGACTTACGATCGTCTGAGCGTTAAGCTCTCTTTGTAAAACGGGCCCCTGCCGCCCATTTCTTGCGGTATGAGGCGACGACAATTGGGATAGGTTGGTCAGGCTCTGTGACCGGTTGATTGCGTCACTAGTTTGCGTTATCGAGATTAGATTATTTGCAGGCTTCCTTCTTGTAGCTGAAATAGTGCTGACTGTTCACTCTCAGAAATAGTTTGTAAAGTTGGCCAAATTAATTGGTGAATTTCACTGTCCACTCAGACGCTAACATGTTCGAAGACTTGTACTCTTTATACCAGTCAGTTAGTATTTTTTAATCAGGTGGCCTATCGTCCCAACACTAAAGAGGTTAAGTAGTAATCAGATATACTTCATTGTCAGCTTCCTGTATGAGAGAAATACTATTTAGCACACAGCAACAACATATTTATGAACACAAAGAATTTACATCTCGATGGGATTCGAACCTGCACCTTCTTCATTTTGTAGTTCGGCACGCTACCACCTGTTCTGCGTAGACCGCTGACGTCAAAAGTCTCAATTGTCCTCGTCACCATGAATTATACTTATTTCGTAAGTGATATTTACTAATCTTCAGAATCTTCGTGCAATCTATCAGGCAGCAAAGTAAATTCACTGTTTACTAACCTTTTAGCCGCTGTGACTAATTAAGTAAGTAGATTTTCGCAAGACTTTTTTCTCAGTGCTGTGTCAAAAAAGATTCACCCACTTACTCACTCGCCCAGAGAATCGGGTTATACTCTAAATGCCTTTAATTCAATTAACGCACAAGCAACCAGTTATCACACGCTCTGCATCTTGCCGTGTGAATACCAACAAAACTACGGAAGCCTTTTAAGGTCATTTGTTTTTGTTGTTTTGTTTTTTTCTTAAAATTTACTATGCTGAAATTTTCAAATGCAATGTTGAAATTCTAAGATTATAACGTGCAATTTTAACTTATTATCTTTGAAATTTATACTAAGTTGGAATATAAAGATATATACAAAGTTGAAATTTCAAGATTTTAACTTGAAATTTCAGCGTGGATATCTTGAAAGTTCAACTTAGAATCTTGAAATTTCAACTTACTATCTTGAAAGTTCATGAAAAAAAGAAGTGGCACTAAATGTCTTCCGTACAAAACCTCTTTCTATAATCATAAGGAATCTCTGCTATCATCAGAGTGGAAATCTATATGAAACTGATGTATGGGTCTGTCGAGATATATCTATATATATATCTATATATATATATATATATATATATATATATATATATATATATATATATATATACAGTGGTTAAATATAATTAAATGTATGTGTGCAATGTATTATCTTAGAGTATGTCTTTAAGTACGGAAGCCTTTTAGGCCCACTTCTTGTGTTTTTCTTGAAATTTCAAGATACTAGTGAGTGAGTGAGTTTTATTTTACGCCTCTAGCAATATTCCAGCAAAATCACCCCAGAAATGGGCTTCACACATTGTACCCATGTTGGGAATCGAACCCGGGATTTCGGCGGAGCGATCGAACGCTTAAACCACTAGGCTACCCGACCGCCCCTCAAGATACTAAGTTGAAATGTCAAGATATATACTATGTTGAAATTTCAAGAAAAGTTGAAATTTTAAGATCTTAACTTGAAATTTCAAGTATTCATCTTTAGATTTCAGCTTTACATCTTGAAATTTCAACATAGTATCTTGAAATTTCAAGAAAAATACAATTGGCCCTAATAGGCTTCCGTACAAACCAACATAAAAATAAAACATTGTGTTATTACCTCGTCCTAATACAACGCTGTCTAAAGTACAGACACAATATCAAATTGCATATTACATGAAGTATAATCTCTTTAACTTTTGAAAACCAAAGGTCGTATTTACAGATATATAGTACAGACCTTAGCGTTGACTGAATTTGTACCATGTATCACTTAAGACCATGCTATCTATTATCTGTATATTATCAGTCAGATTTCCACACTGTCACAACACTTCACGATGTCAAGCATTAAGTTAAACTATTCCCGAATACAATGTATTGCCATAGTACGGCGCGCGCATGTTGACGCCCTGCATCACACGTGACTATAGGAGGCCAAGTATCCACTATAAATGTAGACTCACTCATTTAATTTGTCTTCCCAGCAGCAGCAGGCTTTACCCATCCCTTCTCCTCGGCTTCATTTCCTCTGACAGGTAAGCAGTATAAAAGTTTTAATAATAGTTGACGAATCCTCGATATGCTATTGAAAAGATTTTAAGGCTGTAATAGAATGGTTTTAAACCAATGTAGGGATATGGTAGAAACACTTTAAGGTGTTGTGCATAGTATTGGGTGGTTTAATTAAAGCAGAAGCATAGATGGTTGGTGGCACGCGGTACATGGCACATTGCACAAAACAACATTTGTGGCGGAGAGTAGTTGGGTGGGTGTCTGTGTTCGGCTCTGAAACACATGTTACATGTGGTGTCTACTCAGACAGGCGACTTTGTTCGAAATATGCCTCTGTTGACACATCAGTGAAAGAAAACTACCTTGGATGTGATGGTAATGTGACTGTAAATCTTCTGGCGCCATTTAACATCATCATCATAATCATCATCATTATATATATCAACAGCGAACAACATTGTTGTATGAATTACTTGGAATGTTGCCTCGCGTGACCGCTACGCGATAATATCAACAGCAAACACTCTCAGAGCTCTGTACTTTCGATCTTGCCTCACATGGGGCTATCACACGATGACATCGACACCCAACACATGCAGTCGTGCAACAAAGGGTAATTACACGATGATATCAACAGCGACCACGTGTACATAACTTGCAGCCCTGCATGACATGGCTATATTGAGATGACACCGTGGACCTCTATTGTTGGTTTGTTTGTTGTGTAATGCCACACTATATTTGACTTCGGTCTTTAAGCATATCACACCACAATACCTGGGCATGAACCATTCCATCAATGCTGTTCGCCTATAATATTGTCCGTGTGTAGTGCAGTTTCCTTGCAGACAGCATATCACACCACAATATCATGGCATGAAACATTCCATCAATGCTGTTCGCCTATAATATTGTCCGTTTGTAGTGCAGTTTCCTTGCAATTAGCCTATCACACCACAATATCTGGGCATGAACCATTCCAATAACACAAGTGTGTAAACTACTCAAAGTTGATAAATATCTTATTGGCATCCAATGTAAAAGGATAATCGCTACCACCTCATCGATGTTAACCTTACAACTCGTAGTAAAGTCGGTGAGTAAGGTTGTACACCACTTTAAGCAACATTCCAGAAATTTGACGGCGGAGGGCACCAGAAATGCGCTTCACACATTGTACCAATGTGGGGAATCGAACCCGGGTTTTCGGCGTGAGGAGCGAACACTTTTACCGCAAACCTACCCTAGTGCTAAACTAAATGACCTTGACTAAATATTTCTGTCAACAAACAATAAATTGACATCGGGAACGCTCTAGTTGTACTTAATAACATTATTGGAATATGATTGGCGACATCTGGCGACATGTATGCAGGATCTCAAATTGTAAACAATTGAAAAACGGAAGGATCTGAAAAGAATTTGTAAGCTGATTGATATTTTTTGGATCTGTTTAGATGTCCATTTTTTTAACCCAATAACTTTTACCTCGACAGATTCCTAGTCATAACCTCAAAGTGATTATGTAGATCCAAGTATCTTATGGGGCCACTGTATGCAACTTCATTTTATTTTTGTTAAGTAGTAGAACACATGCATATAACTAGTTAATGCAATTGATAGATCAGGTTCCGTAAAACAGCAACTTGTTTGTTTGTTGTTTAACGCCGCACTCAGCAATATTCCAGCTATATGACTGCGGTCCGTAAATAATCGAGTCTGGACCAGACAATCCAGTGATTGACATCATGAACATCGATCCACGCAATTCAGATACGATGACATGCATCAACCAAGTCTGACCACCCGATCCCGTTAGTCGCCTCTTACGACAAGTATAGTCGCCTTTTACGGCAAGCATGGGTTGCTGAAGACCTATTCTATCCCAGGTTGAAACGAGTGCCGTAAACCTCGAGAAAGCTGCTTTCTAATTGGCTGACTGTTTGCTAAAATTCGTTTCGGTCGTCGGTTAAAGTTCCCGAAAGGTCGTTCTGACGTGACCCGCTGTTTAGCGGCAGCGGGAACTTAGATCTGATTTTAATGAGATTGGATGGCGCCTTTGCAGTAGTGTTTGCACTTATGTTTGCACTTATGTTTGCACTTGTGTTATCCATTTACGATACATTGAGTGCACGTCATATTGTCAGTGTCAGATACAAGTACTTTGTTGTTGTGGATGCAAAAGTCTAAACTACTTTGACATATTTATTATTGATAACTATCAGTATTATGACATCCTTTGCGACACCAATTTGGAGCGATAAGGACACAGAATGAATCCCGGGTACCGCGTGGCCCCATTACCCGGTATGTGTCGTGACATTCGATTACAAAGGGATTGGGGGCGGTCGGGTAGCCTAGTGGTTAAAGCGTTCGCTCGTCACGCCGAAGACCCGGGTTCGATTCCCGACATGGGTACAAAGCCCATTTCTGGTGTCCCCCGCCGTGATATTGCTGGAATATTGCTAAAAACTCACTCACAAAGGGATTGGGTTGGTAATCCCACTAGTGTCATGTTTAGACTCGCCACCACTGTGGTGTAACTTTAACACTGCTGAATGCGGCGTACAACAACATCTATTTGCTAACTGAGGTCACATCGATCATAGGTTGCCTCGAACTCCGTCAACTCAACATACCGTTTAATGAGCCATGTTTATATATCCGTATTTTCCTCCCCGCATCCATATCCGTAAAAATCGCTGTTATAGATACTTCATCGTGGCATCTACACTTATCTGTACCAGTATCCTTGCATTTCGGATACGTGTCCCGCACCCGTTTTTTTTCTATCCCAGGCTGATTGTTGCGGATACTGCGGATGGTATTGCTACCGTTGAGGCGTCACATTATATACACTCACATGTAGACCTATGTTTAGACTTACATGTTCTTAAAAGGACTTCATGTTAGATTTGGATGTTTCTTGTTTTACTGTTTCACGATTACTGTAAGTCGACTTGACAGTGCATGTAGGCAAAATAGGCCACGTATGGAGTGAGTGAGTATGGTTTTACGCCGCTTTTAGCAATGTTCCAGCAATATCACGGTGGGGGAAACCAGAAATGGGCTGCACACATTGTACCCATGTCAGGAATCGAACCTGGGTCTTTGGCGTGACGAGCGAACGCTTTAACCACTAGACTACCTGACCGCCCTGGGCTACGTGTGGAATTAAGTACGGACAAGTGTAAACGGAAATATGGATGCGGATATGGATATGGGAGCGAAAACGGACGGGTGTGATTTCGGCTTAAGACGATGTAACTCATGGACGGACCATTATGTATTCTGGGTGCGGGTGCGGGTGCGGGTGCGGGTGCGGGTGCGGGTGTGGGTGCGGGTGCGGGTTTGGGTGTGGGTGTGGGTGTGGGTGTGGGTGTGGGTGTGAGTACGGGTGTGGGTGCGAGTCCGGGTTTGGGTTTGGGTTTGTGTTTGGGCTATGGTTTAGGTGTGGGTGCGAGTGCGGGTGCGGGTGCGGGTGCGGGTGCGGGTGCGGGTGCGGGTGCGGGTGTTGGTGTGCGTGTGGGTTTGGGTTTGGGTTTGGGTTTGGGTTATGGTTTGGGTGTGGGTGCGAGTGCGGGTGCGGGTGTGGGTGTGGGTGTGGGTGTGGGTGTGGGTGTGGGTGTGGGTGCGAGTCCGGGTTTGGGTTTGGGTTTGGGTTTGGGTTTGGGTTATGGTTTGGGTTATGGTTTGGGTGTGGGTGCGGGTGCGGCAGCGGGTGCGGGTGCGGGTTATGGTTTGGGTGTGGGTGCGAGTGCGGGTGCGGGTGTGGGTCTGGGTGCTGGTGTGGGTGTGGGTGTGGGTGTGGGTGTGGGTGTGGGTGTGGGTGCGAGTCCGGGTTTTGGTTTTGGTTTTTGTTTGGGTGCGAGTGCGGGTGCGTATGCGGGTGCGGGTGCGAAATACGGATATCTCAATGTATATTCGAAAGCAAAATCCCTTCAAGTTAATGAAACCATATCCTTTCCGAAATATGAGTGTCAACATGATAAGGAATGTCTTCCTGATAGTGTAGGGACAGTTGTTTCCATACACTGAAGCGAGTCCTGTCTGTGTTGTATCTGTGCAGACCGAATATAGATAAGGCAGACTGGCACATGTTTTGGTTCATAGTGGCGTACACACAACAGCATATGTTGTTGTTCATTGTCCGTGAAGGTATTGTTGTAGACCGGCAGTCATAGCACATTGTTGATGCATTACACGTGATATAGGCTACGGACAACACTATCCGCACAGCATGGGACATGCACGGAGCGACCAGGTTTGTTAGTAAGTTTGCTCATAGTATTTTGATAAACATGGAAGTGTTGAATGTTTTGAACATTTTCATTTACGCGAGGTGTAGTTCATTTATTACAGTTGTATGAACAGAGTTCGTTTTGGAGTCCAGATGGCTGTGCCATCCTTCGAAATGAGTATTTGTCCTTGGACCTACTCTGTGGCCAAGTCGTCTGAGGCGCGACAATTCGCTGTACAGAGTTGCGTCCCTTGGGTGCACCAGAAACCTATGATTGTGGGTTCGAAACTCGGTTCGCCCCGATTATGTTTCTAGGTTTGTCAGCACCGTGCTCGTGGGTTTCACCGAAGTGATAATCGTCTGAGACCTGCATCACTTCGGGCTTTTCTCGCACTTTTAGCTGACACGCCGCGATATAACTGGAATGATGTTAAAAGCGGCGTTAAACCCAACTCACTCACTCTACAAGAAAACAATAGGTTTTAGTGGATATCTGTTGTGGCAGTGGCAATAATATATGGCAGCTCCGTTTGTAGCTGATGAAAAAGAGGTAGTTGCTGCAGCAGTATGGGTAGCATCGACAGCTTTTATAACTCCAATCAGCAATGCAAGCTGGGATACAATTTATTTTAACTACTGTTGCAGTGACACTAATGATGGAACTTGAAGTGCCACTTAATAATAAATACTTTATTTCAGGTTGCAGCAATAATGGGGATATCCAGAGCAATACTGTCACCGCTGGACGTCGTCACACGCTTCATTGAGAGTTTTCTCTTTGTCTTGGTAGGTATGACTGTACAGCTGCTACTGTTTCTCTACCCGTTACCCTTCATCTGACACATTTAATGAAACACCGTGATATGAACAGACATACACTGTGTTTTAATCTTGTTAAAGCCGCATCTGTACAGTATCCGTAATTTGATCATTTCAATGATGAAGATAAGTTTATATACTAAACCGCAAAAGAAACGTCACCATGGATAGATATATATGAGTAACCTTATTTGTCCAAACACTGTAAACATACTTAAAAAGATGAAACTTGGCAAAACTGATCATGAAGGTTGAAATTAAAGTGTCAAATGTACTTAAAGTGAAACACAGCACTAGTCTCTGAGAAAATGGTATCACAAGTCAGTATCTCTTGTTTTCGCCATGTGCATTGATGACTGCAGTGCAACGTCGATACATGGAATGGATGAGGCGGTTGATGAAGGCCATAGGCACTTGAGCCCACACTCTGAGGAACGCCTGACGCAGTCGGACGTCATTCAGCCGTCTTTGAATCTCGTCCCACAGGTGCTCAATGGGATTTAAATCGGGACTCAGGGCAGGCCACTGCATGGTTCTGATGCCATTCTGCTGGAGGAAGTCTCTTGTTTCTCTCGCAGTGTGGGCACGGACGTTTTCATGCTGAAACTCGTGGTTGCGGCAGCGTGCCAAATGAGATATGGCGTGTGGTCTCAAGACTTGATCAATGTACCGAGCTGCTGTGGCACCATTGCCTCTCCCTGGACCGATGTTCTGGAAGACCACAGGGCCGACCCTCTATGCAAGACCAATTCCACCCCGCACCATGATGCTCGGACCACCCCACGAGTATCTCTCAACAACACAAGCATCCGAATAATGTTCCCCATGGCGTCGCCAGTCTCTCTCTCTCTCTCTGCCATCTGCTGTTGAGATACAGTAACGACTCTCGTCTGAGGAGTGGACTCTTCTCCACTGCTGGTGGCGCCAATGCTGGTGCTGTGTTGCCCACTGAAGACGGCCCCGGCGATGACGTGGTGGCAGAATGGTGGTGTCTGCTCGTCAATCGTCGACGCACGGTGTCCGCACTGATGTGTGGGTGCTGTGTCCCCATGGTCTGTCGAGCAGTTTCCGCAGCAGTAACAAAGCGATCTTGAAGATGCTGTCGCACAGTCTGACGATTCTGACGTCGGGTGGTGACTCTTGGTCTTCCACTACGTGATCGGTCATCTGTAGTGTTGGTGGTCTGGTACCGTTGCTGAAGTCTGCATATGGTCCTTACGTGGACATGAAATGGCTACTTGCCGGGCGGTTTGTCCAGCTTGAAATCGTCCAAGGGCTTGGTGTCTCTGATTTCTTGTCAATCGTGGCATGTGGTATCAATTCAATAACGAATGAAAGTTATCCGATCTGGATCGATCTTTATAGGGCAAGAAATGGGGGAACGCATGTGCATTTAAATTTGCACGGAACTCACGTGCATCGGGTTAACATGGCCGTTGCTGTGATGCGTTTGGGCGGTCGGTTTATTGTCACCCGCTTTGTTTTTTGTATCATCAAATTTCGTTTTTCCGGACAAGGTAATGTTAAATTTTAGAAACTTTGACAAAAATTACCCAGATATTTTAATGACATCTTTTCATGCAATATTACTTGGGGTGACGTTTCCTTTGCGGTTATAATGATATGAAACTTGAAAATCGTTTAGCTTCAACACTATTTAGATGTGCAAACAATGACATAACGTATTTCATATTCAAGTTGTTATAAGGTACTATTTGCATCCCATATGTGTACTAGTGTTAGTGTCTCATTAGCCAATTAATGGCTGGACGCGCTGTTTATCATGTATCATGTATCATGATCGAAAATCTACTGCCGTGTAATTTCCAAATGGTCTTCACACACAATTGTACAGAAAGTAAAAAAACCAATATATTTTCGATTGCATTTCAGTTGATTTGATAAAATAATTCATAAATATCGAGCACAGTACATGCTTGGACGAGCCCCAGGCAAGGTTCTGTCATGTGCAATGTAGCTGATCGCGTTTGATTACCACCTGATGGCGTTGATCGTCATTGGGAACTATAATTACATTCCATCAAATACGAGCCGTCCTTTAATACGCTCCTGGGTGTAGAATCTACATGTACGCTCACGTGAGTTAGGGTGCTTGGTTTAACCCTGCTTTGAACAGTATTTAAGTGACCCGTGCAGATCCGGGGTAGAATAGGTCTTCAGCAACCCATGCTTGCCGTAAAAGGCGACCATGCTTGTCGTAAAAGGCGACCATGCTTGTCGTAAGAGGCGACTTACGGGATCGGCTGAAATATTGCTGAGTGCCGCGTTAAACAACAAACAAACAAAACAACTACTACTTATTATTATTATTATTAGTAGTAGTAGTAGTACAACTACTACTACTACTACTACTACTATATTATGATACACAGACCACCGTGACTTTGCTGGCTGGAAGACTGCAGCGTCAACGATTCACATACTCATAATAAAAATGAAAAGTAACACGTTCAGTGAAATAAGTATTGCTACCATGTAGGTGGACAGGTACGACACATATGTGTACACTCCCCTCCAGACGGCGCTGTCACCAGCAGTGGAACGTGTGCCAAGGTCTGTACAGGTCAAAGGTCAGGATTACACTGTCTTCTCCGCCAACATCGTGTCGTGGGCAAGAACAGTTCTGGTCATCCCTATCGCCGCCTGTCTCAAGTGAGTATCAGGGTTATTGGCAGGCATGTAATCTTCTCTAAAGCCATATTTGAAATACACTTTTTATTATACTAAGCGTCATTATTGAAGGGTCACGTTGGTATGTGACCCGGGAAAATCCGGGTTAGAATTGGTCTTCAGCAACCCATGCTTGTTTCTCCCCATGACGATCAGGGTTAAAACTGGTCTTCAGCAACCCAATCTTGTCATAAAAGATCGGGTGGTCAGGCTCACTGACTTGGTTGCTGCATGTTATCGTGTCCCAGTTCCGTGGATCAATGCTCATGCTGCCAATCACTGGATTGTCTATGCAAGACTCGATTATTTACAGACCCCCGCCATACAGCTGGGATGTTGCGGCGTTCAACAAACAGGCAAACAAACTTTGTCCGATTCGAATGACATAACACTGAAAACACCCTCCTTACCAGATTACACAAATTGCGAAAGACATTATTGCGGATCTTTGTGATGAGAGACGTGGGGAGGGTGAAGCCACTTTTCAAACGAAGTTAAGGCAACACAACAAACCAGATGGTCATCACAGTGTGGACATATGTTTAAATCACTGGATCATTGAGAGTGATACATGTCTAAAGTATGTTTAACGTTCAGGTATGACTACTGTTGGACGGCGTTTCTGCTGGTCCTGCTGCACGACTTTCTGGACCATTTGGACGGCATTGTGGCCAAAGTCCAGAGACGGACACTGGGACAGGTGGATGACCCTCTCCTGGGGGGCTTCATGGACGCCTTCTGTGATAAGGTGAGCTAACTGAGACTGATTCAGATAACCAAGTCGGGAACACCGCGGTATCAGTGCATCTGAGCACATCATTGACGATTGTGGCACGGGTGGCTTACGGGGCTAAAGTATCACAATTCGCTGTACAGAGTTGCGTCTGGTAATTATTAGGCTGTTCGTGGTTAAAGCACCAGTTTCCTCCGATTATGATCCGCGATCTGACAGCACTATACCCGTGTTCGTGGGTTTCACAAGAGAGGTAAACGTGTCTCATCGGACATTCCTCCACATTAAGGAGGTGAGGTGAGGTGAAATTGTGTTTAACGTCGCGTCAAAGATTATTGCACTTATATTGCGACGTGCATGCATGTGTGTGTGTGGCTGCTTGTACTAGTCCGGACTGATGCCGATTTTAGTGCTAGCTCACTGAGATAGCATGCCGCAGTTTAACATGTATACCCCACTCAGACACAGTATACTGACTCAGAGTCGACCAGTCCTTGTTTTAGCCGAGCGCCAGACAGGGTAACAACAAGTACCATCTTTTAACGGTACGACGCGGCCGGGGATCGAACCCCGGACCTTCTGCTCTCCGGGCGGACGCTCTACCACTAGACCACGGAGGCGGTTCCACATTAAGGATATGTCTGCGCTATGGTTTTGCGTTCACTGCGCAACTCTTATTGTCGTAAATCGCTTGTGCTTTATTCTATATCAAATATTTTGTCGATACGAAGAGACTCAAAGATTTAAAGCCAAACCGTCACAGATACAGCGTTCTGTATCTATCAAACTGGGAATTAAGTTTACAACATGTCAAAGATCGTCACAAAGCCGAAATAATGTGCTGACGTCACGACATTTCAATTTCGTTGCCTGACATGATAGCATTGTATGACGTTATCAATGAAATGTCTCCATGCGTTTGGAATTGGGGGAAACATGGATATGATATGGATATAATTATGGACTTTCAAATAAAGTAACAAATCATCATATTTAAAGTATGATTTTTTATATAGACAAAAGACACGCTCCGGTATAACTGAATTACCGTTCTCCCATTTACTTACAACAAATGATCTTCCCGATATCACAGACCGCCTCCATGGTCTAGTGGTAGAGCGTCCGCCCGGAGAGCGGAAGGTCCGGGGTTCGATCCCCGGCCGCGTCATACCAAAAGACGTTAAAAGATGGTACTTGTTGTTACCCTGCCGGCATTAAGGTGCTAAAACAAGGACTGGTCGGCTCGGAGACAGTATACTGTGTCTGAGTGGGGTATTCATGTTAAACTGCGGCATGGTATCTCAGTGTGCTAGCACGATAAATCGGCACCAGTCCGGACTAGTACAAGCAGCCACACAAACACACACACGTACATGCATGTCGCTATATATGTGCAATAATCTTTGACGCGACGTTAAACCTAATTTCACCTCACCTCACCCGATATCAAAATGTCAATTAATTGTTTGATAGGCATTACTTGGAAGTTGACGGATGACTATATATATTCTGTACTATGTCCCTCGTTCAGTCTGCTTGAAAACGGTATAAGGATCTTTATCGAAACGTCGCCTTGTGTCTACCTTGTCACAATGTCAATATCTCTTCATCTATGTACGAAATACATGCAATGAGCATTATCATGTCAAATACAAGTGCATTGTTGTTGTTAGAAATGAAAAACTGATACCCCTCTCGAGATCTGATAAACTTTATCGGTTAAAGCCTCTTGTAACAAAAGAGGCCGTTTGAAGTGTCAAGTACACGTGAGTACTTTATTTACGTATATCACGGCTGACAAATAGAATACGTTTTAGTTTTCACAATGCATATTATTTTTTTGTCAAAGATAATATCATATATTACATACAGGGTAATCTCTTTTACAATTGTTTTGCATTGGGGGGCACGGGGGGCCCAGGCGTCTAAGGCGCCGCGATTCGCTGTGCAGAGTTGCGTCCCTTGGGCACGCCAGAAACCTATGATTGTGGGTTCGAATCCCGGTTCGCCCCGATTATGTTTCTAGGTTTGTCAGCACCATACCCGTGCTCGTGGGTTTCACCGAAGTGGTAAACGTCTGAGACCTGCATCACTTCGGGCTTTCCTCCCACATTAAGCTGACACGCCGTGATATAACTGGAATACTGTTAAAATCGGCGTAAAACCCAACTCACTTACTAACTCATTTGCATTGTTTGTAGGAAGCCCAGAATTGAATTTCGAAATCCGTTATATTGTGTCTGGTGGCAAAGTTATAACTTACAAATGAAACAATGCGTGAAAATCAAAGAGAGGCTGTACCCATATCCCGTTCTGTCACCCAAGAACACATTATAGCTGCTACCAAAATACACAGTTCAAAGTGAGGTCACACCTTCTCAAGGTGATCCCCCAGCAGACCACCGTCATTGAGCTGAAAGTATGTTGACGGTGACGTAAACTCATTTTTCGCTCACTCGCTCACTCATTTTTAATATACTTAAAGATTAAGGTACTAATTTACATGTTCCACCCGCAGATTGTAAATGTCCTGGCACTGTGGTCTATCACTATGGTAACAGACTTCACTGGAATGACGTGGGTGCAGGTGATGCTGTATCTCGCGCCGTGTGTGATCATCATGGCGTATGAGTTCACCCTGGGCGTGGTGCGCGTGCAAGACTACTTCCGGGCATACTATCTCAGGTAACCTCCTGTTGTTGTTTTACGCCGCATACGGCAATAATCCAGGTATGCCACAGCGGCTTGTAAACATTCGCGTCAGGGATTGGTAGCATGATGACCGTCCCACGCCGTCATTAATAGGTTCTTTCCGGCTAAAGCGCTTGCACCTAATGCTAAACGTTGGGTGTAATATGAGAATTATACCCCGCTCCCCCTCCGCCTTTCATCCCACCCCCACCCCACATCCACACCCACCCACCACCACCCTACACACATACAGAGTCCTGAGAGAGAGAGAGAGAGAGAGAGGAGAGAGAGAGAGAGAGAGAGAGAGAGAGAGAGAGAGAGAGAGAGATAGAGAGAGAGAGAGAGAGAGAGAGAGAGAGAGTGAGTTATGCCTACCTTTTTCACGACCACCTAGCGTCATCACTGGTTTTCAGTGGTCCAATATCATATAAATTTCATCCTATTTGCATTTTACGCCGAATAGAATCTGCTTCAAAGGATAATCGAGACTGGTTATCCTCTGGCGTTGTGATTCGATATCTACCAACACAAAACAACACAATCAAAGTACTGCTGAAAGGGGCGTTGAACGATTGACAAACGTCAAGGATGCAAACTTCTTAAACATTCAGTCCGAATGATGATCTCTCGTCAACTAAAACTTCTTTTCCTGTACATCCTCCAACAGGGAGTTCAAGAAGAGCGATGAAATCCCAAGTTCCACCACAGCCGCAATTATGGAAGGGAAGCTGAAAGAGAAGTTGGAGTCAATGGGTATCGCCTTTCTGTGTCTGGCCCAGTCTGCTGCCTCGGGGGTCTGCACCATATGTATGTACTAGTGCAACTATCACATGAGCACACTGTGTGCATCTTCAGACAGAATAGGTACCTAGTCGTATGCACCGTGGGCATGTCATTAAAACGATCAGTACCCTTCACACTAGCATCCAATGGGGTTTTATGAACAGATTGGGCCTCGAGTTGTTTTAGAAACATATTTGCTTGCGAAGAGAATTCTCAGGGCTTTCCCGAGGAATGTGGAAGTATTCCGTCAGTGTTTACGTCATTTCAAGAACACGGTCTCTTGATAAAACGTATGACGTCAAATTGTGTCGTTCATACACTTATGAACGTCAATTTCGCGGTCGGGTGATCGACCTCTCGTCCAATGGAAACGCCGTATACTGTATCGTGTAAACTACAAATTAAAAAAAAATATATATATATATCCTCGTACAGTAAACTACGGTTATAACGAACACACTTATAACGAACTGACCGATATAACGAACTTATTTTTTAGTCCCGGCCATTTGTTTTTTCTACATATGCTGTATATATACTTATAACGAACTACGGTTATAAAGAACTAAAATAAGTGGTCACTTTGAGTTCGTTATAACCGTAGTTTACTATATACAAACTTATACTTCCAGCTGGGATCACGGGCTTAGTGTGTCTGACCCTTTCCATCCGACTAGCACATGCCAGTCTAGCGTCCAAGTTGAAGGCGCGACAGCCAGACTCACCACGATCAGATGCGCCGATGAAGGAAGAAGAAGACGAGCTTGAGAAAGAGAAGGGACAAGATAAGGAAAACGTAAAGCTCTAGACCTCCCTTAATCCTTGCACTATCATTGTCTTATCATCGCATTGCAAAATCATCGCTTTGCCATTCCATATATTTTGTAATGTCAGGAACCTGCTAAATATATTTGCTTATTATGTCTTCCATCAAATACACTGTCCTAGTAGTGCTCTGAATCTTGTTTTGTTTTCTCCATCTATAGGGAATATATTATATGTGATTTTCCCGAGTATAATAAGATATCAGTACGCGATTCGTGCTATGACATAAGGCGGAATGTTTTGTCCAGAATGGCCTACATTGGCAACCATTGGCTCCAAGTAAATGCTTTTGCTGGATTAAACTACGTACAACCCTAACGTATGAGAATTAGATCATGCCTGAGGTGTATACAACCATAAGGTATGAGAATTCGATCTACCTGAGGTGTATACAACCATAACGTGTGAGAATAAGATCATGCCTGAGGTGTATACAACCATAACGTGTGAGAATTCGATCATACCTGAGGTGTTTGTCATGCATTCGATTTGATCAATCGTTCATGTGTGTTCATGCCTCGGATATATTCGAAAAAACATGCGTAATATTTCTAATAGAGGTAATGAACATACACTTGAAACTGCAAATTCTTTTAAAAAACACACTACAATTGTGGATATTTTAAAAGTGAGAAAAGACACTATGACTTAAATCCAACTTCATAGCTTGGATTATTTAACATCACGAATGGTAGAATCCGCTATTGTATTGAGATTAGATATTTTCTTTTTAAACTATGAGCCTGATTTGTTTTTAAGAAAACCACCTTGAAACAATGTCGTTCTTGTGGCCGGCAAATTTCTTTTATTTCCAAGGTCTGAAACATAATTCTTTTTTTTCAAGAATGTTCATGGACAACTTATAATTTTCAATAAGATCCCATGTCAAAGATGAGAATAGTATGAACCGAGTGAACCTTTTATCTCAATGGCACTGATAGCTGAAAGTACCTCATGGCAGGCAGGTGATGTGAAGGTCGCGTGGTCACACGACTCCGTGTGTCACTCTGTCACTCTGACCTTGGGATATACACGCATGTGAGGGTGGATGTGTGACGATTGTCTTACATGATAATGGCTATCTCTCTTACAAGACAAGACAAATGGCAGTCGGATATTTTCACAATCTAATCAGCATAGTGTTTCCTGCTGTTCAGCATACGTCGGATCATTCTCGTTAAGAGTGAAAGTATAGAGTAAGTGAGTGAGTGTGTATGGTTTTACGCCGCTTTTAGCAATATTCCAGCAATATTACGGCGGGGGACACCAGAAATGGGCTTCACACATTGTACCCATGTCGGGAATCGAACCCGGGTCTTCGGCGTGACGAACGAACGCTTTAACCACTAGGCTACCCGACCGCCCCTGTAAGTAAAGATTGGCAGGTCACGGAGCAGCAGCAGTTTGAAATAGTCACGGATTTTCAAGTTTAAGAGCGTTCGGGTCACTACACACAAGGAATTTATTTTCAAAAGCCGCGAAACTCTACAAATCATAGGATAACAGTTTCCGAATTGCTACTTAGTGCAAATACTGCCCCCCCCCCCCCCAAGACGGTGACCAAATCATAATCTCGGCGAAGAGTTTTGAAGCTTTAACTAGTGACAACGACGGGATATGGGTAATCTTTCCTTGGACAGTAAATGCGTGAGTCTTGGGTGCATATTTCGTCGAGAAGAAGAAACAAATTCTGAAACTATTTTTAAAACAATGATTTGAAGGAATCTGATTTGTATTATTCTAACATGCTCCCCTCATGGCAATTAAAAAGAGAATATAAATTACATGTCGATATCATGAATAAAATATTTTAATGTATACTATAAAAATGGACTCCACTTTGTTGAAACATGAAGATTTTAAAATTAGGGGTCTCTGTGTTGAAATTTCTTCAGAAATGATGCATTCACGTTTCCAAAGCAAGCAAAGTCCTGGTTGACTAAATACCTGTAGCCAAACTCACTTACTTTTCCTACACCTATTTTACACAAGAGTCACCTAACGATTGTACCAAGGGAGGGCAGCATTCCTGTTGCATGCTATTAAGGTATTCCTGTTAAGGTGCGACCGGATTGATGGCGTGTAATCGTTCCCCAATGTTGTTGATCACTGCTCATGCTATCAACCATCGGTTTCCCTCGCCCATATTTGACAATTTAAGTGCCGCCGTGATAAAGGTGAATATTGAGTCAGCGTAAAAGATTATCCAGTCACCCATTCATTACTTACCAACGTTGTACGCCAACGTTTCACGCTAAATAATAACAAAACTCAGCAGACATTTTAACCGCTCAATCCACATTTACGACACAGCATGAGAGTTGGATTAATGCGACTTTTCCTGCCTACAAAATATTGCGAAAATTGAAGAATACGCGCTCTACTCAGCATATTTCATGTGCACCACATCTTCTGTCTTCATTCGTAATGTATCAAATGTGTGTCCCTTTGTTATCGTCCCGATATAACCATGCCACATCAAACTAGGAGATAACATTTATATCACCTAACTATGATAGAAGATAACATGTATCATATCACCCAGACAGATATGTATTTGTAGCCCACATTCTCTAAAACGATAACATCTTGCACCGATTCACTTGACGATGTGACATTGAACTCGTTCACGGACAGAAGGGCGTTTGACCTACTCACTTCACACGATGCATCCCCGTGGAGACGGAGGCTGAATGAATCAAGGGTCATGCTCGGTGACTTGGTTGATTGCGTGTCATCGTCATTTTCATGATAACAATCACGTGATTGTCTGGTCCAGACTCGATTATGTACAGGCTGCCTTATAGCGGTTGAATATTACCGAGCGCATCGCCTGGGAGTGTGGCTATTTAGAAATGAAAGCAGGTTCGAATCTGTATCACACGACCAGAACGTTAAAACATGGTACTTCCTGATGTTGAAATATGGTTCTTCCTGATGTAAAATATGATCATTCATGATATTAAAATATGGTCCTTCATGATGTTAAAATATGGTCCTTCTTGATGTTAAAATATGGCCCTCAGTGAATGCAGTCTTCTGAATATAAAGTGATCTAGTTTGTCTATTTAATACAGTTTACAATAACTCAAGGAAAAATTAATTCAGCATGGTTGTTTGAGAATCCAAATATGCGCATTCTTATGAATGGAATCTGATTAAGTTTGGTTGACGAACGTCATATGCATCGTATCCAAATTGCGTAGATCGATGCTGATGATGTCAATCACTAGATTGTCTGGTCCAGCCTAGACTACTTACAGACCGCTGTCATATAATTGGAATATTGCTGTGTATGGCGTTAAACAACAAACAAACAAGCAAACAAAGAAAAGAAATCGTAACTATAAGTTCGTTTTGAGTCTGATTCGTGCGAAAGGAAGCTGAAAAAAATCCAGTCGAATTAACCGGAAACTTTGTTAGATATAGGAGCGATGGAGTTTGGTAACGAATGGTGCCAGGATATGTAGCATAAGAGGATGCAGACAACCTGGATAACCGACGGTGAAACGCAGATTGATTATTTCACTCAAATAGCGACGTGCATGCACGTGTATATGACTGCTTGTACCAGTCCGGACGTGTGCCGGTTTCATAGTGCTAGCTCACTCAGACACCTCATACTGACTCCGTGCCGACCAGTCCTTGCTTTAGTCCCTTTAGTCCGAGCGCCAGGCACGGTAACAACATGTACCATCTTTTAAGGTCTTTTGGTATGCCCAGACCAGTTAATCAAATCACTTTATTTCTCCGGATAGACGCGCCATCCACTACTCCGCCACAGAGGAGGTTAAAGTAATATGACGTCACTGTAACGTCAACAGGGTGTGAAGTTGACATAATTTCCCAAATCTACCTCCATATTATGACAATGTCTAATTTTCGTTCGCATTTTACAGGACTGAGGAATGGCAGCACTTTTTAAGTATTTATGATATTCGACTGGCAGTAGGTTGAAATAAATTCATGGTTGTATATTTAAATATTTAAATTTTATTTGGCACTGAAGTCTTAAACGAAGGTTGTCTAATTTATTTTTGGCTACTGTTAAAGTATTACATCCGTCAGATAATAGTTTGTTCTCGTGATGTTTTTAGTTGCCAGAAATAATACTTCGCCATAAATGATCCCTTTTCTTTAAGCTACATTTCAAACTGGAACAGTGATTTAACGCCCTTTTACACAGCATCATGTCAACAGGTATATGCACATACGTCGCTCATATGGAATGAGTGAGTGAGTGAGTGAGTATGGTTTTACGCCGCTTTTAGCAATATTCCAGCAATATCACGGCGGGGGATACCAGAAATGGGCTTCACACATTGTACCCATGTCGGGAATCGAACCCGGGTCTTCGGCGTGACGAGCGAACGCTTTAACCACTAGGCTACCCGACCGCCCCCTCTCATATGGAAACTGTACACTGCAATAAATTATATTTAAAAAATGCGTTTCTATATTTTATTAAAGAAAATAATGGAATAATGTTATGACAATGTTATGGATACGGTTTAGTAAACATCTATATGGCTGAATATGAATATCAGACACAAATGGTAAAATAATATCAGCTCATGCCACATGTAAAAATCTTCTCACAATAGACGATAGTATATGCTGTTTTGTTAACTGTTATAATATCGATAGCCCTTTCATGTATTGCAGCCTGACACATGTATAAGCGCAAAGCTTGTGTCACAGATGCGTATGGCAGATTCCGAACTCGTTTGCCAGGTGTTGCCAGGTGACATTGACATACGCTTTATGCAGGTGCATCTGAACATTATCGATTATTATCGATAATGATATTGATTTGCGACTGGACAGATTTACGCCCGTGTGACATACTCATTAATACCAAGGTGAAAGGATCGATTTCAATGTACATGCATTTACCTTATCAGTACCCCGAGAAGTATACACATCCCAGGCTCTCTCATATTGATGCAGAATAAAGAATTTTCTGTTTTTATTTCTTCTCATCATGTTTTCAAAATATTCATTATTAGTTTCAAAATGTGAAAGATGTAGAACGTTTTCTTTCTGATGGTTAGGCCAGACCTTAATAAGGTCGAGTACCCCGATTTGTCGAACTATTTCTCTGGTCCAAAGGAGTACGTAGTTCGAGTGTGTGACCGAAATTCTATTCTACAAAGCGATCGTAGCGCTATGGTGATTGTAACTAAGATACTTTAACGTAGACTTACGATCGCTTTGTGGAACAGGGCCCAGAGCAGAACAAAACCTTATGACCCGCGTGCACTCTAAATAGTTAAAGCGTACCCCCGACATGGGTAAACCTTGTGAGGTCCATTTGTGATGTCCCCCGCCGTGATATTGGTAGAAGAGTGCTAAAAGCGGCGTAAAAGAATATCCGGGATATTTGAATGATGGTATTTATTCTTTCACAGATGTTCCTTTATGGTGTTCGTTGGATAGTCGGTCATGATTTTGACACAGTCATAATGTCTGACACATTGCACTTCATAATGTCTGACACATTGCACTTCATAATGTCTGACACATTGCCCTTCATATTGTTTGACAACTTGCACTTCATAATGTCTGACACATTGCCCTTCTGACACATGGCCCTTCATAAAGTCTGACACATTGCCCTTCATAATGTCTGACACATTGCCCTTCATAATGTCTGACACATTGCCCTTCATAATGTCTGACACATTGCCCTTCATAATGTCTGAAACATTGCACTTCATAATGTCTGACACATTGCCCTTCATAATGTCTGACACATTGCCCTTCATAATGTCTGACAAATTGAGATTTTGACAGCCGTTGATGATATTTGATCAATGATATTTTACAGCTGGTTCTTGATGTTAAAATATGATCCTTCATGATGTTAAAATGTGGTCCTTCATGATGTTAAAATATGGTCTTTCATGACATTAAAATATGGTCCCTCGTGATGTTCAAAAATGGTCCTTCATGATGTTAAACTATGGTCCTCCTGATATTTCAATATTGGCCCTTATGATGTTAAAATATGGTCCTTCGTGATGTAAACTCCTTCATGGCATTCACGGATGGGCCTTCATTATGTTTGCTGGACAGGCCTTAACAGTGTCTGACAGGTGGTCGTTCATTGTGTTTGCTAGACAGGTCTTCATGGTGTCTTAAAGGTGGTCGTTCATTATGTTTGCTGGTTAGGTCTTCGTGGTGTCTGACAGGTGGTCGTTCATTATGTTTGCTGGACAAACCATAATGGTGTCTGACAGGTGGTCGTTCATTATGCTTGCTGGACAGACTATGAAGGTGTCTGACAGGTGGTCGTTCAATATGTTTGCTGGACAAACCATAATGGTGTCTGAGAGGTGGTCGTTCAATATGTTTGCTGGACAGGTCTTCGTGGTGTCTGACAGGTGGTCGTTCATTATGTTTGCTGGACAGGTCTTCATGGTGTCTGAAAGGTGGTCGTTCATTATGTTTGCAGGACAGGTCTTCATGGTGTCTGAAAGGTGGTCGTTCATTATGTTTGCTGGATAGGTCTTCGTGGTGTCTGACAGGTGGTCGTTCATTATGTTTGCTGGACAGACCATAAAGTTGTCTGACAGGTGGTCGTTCATTATGTTTGCTGGACAGACTATGAAGGTGTCTGACAGGTGGTCGTTCATTATTTTTGCTGAACAGGTCTTCATGGTGTCTGACAGGTGGTCGTTCAATATGTTTGCTGGACAGGTCTTCATGGTGTCTGACAGGTGGCCGTTCAATATGTTTGCAGGACAGACTATAAAGGTGCCTGACAGGTGGTCGTTCATTATGTTTGCTGGACAGGCCTTAACAGTGTCTGACAGGTGGTCGTTCATTATGTTTGCTGGACAGGTCTTCATGGTGTCTGAAAGGTGGTCGTTCATTATGTTTGCTGGATAGGTCTTCGTGATGTCTGACAGGTGGTCGTTCATTATGTTTGCTGGACAGACCATAAAGTTGTCTGACAGGTGGTCGTTCATTATGTTTGCTGGACAGACTATGAAGGTGTCTGACAGGTGGTCGTTCATTATTTTTGCTGAACAGGTCTTCATGGTGTCTGACAGTTGGTCGTTCAATATGTTTGCTGGACAGGTCTTCATGGTGTCTGACAGGTGGTCGTTCATTATGTTCGCTGAACAGGTCTTCATGGTGTCTGACAGGTGGTCGTTCAATATGTTTGCGGGACAGACTATAAAGGTGCCTGACAGGTGGTCGTTCATTATGTTTGCTGGACAGGCCTTCATGGTGTCTGACAGGTGGTCGTTCATTATACTTGGCAGATATCGTGATATTCGACAGAATATTCATCACGAAAATGTGCTGGCATTTTATGTGACTGAATAAAAGTTAATTCAGTTTCTGTGGGATAACTTCATCCTTCTCATAGTCACTTTTCCCGTTATTTCGAGCAATGTTTCTGCAGATCAAGCCGGTGTCTACTTTTGAGGTACACTCGAGCATGCTCTTTCTTCCAAGATTTCAAGAGCGTCAGACTCTTGCTCCAAAGTTGTTTGATCAAGGTTACAACATTCAAGGCCTCAGTAAAGCTTTCAAAAGGTTTCATGGTAAACAGGTGGATGACATTTTCAAATTTGACGCATCAGTGACCAAAATAATGACCAATGGATTTCTCTATTTTGACTTTTACTATGTGTTCCCATGTTCTACAGGGGAACAATTGGCATACCTTCTTAAGTGCGTCTGGTTGCCACCGGTAGGACAGGAGACGCTCGCCTTCTACCAAACACCTGGTGTCATCATTATTTGATAGAGATTCATAAACACGTGTTCATGATATAGTCGCAATTGTACAATCGACTCTGCTTTTAGCAGAGATTTCTGATAAATATTGAAATGGTTTTGTCGCTTTTATGTTTTCGTAAAATACGATATGGGATTGAAAATATGTAAACCAGTGCCAGAAAATGTAATCATAATTCAAGCTTGTAATACGTGCATATACCGCCGACCTATGATGTTCACTGTTGCGACTCGTGTCTGTGATTCTCAGATTACACTTTACCCGTTCTCGTGGGTTTTACCAAAGCGGTAACGTCCACGACCTGTGACGTCACATTCCTCTGAAATTAAGATGGCACACGTGATATAACTGTTCAGAACGGCGTAAAACACAACTCATTCTCTGACATATAAGGAGCAATACGACATGATTTTTCAATTGAGTCATCACAAACTGATTCTTTCGAAATGTTATTCAGGGTCGAAGGTCAACTGGAACTCAAGTTCAACCAATGGATGACGAGGATGAAAAGTTGGATAACAGCAATATTGTAAATAAGTAAGTTGCGAAGTTCCTCATCAGTGAATAAACTATTTGAAATAACACATATTTGCAAATAAGTATCACGTACGATCCTATTTGTAAGACATCATGCCAGAAAGTGTCCATGAACCTAAGCTTCTACCTTGTGTGTTCCCCACTGCCGCTTGAGTGTATAAAACTGCTAGATATGTCACAAATGGACATGCTCTTAAAACATCACGGACATTCTCGTCAAAAATTAAGAAAAATATTTTGGATCATCTCAGATGATTCAGAAGATATTTGGTACAAACCATTTCCAACAAAAAAAACGTTTTTATGTTTTTAGCGTTGATTCTAACGGACACCTTGTCTCATCATGTTTTCTTAAAAGATTAAAACTTCAACGAAGTTTTCAAATTTAAAGTTCCAAATTAGTACAGCGCCTGGGAGTATGGTTGTTTCTTTATAAATGTCTGGGTATTCCCCTTACTTATGTACAGTGAGTGAGTGAGTTGGGTTTAACGCCGCTTTTAACAGTATTCCAGTTATATCACGGCGTCTCAGCTTAATGTGGGAGGAAAGCCCGAAGTGGTGGAGGTCTTAGACGTTTTCCACTTCGATGAAACCCACGAGCACGGGTATTGTGCTGACAAATCTAGAAACATAATCGAGGCGAACCGGGATTCGAACCCACAATCATAGGTTTCTGGCGTGTCCAAGGGACGCAACTCTGCACAGAGAATTGCGGCGTCTTAAACGACTGGGCCCCCCGTGCCCCCTACTGATGTACAGAGCTATATAGGTATAAATGGAGGTTAACACTTTTTACTCTCTGAACACGTAAACACGATCTCAGGGAGCCAGGACTATCTTTACATTTGATTTGTTGTATACCCAGCTGTGATAGTGATAAGTGTCTCACCTGGCATCATCACTAATTCATACTGATTCATAAACACGTGATTATGATTCAGTCAAAATTGTAGAAAGGACTATGCTTTTACCAGAAATGTCTTATGATTAGTAACAACGTTAACATGGAAATGGTTTTGTCCCTTTTATTTCAAAGCTGTATGGTTCGTATTATCCAGATTACGATCAATTTGCTTTCTTCTGAAACAGTTGTGGACACTTTATTTGAAATCCATTGTCTGGGGAGCACAGTTGCCGTGAAGGTTTCTCAAATTTACCATACCTGTAACATCATGGTGCCTTTAAACAGCACATTCGTGGATTTTTCTTACATGTTTGACATATTGTTTTAATTTGTTAGGTTACTATATTGTCCGAACATAGTTGGGTGCACATAGTAAAAGCGTATTTCTGTTTACAATGTTTCAAAACGAATAAGCATGGTATATTTTTATGTTCTTTTGAAGTAACGGAATTTGTTGTCCAAATGTAGGCCAATATGCACAAAATGATATCCCTCTGCTGTAACCTCATCCATGGAGATGCACAATGAGTCGTTAGCGTCATCAGTGGCTTGAGAGATGAAATGAAACTAAACTATATTCATGTACGCATATATTTCCAAACTTGCCCATGCCTTTCTTGTCCAGTGTTTTGCCATGTATCCCGTAGGCCTTCTGTTCCCCTTGTTTGTACTGAGCACTGTCAATCACGCACCAGATCTGTCAAACATTATAAACATTTATTCGTAAGCATCGTTTATATTATGTATGTATTTTTAACTGCATTTTCAATTTCAGACTTGAGTCGCGTGAATCATATCAAAGGAAGTCAAAGAAAATGGTATTGACGGACAAATTTATATAGCTTTTGTTAACATTGTCATGTTTATGTTGCGATGAATCCATGTTGTTTGGTTTTTGTTGTCAAATAGAGGCTGTCAACCAACTGTGTTTATCCTATCTCAAATGTTTCAAATGCTTTGCAGGTGATGAACGAACAATAAACCACCAAACTTTGACAGAATTTTAATAACAGTTCTTCTTCCTATCGAAACAATAACCTTGATCGAAACAATAACCTTGATTTATCATGTAGACCAACGTAACTGTGCACTCTTCCCCGTACAGATTCCTAGGAGTGAGTGAGTGTGAGTGAGTGAGTTGGGTTTAACGCCGCTTTTAACAGTATTCCAGTTATATCAAGGCGTGTCAGCTTAATGTGGGAGGAAAGCCCGAAGTGATGCAGGTCTCAGACATTTACCACTTCGGTGAAACCCACGAGCACGGGTATGGTGCTGACAAACCTAGAAACATAATCGGGGCGAACCGGGATTCGAACCCACAATCATAGGTTTCTGGCATGCCCAAGGGACGCAACTCTTCACAGCGCATCGCGGCGCCTTAGACGACTGGGCCACCCGTGCCCCCACAGATTCCTAGGAAGACAGGTCCGACTATTCCATGCTTGTCGAAAGAGGCGACTTAAGAATATTTGGTGTTCAGACTCAGTGATTTGGCTGATGGTATGTCCGAGCGTCGTTGGTCGACTCCCATGCATTCAGTCAAAGGTCAAAGCCGAATCCCACACTTGCCCTGCTAATGTTCAGCATTGCCAAATCCGTGCTTGTTGTTGTCACTAAAGTGATAAAACGTCAGCGACCTGCATCGCTTCGTGTATACGTCATATCATAACTGAAAGACTGTTCAAAGTGACCTTAAACTCAAACTCACTCCCTCAATCTGGGCAGAACGGGCTGTCATGATACAGCTGCAACAAAGCTGACTTTTTGTAAAACAATATTCATTGTCACTTGTACCTATTCTGTATTTATTACAAATGTTTATACCAGGACATTTCTTCTTACATGGCTCTATATGAACCTTTTATGAAAAATAATGCCTCGGTAAAAGTGTTTTACGTACCTGAAGCAAGGAGGAACAGATCTAAGAACTGCATTATTTTCCTTGCAGTGAGCTGTACGAGAAGAGGACGATCTTGCAGGACTCCCTGCCCCTAACTCACCTGGACGCAAGGGTAGAGAGGGTGTACACTGTCGGCTGCTTCGACCTCTTCCATCACGGCCATGTGAAACTGATGCAAAGGATGAGGAAACTTGGGAAACAGGTGAGGGACGTTGTTTGGTAGGGATGTCCACTATTGCACGTCAGTTGATTACGATATTATAACAGCGCCAGTGAACCGCTAAGGTTAACCAAGAAATCGGTTCATACAGAACCAAATTGTCAAATCAGTAATAATACATAAGAAATGGGGGGCGGTCGGGTAGCCTAGTGGTTAAAGCGTTGGCTCGTCACGCCGAAGACCCGGGTTCGATTCCCGACACGGGTACAATGTGTGAAGCCCATTTCTGGTGTCCCCCGCCGTGATATTGCTGGAATATTGCTAAAAGCGGCGTAAAACCATATTCACTCACTCACTCACACACATAAGATATGTGAATAATTACCAAATGATATTGATACACACAGTTTTAGATTTCTAATTACAAAAGGCAATACAATGGGTTAAATAAGTGGCAGCAACAGGTCCTACAATATATGTCAGTGTACTCACATATATCGAGCATATTTCAATGTCGAATGTGTTGAAACAGGCATCGCTCTGTTCCTGAATCCAGAATACTGTTGGAAGCCGGCAGGAAGTCTAGATAGGTAGCCCACCCGCACTTGGCAAGAACAATGAGACGGAAGTCAGGTTGAAATAGGCTTCGAATCGCCCTCGTGTCTCTCTTAGATGGTTATAGACATCCTTCTAGAAGCTGTCTCACCCCGAAACTCCCCGAACGGCCAAGCGTGCCATGTACTCGAATCAAACTCGCTGCCGATGTCTGCTGTTAAAATCTGGCCATGACAGCACTCGACATTTTACCAGCGCTTCAATCATTTCCTGCCACTGACAAATACTGCAACTCTTCCCCTTCAAGTTTGAACGCAGTAAACATTTTCGTTAAACTTAACAATTTCAAAGAGAAGTTTTACCTATCACACTCTCTTCAAAGAACAAAAAATACTTGCTACCCGCATTTAATTAGCAAAAAATCTGGCCATGACAGCACTCGACATTTTACCAGCGCTTCAATCATTTCCTGCCACTGACAAATACTGCAACTCTTCCCTTTCAAGTTTGAACGCAGTAAACATTTTCGTTAAACTTAACAATTTCAAAGAGAAGTTTTACCTATCACACGCTCTTCAAAGAACAAAAAATACTTGCTACCCGCATTTAATTAGCACAACTGCATTTGTTTATTGATCCAATCAACTGCCACGAGAAAAAACATTTACAATGAATTACCTTTGTCCCTGACCTCAAGATTAAACTCAACCTTATCAATCTGAGTGAGTCTGGTTTTACGCCGCTTTTAGCAAATATTCCAGCAATATCACGGAGGAGAACAACAGAGATGTCCTTCAAACACTGTATCTATGTGAGGAATCGAACCCGGACGAGCGAACGATTTAACCACAATGCTACCATTCCGCCCCTCATCTTAAGCAGAAAAGACAGCGGATTGTGATTAGTGAACACTTTAATGGGAAAATAACAAAATCATGGCAAGGGTTTCTTTATGGCGGGTACTACGTTAGATCAGTACACGCTGACGCTTTTCGATTAATATATATTTTTATAACTGTTTTTGTCCCAATGGAATCTATTTCAAGCACATAAGTCGCAAGTCAAGTCATAAAAGGCCTCGCTGCTGATAACATCTGGCCAACGACAGCACACGGCATTTTACTCGCGCTTCAAGCATTTGCTGCCACTGATAATCACAAGAAATAATCCGCTGAAAGGCACAATCGTAGTGACAGTTATATAAATAGATCACGGAAAATCAGTGATGACACCAGGTATTTTGTGATAAGCATTGGTAGCACCCGCCAGTCACAATTCGCATAAAAAAGTAAGTTTTATTTGTTGGCTGACGCTGTAATGAAAATGTCACTTTTTAATATTTGGTATTTATAAAAGAAATAATTACTGAATGCCAAATATCAGGACTATGCTGTGATAGATATATTTAAGAAAAGTCACTCATGTATTTTATTCTTTAGCTTTCAAAGGTGTTTGTGAACAATTAATGCTTTAGTGTTTGTCGATGACTGTTACAATGATAATACCCCGGTGAATATCGAAAGATGCAGTGAAATAATTAGTATTTATATGTTTTGCCTTGTAGCAAACACTTTGCAAAAAGTCTATTCATTACCTATTGCATTTGTAGCATTGTTACTCGTACATGTAATTTGAATGCATGTAATATATATGGCACCAATGACTTGCGTGTCTGAAAACCAACAACAACGTATGTGTTTAATAAATGCTTGAACATGTTGTAAGGAAAGGATACAAGTTTGGAGCAACGGTGCAGTTATGTAAGCTTCATATGCAGCAAGGAAATATTTCAGGATGTGACCGAACATCTGTTTCGGGTTTCCAATATAAGAGTTACCAGTAACTGCATGATCGCACATAGCAGATGGTTCAAGATAACGTTTGAATGGTTTGCATTTGTAGAGAAGCTTGAAGTCTGTGTCATGTATTTTCCCTGCTAATTCACCTAGCTACCAGATCAATTCATTGGGGTATCTGGAGCATGACTGGCCATATTTCGGTTACTGTGTATAGTTCCTAAGATAGTGATCGTGGATACGAATTCGAAATTCATTCTGATAATGATTCTTAGTTCCTCAGCACCGTACCTGTGATTGTGGGTTTCACTAAAGCGGGAAACAGTTGGTTTTGACAATCAAACTAACACCTCGTTCTTGTCAATGAAGAAGACACAATATACTCGTCTGTCAACAGGTTGTTGTCGGGGTCCACGACAGTCGAAGTATATGTACGCTGAAGAAGAGGGTTCCTATTGACAGCACTCACACGAGGATGATGAATGTCAAACAATATGCTGACGTGGTAAGAACATGGTCCCAGTAATTTGTGTTTCATTTGTTGAGTCACGCCCTCAGCAGCATCCAGCCATATAACGCCCGTAATAATTTAGCATGTATTGAGCTGTATCAGACACACCAGTGAGTGATATTTGGAGCATCGGGGCACGATGACACACACTCAACCAGGTCACTGAGCCTGACGTCCCTTAAAGATCCGGGTCAGAATTGTGTTTTCAGCAACCAATGCTTGTCGTAAGAAACGACTAACGGGATCGGGTGGTCAGACTCGCTGACTTGGTTGATGTCATCGTATTATTTACAGACCGCCGCCGTATAGCTGGAATATTGCTGAGTGCGGTGCAGCAAAGAAAGAAGGAAAGACACACTGAGTCTGACCTCCCGATCCGGATGCTTTGCTCTTACTACGCGCTTTCCTCATACTGACAGGTTACTGGGGACCTATTCTAACCCGGAATCTCAACAAGGAAGTCAGCCTCTAAAGTACTCACGGAAATGGAAAAAACCTGTTTTTTCGATCTCAGATTTTAAATAAATGCAGTTAATATACAAAATACATAAATATTCAAACAACTCAATTAGTACTAATTGGGCCTTGACACAAATACAGCGTATCAAAGGTTTTTATGTCTTTTTACACGTAAAAGTGTGTAAAAATATGAACAAAACAGTCTATCGTGAAACTGAGCATAACCAGGTGTTAGTAGATCAAGGTGAATGTCCATGACCTATGACACCTTGACGACAGGTGAAAACAGGTGCTTGAAACCCACGTGCATATGATTTGTCAGTGGTTAGTGATTTGTGAGTGGCATTGTGGGATAGTGAATCATCGTCAAAATATCAGAACGTAAAAGTAACAAATTTCCCTTCTCAAACAACAACTTACATGTCATTATTATTATGTACATAAACATAGCTGTTATTTTTATTGTTGTTTTAATAACTTTTTTCCAGGCTAATTTGCATAATGCCTATAGCCTGTTTCTGCCATGTCAATTTGGACTTAGTTTTATTTTTGAATGTTGAAAGTGCCTACAAATTACCTCCTGTAAAGTACATTTTGTATTGAGCACTGAGATAAAACTAGCAAATCCAGACTAGTACTTTTCCAGTTGTTTTGTTATTTCGTATTTACATCTACGTAATGCTTTGTGTCGATTATTAAATCCAGCAAAACAGGGTTTTTTTCATTTCCATGAGTACTTTAGTAGCCACAGCCAATTATTGCGGTTGGAATTTGAAACTGTAATCACTATTGATTTCTGCTTACTCAAATTATTGTGGCATCCTATCAGCTAACAACAACCTCCTTATTATCTCAGTTTTATTCATGGCACGATGTATAGACCAAGGTGGGAAGAGGCATACTCTGAGCATTTTACGTCAGATTCTAGGAGTCTCTCAGTAAAGTTGAACCCTTTTCTCTTCAACTCAGGTATTCTGCGTTGCTGGCACGGATCCCACCCCCTACATCCGCGCAATCTTCGACAACAAAACCGAGAGTGCCCTCTACGTCCGCGGTGACGACATGCAGAACTTCCCTGCCCGTGAGCTGTGTGAGAAGCTGATGACCATCAAGTTCCTGCCCTACACAGAAGGAGTGTCGAGCACCAAGCTCAGGAAGGAATATTGTAACTCTTCTCAGTGGGACTCAAGATTTGAGGACCTCAACCTCTTCTACTGATCTGATCTTTGCAGGACCTCCGCTTCTTGCCAACCAATAACATTATCGTAACATACACTTGTTGAGGTGCCAGTGTTACAGTTTGCACACACTTCACTGTAAAACTCTGGAACGATGCTTAACTTATTTTGAATAAGTATTAGTTGTTTCAAAATAACATTTCAACAACATTCAGCCTTATATGGTTATGATGTTTCCTAGTTTCAATCGAATAGCTATAGGATGTAGATACACCCTCTCTTTCGAAGCAAGACCTTTGTGAGTGGTATTAGTGTCGTAATACTCAACTCAGCTCTCATTATTTCAAATTCATAGTCTGACTCTGTAGTTTATCCTCGTTACTGGCGAATGGGCTGTGCTTAGAGCGAGTTTTCCGAGAGTAGGAGTAGAAACGGTAACTAATTCTGGCCTTAATCATTGAGTCTTGAAGCTTTCTGGGTGGTCTGCTTTTTAGCTATCCCTACTAGAATACCCACTGGACAGCATTAAACCCTACAAAAAAAATAACCTTGTCGTCTGTTACTTAATAAATTATTAAAGGGATCATGACATCTCGCTAGTCCCTAGTCTTGTTTTTTTAGACATATAACATAACTCGAAATTTTATTATTGTTTTTGTCTGATACACAAACTTTTAATGTTTCAACTTTCATTGTACGCAGTCACTGTCACAAGGCCAGACAAAACTGACTTTTCTAATTAACCACAAAACAAAATAACAGAGTAAGCATTAGTTCCTGTTCACAGGGACTTTATAATGTCCCAAACACCTAGTCCAAATGGATGACGATGCCTTTTTGTCAACTGATAACACAATGAGAACCCACTTTTTTACATGTTTGAAGTGGAATATGTTATTTCGGAGCAGGCGAAGGAAAGTGTAATACATGTTCCGTTTTTTTTATATTTCACTATTCAAAATGACCGAAAAGCAATATATGTATACACCAGAATCATTTCTTATTTTGTGCTTATTTAGATTCATACCAGTAGGCATTGTTAAAAGGAATATTAAAATTGAACATTTAAGCATAAATTATAGTGTACATTATGGTTGCTTGGGGATTATTACATCCGATAATTTGTTATATTTAAAACGTTATATGACTGACGGTTGAATTTACTTCTCCACAGAGGAAGCACCTATGCCTAGTGTACAAGACTTGCAGTGTGTATCTTAATGTGTACGAGACAGAGCTGTCATTCTGTGTACATTCAGGCACCATACGTGATCAATGTCAAGGCCACGTAAAATGGAATGGAAAATGTATTTTGCACTCCTAAACAAACCCTCACAACAGCGAAAGCCATATATTTATATTCACGTGTTAAATCTGTGGTGGGTGTGACAAAATGTTTGGCATTGACAAAATATGCTAATGTCACTCGTCAGGTAGGAGAACAGTACGAATCACTTTGTCAGAAATGTCAGAAACAGAATAAACGAATCACAACTAAGGGTGAAGGTGTTGAACCCATCCTGTCGAAGGACTTTGGATCCCGTGGCCATCTCTTCGTAAGATCAAAATAGATCCAAATTAAAATAAGATTAAATTAAGGAGTTTAATTCATTTCAGTCATTCTGTCTAAAATCCAGTCTCATTTTATTTAAGCAGTATGTACATTGACTGAAAATGTCAGTCACTATGTATATTAACTGAATGAATCACTCAATATACATATTGACTGACATATTTAGTCACTATACACATTGTCTAATTATGTGTATTGACTTATATATATTCATATCAGTATCAATGATATGTTTTATAGGGGCATCTTGTTTTCGGTACTCATTGACTTTGTATTTTCTCGTAAATAAAATACACTAGAAAGGTTGTGATTGTTTTAGTGTTTATTTCAATTTAACATCTGACTGTTGTTTAAAACGGATAATGTGAGTTACGGATCATTTGACACATTGGCCAACAGATCGTGCGACACACTGCATGCTGGATCACGTGACCCACTCTCTTTTTGGATCATGTGATTCACTCACAGTCATGGTCAGGACCGGTGGCTTGGTTGTGTGCGTGTAATGTACCCCGACGGCGTGACCTCGTCGTAGCTCGGAATATCAGTTGCTGATTATGTGGCCCTGATTGACGTTGACGGAAACGCCTGTTTGGCTCATCCCACAGATGCTCCACTGCGGCAACAGCAATATTGTATGTGCTGAGCTCTTAGGAGGTCTGTACCAAATTGTGTGGGGGCGAATACGGTCATGCTGATAGAAGGCGCCTGGTGCTTTCAGAAATGTGCAACGCGAGGACGTAACATCTAAGTCAATAGCGTTGAGGTAACATGACGCCAACGTATAGACTTCTTGCTCAGATTACGCAGCTCGTAATCTGTTACAGATATTTGATGTAAACCAACAATCTGTGTCGCAGTGTACGTTTAGCAGAGATTTTTTTATGATTATGGAAATGGGTTTGTGACTTTTTTTCCATGTGAAAAGTACTTTTTAGTTTCCCAGGAAATTGAATCATGCAAATGTCAAAGCTAATTGATAATTACACTATCCAAGACAATGAAACTGATTTGTGACACTGTATCAGTGAAAAAAAGAAAATCAGTTTCATGTACTAGTGAAACATGGAATATGTTTCATCTACGAAATGAAATTACAAAGTAGAGTTACCACCTATGCATTGCTATTTTTTGTCATTAGTGATATTCTTTTGATATCTTTGGTAAGTGTCCTTTGGAAGTTCTATTATAACTACAAGTGGGGGTTGATGTCGTTTTTTCATTTCATGTTGGCTTTGAACATGCTTTGTGTCCGCATCACCACAACACTACTCCCAAGAGGCGGCTAAATTGGGAACCATTTGGGATCCGGGTTACAATTGGTCCCTTGAACACTATACTAGTCGTAAGAGGTGACTTAGTAGATCTGATGGCGAGCCAACATACACTCATAATATCAATCACTGGATTGTCTTGTCCAGATTCACTATTAACAAATCATATGAACCTGATTTAGTTCCCATCTTGTTTCATCTTTGGGCTGGTGTATGATTGTCTCAGCTGCTGATACAAGTAAAGAACAAAAGTACTAATTTCTGGATACAGTCTTTTTGATAAAAATATAAGTTCTTGTTTCCCAAATACATAGGGATTATAACTGAATTGGTTATATCCAATTATTCATTGTATCAGATTATTTGTCACATCAAGGGGCACACTGACCATCACATCATGTGACACACTGATGATCACATCATAACATCATTACTGACGACACACTGACCATCAGATCACAACACTCTGATCATCACATCATGTGCCACTGACCATCAGATCACAACACTCTGATCATCACATCATGTGCCACTGACCATCAGATCACAACACTCTGATCATCACATCATGTGCCACTGACCATCAGATCACAACACTCTGATCATCACATCATGTGCCACTGACCATCAGATCACAACACTCTGATCATCACATCATGTGCCACTGACCATCAGATCACAACACTCTGATCATCACATCATGTGCCACTGACCATTATATCACATGACACACTGATCATCACATCATGTGCCACTGACCATTATATCACATGACACACTGATCATCACATCATGTGCCACTGACCATTAGATCACATGACACACTGATCATCACATCATGTGTCACTGACCATTATATCACATGACACACTGATCATCACATCATGTGACACACTGACCATTAGATCACATGACACACTGATCATCACATCATGTGACACACTGACCATTAGATCACATGACACACTGATCATCACATCATGTGACACACTGACCATTAGATCACATGACACACTGATCATCACATCATGTGACACACTGACCATTAGATCACATGACATACTGACATCAGATCCTGTGACACACTGACCATTAGATCACATGACACTCTGATCATCACATCATGTGACACACTATTCATCATGTGGGACTGCACAGCATGTTGGTTTCAAGTTCTTGTCATCTGGTCACATCAAACACAGCTGTCCAGACATCAGGGCCGTTGGCTGGTGTTCTGATCTTCAGCATCAGTTGGGCAAGACAAGCTAGATATTTCTTTCTTTAACCTACAAGAAGGAGAATGACACTGTTGCAGATATGAATACTAGTCATCATTTTCAGACTAATGTCTATGATTTACAGGCCTTTTCAATGCAAGTAATCTCATAATAGGACCATTAAAAGTCAAGCATCACAAAAGTGTTTTGAAGTTTGTCTGAACCTTGTTATCAATCATCTGCAGGGGACTATATAAAATTCCAAATTAATTTCCCTTGGCAGGCATATGAAAAAAACATTATTTTGTTTAAAAGTGGGATGTTTAAAAGTTCCTATATTCTAAAGTTCATAGGTATTTTAACACTGCTTTCAATGCAGCAATGTATGAACAAGCATTTAATAAGACCCCTTGCTCTTTAAAGGTCCTGTATCACAGAAACACAAGTCGAGAAGACTTGTTAATCCATAACATAAATCTTTTGTTCCTCCTTGGGAATTTTAAATAACATTTGCAGTGTTTTTGTTTACTAGGACCAGCAGTAAATATGACATTATTATCTTAAATTAGAAATCTTGAACAAATCTCAATGTACATTTATGAATAAATGCTGTTTTGAAACAGAATGATGTCTTGTTTGCATGTTTGTTACTGAAAGAGGCTGGGAAATTTCTAGTCTATATTTAGCCAAGTTTAACCATTGGTTGATATGGATCACATGATAGTCCTGTAGCCAAGTGACATTGTGCTTTGTTTTGAGGCGAACATAGTGGGAAAGCAGACACAATCTTTCTTTTTTTGAGAGGGAAGCAAAAGTGGACAAACGAAATGAAATTCAGGAAATGCTTGTTTATTTGTTGTTTATATATAGTCCTACTCAGCAATATTCCAGCTTTATGACAGCAATCTGTAAATAATCAAGTCTGGACCAGATAATCCAATGATTGTCATCATCAGCATCGATCTACCCAAGCATCTGGGACCCATGAACCAAGTCGGCAAGCCTGACCACCTGATCCCGTCAGTTGCCTCTGACAACAAGCATAGTCACCTCTTTCAGCAAGCATGGGTAACTGAAGACCTATTCTAACCCAGATCTTTGCAAGTTAGAATATGTTGGAAACACAATTTGAGATGATAAAACAGTTACCATGGTTACAGCTACATTCTTCCATGACCATCTTCAGAAACACGTCTAATAATATTTCCCAAGGCTTGCTCAGTAGTGGTTGGTTTGTTTGTTTGTTTGTTTGTTGTTTAACGTCGCACTCAGCAATATTCCAGCTATATGACTGCGGTCTGTAAATAATCGAGTCTGTACCAGACAATCCAGTGATTAATATCATGAGCATCGATCCACGCAATTGGGATCAATGACATGCATCAACCAAGTCAGCGAGCCAGACCACCCAATCCCGTTAGTCGCCTTTTACGACAAGCATAGTCGCCTTTTACGGCAAGCATGGGTTGCTGAAGACCTATTCTAACCCGGTTGCTCAGTAGTGAGGCACTGAACAACTGCCCTGATGATGAACATGACCGACCCAACATACCTTCTGATCTCTGCCTCACACTCTTCCTTCACCTGTTGCCGTGTCAACTGGGCAATTTCATTCAACGTATACTGTGTGGAAGAAAAGGAAATTCAACTTACTTGAAACACTATATTAATGCAAAAGAGAAACATGGGAGCAATGAAAACATCTTCAGTAAACAAGGTAAGGATTAAAAAAATAAAAGAATTGGTTCTTGGGCAATGGCTTTTGAAAATATATTGTGGGTAGGCTTTTTTTATCATCAGTTGTTCAAACTAGTATGTCACCAAATAAACAGTTGTGTAAACAATAAACAGGTGTTTACAATCAACCTGGGAAAGGGCCCCACTACATAAATGTATTCCTTGATGAGTAAATTACTGGAATATAGTATTTGAATTGTAATATTTAAGGATTTTTGTTGTTTTTTTAAAAGGGAAGTAAAAACTACCACTCACTCATGTTCTGAATTGAGTGAATGAGTGAGTATTGTCTTACCCTGCTTTTAGCAATATTCCAGCAATATCATGGCAGGTTGTTTTGATTTGATATAGTGTCTGGCACTGTAGCTCAACTGAATGTGTAATAAACAGTTTAAAATTTCCAAATATGTTTTCAGTTATACATAAAATGGTCATTATTTAAGAAACTGTTTTACCATCTGAGCATGGTACAGAGTGCCAAAATTGGACAACTTTCATTATGACTAAAAACAAAGGGGATGACTCTGTTAAATATGAATTCTTGACAGTGACTTGCAACTAGATAAAGTATTCAAATATATTATCAAAATGTCATGATGGTTACTAGGGCTGGGACAATACACCAACTGTCCGATCCGATATGTATCACGATACCTTGCTCACAATCCAAGACGTATCATGATATTTGCATGAGCTCTTATCTGTGATGCATGAGACAGGATGCATGTCATCATATCCCAATTGCATGGATGGATGCTCATGATGCCAACCACTGGATTGTCTGGTCCAGACTCGATTATTTACAGACCGCCGTCATATAGCAGTAATATTGCTGAGTGTTGCGTTAAATAAATAAACAAACAATCGAACATAATTCATCAGTTATGAATAGCTAAGCATGAAGTCACCTTCCTTATTATTGGCACTATTATCAGCAAAAACATTAATTATCACCACAATAATTGGAATTGATGACTTGGTTGATTGTGTGTCATGGTGTCCGATAAATTTGTACCCATACAACATCAACATTAAAGATTTACTGACATATGTACATTGATATTGCAATGTATGAAAACATCTCTATTTGGAAACCAAATGTGAAAGTCTACTTTTCGCCATATGTATGCAGATAATTCAGTGAAAAATGTCGGCAGATAGACAATTGTGCATTGGGGTCAAAGAAATACTTTTTCAGTTTTGCACCTCCTTGGATATTTAGATTGCCCAAGGTCAAGGTCAAGATTCATAAAGTGGCAAAAACTTAAGATATATCTTTGGCCACACTTCTAAAAATCTACAGATATGGAAAATGTCAATACAAAAAAGTTGTTTTTTTAATGGGTTTTTAAATAAGGCTGCAACAGCCCTGGCTTGGGTATGTTAGGGTATGAGTGACATAGCTGGAATAATTCACACAAAGTAACATGTACATGGGACCTGTAGTGTCAGAGACGTTAACAACAGACAGAAGGACAACTGGATGAGTGACATAGCTGGAATAATTCACACGAAGTTACATGTACATGGGACCTGTAGTGTCAGAGACGTTAACAACAGACAGAAGGACAACTGGATGAGAGACAAAGCTGGAATAATTCACACAAAGTAACATGTACATGGGACCTGTAGTTTCAGAGACGTTAACAACAGACAGAGTGACAACTGGATGAGAGACATAGCTGGAATAATTCACACAAAGTAACATGTACATGGGACCTGTAGTGTCAGAGACGTTAACAACAGACAGAAGGACAACTGGATGAGTGACATAGCTGGAATAATTCACACAAAGTAACATGTACATGGGACCTGTAGTGTCAGAGACGTTAACAACAGACAGAAGGACAACTGGATGAGTGACATAGCTGGAATAATTCACACAAAGTAACATGTACATGGGACCTGTAGTGTCAGAGACGTTAACAACAGACAGAAGGACAACTGGATGAGAGACATAGCTGGAATAATTCACACAAAGTAACATGTACATGGGACCTGTAGTGTCAGAGACGTTAACAACAGACAGAAGGACAACTGGATGAGTGACATAGCTGGAATAATTCACACAAAGTTACATGTACATGGGACCTGTAGTGTCAGAGACGTTAACAACAGACAGAAGGACAACTGGATGAGTGGTGACAATGTGCCACAAACAAAAGCTCACTTGACTCTTTGAGGCGAGCAGAAGTAATAATGTTGTGGTACAATTTTTCTCATATGCCATATTTACAGATATTTATATACCAACTAACAAAAGAAACGAGAACACCAAGCATGTTGGTTAATATATGAAGAAATGCTCATATTCAAGAGATATTAAATTGGTTAGATGCACAAACTAATATACTGGTATGTTTTGTGAACTGATTCTCATGAATGCATCACATGTAACGTCATAGATCCATGACTCCAGGTGCACCATTGATTAGCGTGTAAAATTTGGAAATCACGTGCATATCGTGATAAGAAAAAAGACACTCTGTGGTAACACTTGACTGATTGTTAGTTTTGTCATTAGTTGGTACACATTGGAAACATCTCTTCTTAACATGCATACTTCTCCATGTTTCTATAGGCTTTGAGTTCGAGCATATAAAAGATGTTCAGAATAAGGGCACTTCTATGATTTCATGTCCATTTAGATGGAAATGTTGGAAATCAGCAAAGATAACATATTCAAAATTATAAGCACGGTGGACCTGCTAACAAAGAAATAAACAACCCCTGGTCACGTATCTACAAGCTTATCCCTAATGATTTTCCTGCTTGTAATTACATGAGAAAATAAAACAGAAAAGTCTGGAGAAATGAGATATTATACAAATGCTGTTACCTTGACAACACTGGCCTGTCTCCTCATGTAGACATTGCCCTCCTCATCTTCATGTATGGGATGCAGGTTCACCACGGTCCCCACCCCGTCAGTGCTGCGTGGGTCAGCAGGGTCCCACGGCTTGATTGTAATCTCTATCACATAGTCCGGAGACAGCACCCCCTGGTGTCAGCAATGAAGGAAGACTTAGCTCTATCACATAGTCGGGAGACAGCACCCCCTGGTGTCAGCAATGAAGGAAGACTTAGCTCTATCACATAGTCCGGAGACAGCACCCCCTGGTGTCAGCAATGAAGGAAGACTTAGCTCTATCACATAGTCCGGAGACAGCACCCCCTGGTGTCATGAAACAAGGAAGACTTAGCTCTGCATTTGCAGTTTAGAAGACATACACTTGGAGGAGGGGATGCTTAGCTATAATTTTTTTAATTCAAATTCAGATCAGACATACGTTTAAAGGGTCTCATTACTTCATAATTTGTCGGAATCCCCCCATTTCTTTGAAGAAACAAAATGTATCAAGATGTAGTTTCTATTCAAGTTGTCAGGACAGCTCAACCGGAAGCAATTACATTAGATTTGTTCCAGATGGTGATCCAAACAAAATAGCATCACGAAATCAACATCAGTGCATGAACTGCCGTGCAGATTTTGGTTGATTGCAGGATTTGCACAGCATGTGTACCGTCAACTTGTCGTCAACATTTTTTACCAAATGTTTTCATGTTTTTAAACAAGGTGCTCACTGGATTTGATGCACTTCGCGAAGTAAGACCTGTTTTGTCACCCTATAGATCTTGTTTTTTTATCAGATCGTCTTCACTGGGTGCCACCATTTTGCTTGAAGCAATTAAGTGATATGAGAAGTGGAATCTGATTGGACAGTTGGTGGGACATAGATGGATATAACTCGTAATAGTCACTAGTGGCACTACAAGCGAACCCAGAATTTGCAGCCTAGTTCAGCAAGGGTGGAAACTGGACTTTCATAGTCAGTTAACTCCCTTGCCTCAGGAAGATGATTCAAGACTAGTAGACATGGTAGAATTTAGATCCTAGACAAGAAAATGTGCAGTTTATTTCAGGAGAGGTGAATCTATTTCATAATGCCAACAGTCCTGTGCAGTGGTTATAATAACCATTATAAGTGTTAGCATCGAACTTCTTTGTGTGTCATTTAGTATGTGAAGTCATGAACACAATTATGTTCTCAGATACGGCAGTGCATGTTCATTACAATTCTGAATCATGTCTTTACCTCCTTGTTACAAAAATTTGTATCAAAGTAAAAGAAAAACCCCACTGAACAAAAATATACCCTCGACAGTGCACCCATTTGGGTGTAGATATACAAGCCTCGATGCTGATTGGCTGTTCACAAGATGTTCACAAGATGTGACCTATGGACATGATGTAGTGTCCTCAGATCTTCAGTCACAGAGCTAGTGGATGGGAGTAAAAGATCTGATTTCAATGAGATGGCCTAATACTCTGAAAATAGAATGTCAGCAAAATTCTGCTACCAACTGTTAATGGGTTATTTTAACATCACTGTGTACCTTATGAAACTTGGATGCCAAACCAAGTGCCCTGAGCAGGGAAATTAGGGAAAAGTATCATTATTTTTATTCAAACTTGGAATTATTAAAAGTTATTTTCCTAAATTCTGAGGTAACATTGCAATAATGTAAAAATAAGCATTAAAGCCTCTCATCATTATTGGCCTCTCCAAAGGAACAAGTTTAGTTATAACTATAATTACATGAATTAGGAAATGTTTAATTCCAATTTGGGAATTTTTACTGACATTTGCTCTAGACTTGGTGTCAACAAGCAGCCCGAGCAGGTCCAGATCATGATGGGATAGTGCTACTTGAAAAAAGGCAAAATGAAAACAGTCACTTTTCCCAACAGTTCAATTCTACTTCCTACCATGTTGATCTGTGCCACTGCATCTTTATCACACCAGCAGTAGTGATGGGAACGGAACACGTGGGCTCGATGTCTCTGGGAGGTGTCGGAATAGTCACTGAAACAAGAGGGTGTGTACAATGGTTAGTGCAGCAGTAGTGATGGGAACAGAACACGTGGGCTCGATGTCTCTGGGAGGTGTCGGAATAGTCACTGAAACAAGAGGGTGTGTACAATGGTTAGTGCAGCTGTTGTGCACATACAAAGTTTTTGCTTCCATCCTCGCTTCACAAACACTAACCAAGGCAACGGTCCACAAGGTGATCTTATTGCTTCATCTATCATAAGTCCCATGCTCTAGAGGTATGATAGTTGTAGTGCTAAGATCACAGGAGCTGGCTGATTTGAAGATGAACTCTTGAAGATCTACTTTAAGATGAACTATTAACTTGTCTGACTTGGAGATAAACTCTCAGTTGTCTGATTTGGAGATATACTCTCACCTGTCTGCCTTGGAGATAAGCTCTCACCTGTCTGACTTGGAGATAAACTCTCAGTTGTCTGATTGGAGATAAGCTCTCACCTGTCTGACTTGGATATCAACTCTGACCTGTCTGACTTGGAGATAAGCTCTCACCTGTCTGACTTGAAGATAAGCTCTCACCTGTCTGACTTGGAGATAAGCTCTCACCTGTCTGACTTGGAGATAAGCTCTCACCTGTCTGCCTTGGAGATAAGCTCTCACCTGTCTGACTTGGAGATAAACTCTCAGTTGTCTGATTGGAGATAAGCTCTCACCTGTCTGACTTGGATATCAACTCTGACCTGTCTGACTTGGAGATATACTCTAACCTGTCTGACTTGGAGATATACTCTAACCTGTCTGACTTGGAGATAAGCTCACACCTGTCTGCCTTGGAGATAAGCTCTCACCTGTCTGACTTGGAGATAAACTCTCAGTTGTCTGATTGGAGATAAGCTCTCACCTGTCTGACTTGGATATCAACTCTGACCTGTCTGACTTGGAGATAAGCTCTCACCTGTCTGACTTGGAGATAAGCTCTCACCTGTCTGACTTGGAGATAAACTCTCAGTTGTCTGATTGGAGATAAGCTCTCACCTGTCTGACTTAGAGATAAGCTCTCACCTGTCTGCCTTGGAGATAAACTCTCAGTTGTCTGATTGGAGATAAGCTCTCCCCTGTCTGCCTTGGAGATAAGCTCTCACCTGTCTGACTTAGAGATAAGCCTGAGCACCTGTTCCTCTGTGCTGCTCTCCCCCAACACCGGGACGAACTTCACCATGTACCTGTGTGTGGGGACAGGGGGATGGTAGCGAGAGAACAGGTCCTGCACACTGGACACTACATGGTCTTTCTGAGAACAAAAAATAACAGTAACTATTATAAAATGATATCTTCTAACAAACAAAAAAAGGACAATGTACACTGATAAACATTGAGGAAACATCCTACTGGTGATCATAAAACATGAATATGCGATGAACATATTTGAAGTGTTGTTGGGATGACCTGAATCAGGCTCGCAAACACTGTAACTTTGAGTGTGTGAACGAGTTTTACGCCGCTGTTAGCAATATTCCAACAATATCATGGCGGAGGACACCAGAAATGGCCTTCACACATTGTACACATATGGGGATGTGAACCCGAGCCTTCGGCGTGACGAGCGAACACTTTAACCACTAGGCTAGCCTACCACCCCCTGTAACGTTGACTGTTTCTCTATATAATTACCAACTGTTTAAGACACATACCACTGTGTTGTATCCATCAGGCTAAAGTTTGGCACTGAATAGGATCATACACAGCACAAAACTGACATCAAACTTGGGGTGAAACGATACAGCAAGGTCACGATACGATACGTAACATGATACATAGGTCATGATCGGTACATGCCGCAATCAATTATTTACATCAATCACATGGAAACTTCTTGACTATAAATATTTCAGAGCAGGTTCCAAAGGAAAAGCTAACTGCAGACACATGTTCGTAGCAGCTAGTTTTAGTAATGAACTTGAATAGCTAATTACAACACCTAGGGTGGGGGTGGGGGTTACTAAACAAGAGTAAGTAATAAATTAATAAATAAAATAATAAAGTGTATTGCTCTGATTCCATACAGAAAAAGAAGTATTGTGTATCGCATCGTCACATGAAAACTTACGATGCATTGATTCACTGATGTATCGAATCACCCCTAATTCAAACTCACAATCAGCAGATCCTTTCACTTCAAGGGGAAGCAACTCAAAAGAGTAAATCTTGACACCTTGGACCACCTGTGTACACCATTAAAAATTAAAACTTGCCCAGTGAATGTCTTTCCCTTGATTATTCACACACACAGAAAGCTAACCTGATAGAGTGTGAGCTTCAGACCCAGGACGGTGCCATCATCAATGACTCCAAGATAGACAGTCCCACCTTTGCCTGTATTGAGGAAGGCATTCAGAGCCCTGTGGAGAAAGCCTTGCAGTTAATCCTGTTCAAGATTCCATGAGGCATGTTCATATACATAAGACACATAAAGACAAAACAGATAGATCTTAGTACACTGCAGACTGACAACAGGCTTTTACAGATGAAACAGGCTCTTACAGATGTAAACAGGCTCTTACACAGATGAAACAGGCTCTTACACAGACGAAACAGGGTCTTACAGATGTAAACAGGCTCTTACACAGATGAAACAGGCTTTTACCAATGTAAACAGGCTCTTAAACATATCGTGATCAAGTATTGTGAAAAGTACATTTACATCTTACAGCGCCAATATAGAATATTTTAGATATGTATTGTTTTATTGACACTGTAAGATGTAAATGTACTTGCTGTTTGTTGATCCTCATGGTATAACAATTAACTTCCTTCTTGTTCTGTGCATGCCTAGTTTAGAAGGCTGTGGTCTTTGTGTTTTAGTGCTGCCGTTTCCATGCTCTCAGATCTATGATGCTGTTTCTTAGGTTTGGGTTATGTTCTTATTGTTTTATGTTGTCAATTCCTTGTGTATTGTAGACTTAAAACAGTTTCTTGTTGCAGTCAGTCAGTTTTCATTGGAAGGCCTGGATACAAAGGTCTGCTTTTTAGGTCCCGACCATTTGCTGTGTATTTTAGTCAAAATGATTTTAACGAACCACTATTATAACGAACTATAATTAGTGGTCCCTTTGAGTATGTTATAACCATAGTTTACAGTATTCAAATGAAACAGCCACTATATACATAACCATACTCACTGGTTTATACTAGCATGCCTAAAGGACAAACCTCTGTTCCCATGTAGTGATGAAACGAGGTAGGCACTATGAGAATACCTTGACACAGCCCTTCTTGATGCTCTTGATGTTTTGGTCTCTTTCGTCCAGGGCGGTAGCTCTTCAATTGCCAGGTTGCGGTGACCTTTAAATTCATGTGTTGCATCTTCTTCAATGGCAACAACATCACCCTGCCTGTAGTAGTGCTTTTTCTTCACTTTCTGAGACATATTTTTCATCTGTCACTGTCTAGTTTCTGGAAAATAAATTCTGATTAATAATACTCCACATGCTATAGGTGAATCAATATCTAGTATATAATAAAAAACGTTTAAATCCTGATGATACGATCTGGTGAATGAGTTGGGTTTAACGACGCTTTTAACATTATTCCTGTTGGATCACGGCATGTCAGCTTATTGTGGGAGGAAAGCACAAAGTGATGCAGGTTTTGGACGTTAACCACTTTGTTAAAATCCACAAACACGGGTACAGTGCTGACAAACCTAGAAACATAATTGGAGCAACCGGGATTCAAATCCCATATCCGGGGTTTTGGGAGAGCCAAAGGGACGCAACTCTGCAAGACGAATTGCGGAGCCTTAGTCGACAGGGCCATTCTTGCCCCACTATCCAGTGAAATTGTGTCAAATAACTGGTTTTAGGGATAATGAATAATTGTAAAGTCCCATAATTATCATGTTCACTTCATTAATTCTCCTGAAGACATTGGGTAATTTGTTTGTTGTGTAACATGGACTTTAAATGATCAAATCTGGACCATTCAATCCACTGATTGTTATTATAACCAGGAATCCCAGAAGCAATGGGATGGAAAATCAGTGCCTGACTATTTTAAAGTGACTTTTCCATTAGATTTCCATCTGATGACGTTTTGTAAGCACTTGATAACATGCTGATTTGTTTTTTATAGCAAAATTAATAATGGTTCACATATTGTGTTTCTGATCAATTTTGGTAGGCTTATTACCAAGCCCCCTCCACTGAAGTTACAAAAATGGCCCATGTGGAAAACCCCTTTTTTCGTTTGTGTGTTTATTGTTTAATGCCTCACTCAGAAATATTCCAGCTATTTGACAGCAGTCTGGAAATAATCGAGTCTGGACCTGACAAACCAGTGATTGACATCATGAGCATCGATCCAGGCAATCGGGATACGATGACATGCATCAACCAAGTCAGCGAGCCAGACCACCTGATCCTGTATGTCGCCTCTTTCAATAAGCATAGTCTCATTTTATGGCAAGCATGGGTTGCTAAAGATCTATTTTCATCAGATCTTCACGGGTCCCCTTTTTCAAAATCCTGGATCCGCAGCTGGAAAATAACAAATCACCATCCATCTAAATATATCAGATAGCTTGGAAACTATTTTCTCTACTCAACTATGCACAAGAATTGGGACTTAATTGCCATACAATTTTAGGGAGAATCCACAGGTACATTTGAATAAAGCGCCTCGGCGCTGTCACCTTTCCGGCACTGTTTAGGGAGATCTTGAAATTAGATGAGACCAGTGGAGGGGAGCAGGTCAAAACGGCCTCATGTCAGAACGGCTTCAAAAGGTAATGTCAAAACAGCTACAACCCACAGTCTATAAAGGGCCACAAGGGCTAATCTGACTTTTTACATGTGGTCATTGTGACTGTTATGACATTTTTGTGGCCGTTTTGACTATGTCTTTGTGGTCATTTTGTCTATTGTGTAGCCGCCTTGAGTTTTGAGGCCGTTTTTGACTACACCCCTTTGCTGACAAAAATCTTAATCGGAAGAGCTCCAAAAGTCTGACTATGAATTTGTTTTCCAACTCGAAATAAAATCTTTGCTTTAGAGGCCATACCATTATCCCTGTGTACACAAATCGCTTTATGAAGGCTTCGTCTACTGTTAAGGCAATCATTATGTGATTATTGATCTTTTCTACGAAACGCAAAACAATCCTATTTCATTTACAATTTGTAATTTTTGTATTTCAAAATGGCCGGGGACCTTGACAATGCGAACCCCGTCGTTTATCAAAGCGCCAAGGACAGAGATATTCTGCCCGAAAATGAAGACGAGAATGTAGTAGATGAAATAGACACCAGAGAGGTGTTTGATATCCTTTAAACTATTTCTGTTGTATGGTACTGATGAAGATAATTGACTCCAATACAGTAATTGTTCGGTTTTCGATCAACATGAAAGGATCTGTAATCAACGAATCAATGAGGCACTCATATCGTAGATCTACATTAATGACAGCACCTAACTATTATATAAATATAAAGATTAGTAGGTTCTGTTATTACGATTCATCAACGATACGAGTGTCTTCTTGTAAATCTTCGAATAGCTGGTCTAACGTGATCGGGTGGTCAGGCTCACTGTCATGGTTGATGCATCATTGCATGTTATCGTATCCCATGAGTGCGGCGTTAAACAACAAACAAAACAAATGTCGAATAGCTGGAAAATGGCTGATGCAGCGTAAAGCTATATTTATTCGTTCATTCTTGTATGATCCAAGGCTGGAACTAATCAAATAACTCGGCCAGTAGGAGCAGCATCATTTTCAACTTACTGGTTACCAATTTGGCACCAGCTTATTTTAGTGTAGTAATGCTTATAGGAATAAGAATTTAGTACAGTTTTTTTTATTCATATTGTATGCAATGCCCCTGAACAATCTGAGATACTGCCATTCTTCCTTAACTGGACCACATCTTATTCGCATTATTAATGACCCTGAACATCCGCTGTCTCTAGAAGAGCTGAAGGTCGTGGAGGAGTCAAGAGTTCAAGTAAGCCATTATGTGGTAATCAAGGCATAATTTAGGTCTGGACAATTATGGATTGCAAATATAGATCTTGACATGCTGGAAATGTCTGGTCTTAAATTTACGAAAAACTTTGTGTTGATGTGTAAAAAGTATCAGACATTTTCAAGTGATTTGACATTATATAAGCCTTGTTTCTTTCTTACACTTCTTTGACTGGCTTTTTCAACATGTTCAAGAAAACGAGAATGGCTAAACCAATCAAACAAGGCAGATTTAAAAATTTCAAGAAGAAATGTAACAATGAGCATGTCCGTTACCTAAGATGAATTTTGAACCATATTTTATACACTGTCTTAGATGGCATCTCCTAAGAAAATTCACTTGGGTCACTTGGTCAAATATGAATAAAATACTTCCATAGACCTCCAAAACCAGCCTTTTCGACATATGTTATCCTTACATTTATGTAGTATTGCTAAAAGTCCCAAACATACAAGTGTTGAAACTAAGTCCAGTTCTCATTCTTAATAAGATATCTGATAACTATTATGACAAATTCTAAAGTTTTGCTAATTTATGTACATCTTGTGGGCAATTGTTGAGTTATATGATATAGCCATGAACACATGATTTTGACTTCTTCATGTTTGAAATAAAGGTCCATAGAAATATGGACTTGGGAGGGAGGGAGATGTTAATTTACCATTTGACCATTAATTTTGAAAAGTGAAATTCTATTAATCGGAACAAAACCAAGTGAAACTCATCATCAATACGATCATGAGTACAGATGTATTGGAGAAAACACGCCTCATAGGTTTTGGTTACAAACATAAAACCTGAGAGGGAGAGCTATTCAGACCCTGAGGGTTTTACATTTTCAACCAAAACTGATTAGAAGTGTTTTCTCTCATTTATATACTGTCAAAACAACATTTATTAAGATTTGTTTACTATTATATGTAAATGTGAATTATGACAGTCTAAAGACTCGCTCATAAAACGTCTGGACGAGAAATATACCCTAAACATGGTACCTTCTAATGAACCACCTGTTTTCAACAAATCAGCAGTAGAAACTTCCATTTCGTCTGCTAGTCCTTATAATGAAAACATATAGCAAAGCCCTTAAACATGGCAAATGTCTACTACCGTATTCAACATAATAAGCGCCCAGGGTGCTCTCAAAATTAGAAATAGGGGGCTCTTATTAGAATAATATTTTGGTGAAAAACAACAGAGTTGAAAGATTGTAAATTTCGTGGTTTATGCTGACAGCTTGAAATGTTTATATGCGACATATATTTTTCCAGAATTTAATTTCCCATAAATAAAGAATGCATATAACACATATTATACACGAATAAATAAGTCTTGTGTACATTGATCAATCGGAAGGGGTGCCAATTGGAGCATAATGCCAGGCGGAGATACAACAAATGAATGATATCTCGCGACGAATCCATGGAAGTCGCCATGTTAGGTCATGTGACTACTCTAGCTCCTTACACCAATACCAACTCCATGCATCACATGCAACTTACCACATATAACACAATTAAGAAATGATCATGTTGACCCTTAGGTGAGTGACCGGGACAACTCGGTCAAGATTGAGTTCACCCCGACCATCCCCCACTGCAGCATGGCTACACTCATCGGGCTGTCCATCCGGGTCAAGCTCATCAGGTCACTGCCAGCAAGGTTTAAGGTGGGTCACAGAGACTTCAGTCATTTGATTTTAACATGGTAGTGATACCATAAAGGATTGAAATGATACACTGGTACACCAGTGCATCTGAGTTTTCATGTGATGGTATGATATACCATACATTTTTTTCTGTATCAATACAAGACGGTACACTTGCCAAAATACATTACTTACTAGTTGTGGTATCTTTTTTCTTTTAAGGGACCACTAAATTGCGATGATAGGGACTCTTTTTGGTCCATGTGAGGTGAAAATGGGGTTTAACGTCACGTTCAAGATTATTGCATTTATATAGCGACGTGCATGCATGTGTATGTGTGGCTACTTATACTCATCCGGACTAATGCCGATTTTATAATGCTAGCCCACAGAGATACCATGCCACAGTTTAACATGAATACCCCACTCAGACCCAGTATACGGACTCTGGTCTTTGTTTTAGCCCCTTAATGCTGAGTGCTAGGCAGGGTAACAACAAGTACCATCATTTAATGTCCTTTGGTGGGACACAGCCGGGGATCAACATCCAACCTTCCGCTCTCTGGGCAAACGTTCTTCCAATGGACCACGGAGGTGGTCCTCATATGAATGAGAATTAGATTTTGTTGATTTCAACAAATGCATGCCTGGGACTTATGTAAAACCACTAAATGAATACATAAGGGTAAAATGTAACAACAAGGCTTGAGGTTTTCATGAGGATTTTTCTATTATCTGTGGGTGAGCAAGGTTTTGACCCAAGCTGATTCTCTGAGGTGTGGATGAAAACAGAAATCATTTTGGGTCTGTCACCCGCACATAATTAGAATTAAAAAACTGGCCATCTTCACTTTTTTGGGCCTTGCTTAGGACACACATTTTTACTTTTGTGTTTCACTGATTTATTCCAGCTTTTTCACACAAGGTTGGTCAAAGTAAAAATAAATGTCAATTATTCTGCCATGGAGTTAAAACTGAATGGGCTGTTGAATTGCTTAAGTTGACATGGAATTTATGTAAAATTATAACATTTTATTTTGTATAAGAGGCTCTATATTACTAGCAGGAATATTTTTATGTTTATTTTTTTTCTAAGACCGTGGGATGGTGGGCCCATGAAACGAAAAAATGTGGGGCTTTAGCAGTTGACCATGTCAGAAGTCCAAAACTTGCAAGTGTATTAAAGAAAGAAGGAGGCAAACTGACATCTATTTGAACATGTTTGATAAATGTCTTACCAATATTTCACGGTTTTCCCCAACTTAAAAAAGTTGTCAAATCAAGAATGCCTACACTGACTCTTATCCTACCTTGTCCTTTTATTGATTTGCAGGTTGACGTGAGCATTACACCGGGAACACATGCATCAGAGGAGGCAGGTATGTTCACCGAGCTTGCCTCCAGGTCCCTACACTGGGATGGATGGTGGATAAGGAATTTGTGTGCAGGGGTTGCTCTTCCTGTTTTCTTCAGACCCCTAACATGCAAACCTATCATGTTTTTCCCCCTTTGTAACTTAGAGAGCACAGTCTTTCAAAGTCCTGGATCCACCTGTATTGTTCAGTCAGGAATTGGATGGCATCCACAATTTCATTTTATTGAATAGTTTATTATTACTCAGCTGTCCATCATTTAGCTACACTCGACAAGCAGGTAGCTAATTCAAACACTGGAAACACGTTCCTTGGCAATTCTTTGGAATAATATCTCAGACAGATAGGGTGTCTCGCTTCATTGTACACAGAGCTCTAGATAAGCTTACCATCTTTTGGTCAGGACCACTAGATACCCAACAGGAGCAGTAGCAATCTATTTCTGCTGGTTCTTGGGACTACTGACAGATTCTGATCAGTGTGACTGAAGGACTTTGTTTATTTCAGTGAACAAGCAGCTGGCGGACAAGGAGAGAGTTGCAGCGGCCCTGGAGAACTCTCACTTGCTGGAGGTGGTCAACCAGTGTCTGGCGACACGGAGATAAGCACGGACAGGAACTGTCTCGTTGTTATCTTGCTCCAATTCCATATCTCTTGCATGAACATGCCAAACCCTCCACTTTCTAATCAGCCAGTCAGTAGAGGAGCCTTCAAAGCTGCAAACCTGATTTCTGTATCTCAAAAACGAACATAAATGGGTAGTTCTGAATGCAAACTAATGAAGGTGGCATTAATGTATTGTGAGTATTTGATACACTATGACATCTACACACAAAACGAGGACATTTCCATGTTCTGTGGAATTTTTTCACATTGTTGTAGTGTTTGTTGTTTTTGTCAGATCATCATGCAGAAATGTATTGTTACGGAGTAAGGCATCTGATTATGATGAGATTGAGAAAGAATATCAGGATGGAAATCTCAGTGTTTTCTGTGCAAATAAGTTAGTTTCTCACCGTAACTATGACATGCTTCTCATTGCTAGGGAAATTAATATGATCATTTGGACATGTTTATGGTTTGAGCTAATTTTGTAAATGTTTGCTTTGATCCATCTTCCAGAGGCAAGGGAGTTAACTGACTATTAAAGTCTAGTTTCCACCCTTGCCTAACTAAGCTGGAATTATGGAGTCATACTTTGGCTGGACTAGCGAGTATGTCCAGTCCAATCAAAATCGTGTAATGAAATCGACATCCAGTTCATGAACTGCAGTGTAGATTTCTGTTGATTGCAGGATTTACAAAGCATGTGTACCGTCAACTTGGCATCAACAGTTATTTTCCAAATCTTTTCATGATTTTAATCAAGGTGCTCACATGATTTGATGCACTTTGCAGGGTAAGACCCGTGTTATTACAATATAGATCTTGATTATTGAGTAGATCGTCTTCACTGGGCGCCACCATTTTGTTTGAAGCAAATGCAATTGGTATGAGAGGTGGAATCTGATTGGTAAATAGGAGGGACATAAAAGGCACATAACTCCTAACAGCCACTGGTGGCGCTACGATCAAGCCCAGAAGATCCAGCCTGGATCAGCAAGGGTGAAAACTGGACTTTACAGTCAGTTAACTCCCTTGCCTTAGGAAGATGACTCAGCCAGAACAATTTAATGTTTTCACAGATTTTCATAGCCAAAAGTCCAGGCTGGTCATAAAAATGTTTTTGATGTCATGAATCAAATCTTATTATTACAAATGATCTTATCATTTTGTTATAAATATGTCCCGCATCATGGAGAAAAAGAAAGATATGTACAGTATATAATTGATTTATAATGACTGTCTTGTACATACCGTAGTAAACATGTCATATGTAATATACCAATAAAACTTGGAGGATGGTTATCAGTGATTCATTTGTTGAACCCCAGTTCAATTCTGGACTCTCCTGGGGACACGGGTGGCCCAGTTGTCTAAGGTGCCACGATTCGCTGTGCAGAGTTGGGTCTATTGGGCATGCCAGAAACCTGTAATTGTGGGTTCGAATCCTGATTCACACCGATTGTTTCTAGGTTTGTCAGCACCATACACCTACTCGTGGGTTTCACCGAAGTGGTAAACGTCTGAGACCTGCATCACTTTGGGCTTCCCTCCCACATTAAGCTGACATGCCGTGATATAACTGGAATACTGTTAAAAGCGGCGTCAAACCAAACTCACTCACTCACTCTGGACTCTACTTCAAAGTTAATACCAGTACATACACGTGTCATGACCCCCTCTGGTGTTCCTGATAGGGCCATCCATATTACTTTATTGTCTGTTGTTATATTAAATATTGAATACATGTGCAAAACTGGTTTCAACTTGTTTTTCTATGGTACTACATTGGAAATGCAATCTGTGAAGTGGTTTAAAGAAGTAAAATGTCCGAGTTATACTTCTCTTCTTCAAATGTCCTCATGCTGACATGCAGTGTGGATCTTTTTTTAAGAAATGTGAAATTCATTATTTTTCTAAGAGCTATGAAATATTTTCATTCAGGTAAAATTGTAGATATACATAATATTTTTTTCAATTAAAGACAAATTAAAATCAATTCCACACTGATGTTAATGCTCTGCCACCAGTAAGTATGTGCATAATTCATCCTCAGCCAGGCGAGAAAATATTTACGTGAAACAAGGTTTTTTGTTTGTGTCCCAAGTGGGAAAGTAAGCAAATTCTATTTGCGTGAGTGAGTGAGTATGGTTTTATGCTGCTTTTAGCAATATTCAAGCAATAACACTCCAGTGATTTACAACATGAGCATCGATCCACGCAATTGGGATACTATGACATGCATCAACCAAGTCAGCGAGTCTGACCACCCAATCATGTTAGTTGTTTCTTACGACAAGCATAGTCGCCTTTTACAGCAAGCATGGGTTGCTGAAAACCTATGCTAACCTAGAGCATATGGGTACATACGTACATATGCCAACAATGGCCAATGAACCTAAAACATATGGGTACATCGTACATATGCCAATAGGGGGGCACGGGTGGCCCAGTCGTCTAAGGCGCCATGCTTCGCTGTGCAACATGGCGTCCCTTGGGCAAGCCAGAAACCTATGATTGTGGGTTTGAATCCCGGTTCCCCCAATTATGTTACAAGGTTTGTCAGCACCATACCCGTGCTCGTGGTTTCACCGAAGTGGTAAACGTCTGAGACCTGCATCACTTCGGGCTTTCCTCCCACATTAAGCTGACATGCCGTGATATAACTGGAATAATGTTAAAAGCGGCGTTAAACCCCACTCACTCACTAACATATGCCAATAGTGGGTGTAGTGACCCATGAGCCTCAAACATGTGGGTACATCGTACATATGCCAACAGTGGGTGTCATGGCCCATGAGCCTCAAACATATGGGTACATCGTACATATGCCAACAGTGGGTGTAGTGGTCCATGAGCCTCAAACATACGGTTACATTGTACATATGCCAACAGTGGGTGTAGTGACCCATGAGCCTCAAACATATGGGTACATTGTACATATGCCAACAGTGGGTGTCGTAGCCCATGAGCCTCAAACATATGGGTACATCGTACATATGCCAACAGTTGGTGTAGTGGCCCATGAGCCTCAAACATGTGGGTACATCGTACATATGCCAACAGTTGGTGTCATGGTCCATGAGCCTCAAACATGTGGGTACATCGTACATATGCCAACAGTTGGTGTCATGGCCCAGGAGCCTCAAACATGTGGGTACATCTTACATATGCCAACAGTGGGTGTCGTGGTCCAGGAGCCTCAAACATATGTGTACATCGTACATATGCCAACAGTGGGTGTCGTGGTCCAGGAGCCTCAAACATATGGGTACATCGTACATATGCCAACAGTGGGTGTTGTGGCCCATGAGCCTCAAACATACGGGTACATCGTACATATGCCAATAGTGGGTGTATTGACCCAGGAGCCTCAAACATAAGGGTACATTGTACATATGCCAACAGTGGGTGTCGTGGCCCATGAGCCTCAAACATACGGGTACATCGTACATATGCCAACAGTGGGTGTAGTGACCCATGAGCCTCAAACATATGGGTACATTGTACATATGCCAACAGTGGGTGTCGTGGCCCATGAGCCTCAAACATGTGGGTACATCGTACATATGCCAACAGTGGGTGTCGTAGCCCATGAGCCTCAAACATATGGGTACATCGTACATATGCCAACAGTTGGTGTAGTGGCCCATGAGCCTCAAACATGTGGGTACATCGTACATATGCCAACCGTTGGTGTCATGGTCCATGAGCCTCAAACATGTGGGTACATCGTACATATGCCAACAGTTGGTGTCATGGCCCAGGAGCCTCAAACATGTGGGTACATCTTACATATGCCAAGAGTGGGTGTAGTGGTCCATGAGCCTCAAACATATGGGTACATCATACATATGTCAACAGTGGGTGTAGTGGTCTGGGAGCCTCAAACATACGGGTACATCGTACATATGCCAACAGTGGGTGTTGTGGCCAATGATCCTCAAACATACGGGTACATTGTACATATGCCAATAGTGGGTGTATTGACCCAGGAGCCTCAAACATAAGGGTACATTGTACATATGCCAACAGTGGGTGTCGTGGCCCATGAGCCTCAAACATACGGGTACATCGTACATATGCCAACAGTGGGTGTAGTGACCCATGAGCCTCAAACATATGGGTACATTGTACATATGCCAACAGTGGGTGTCGTGGCCCATGAGCCTCAAACATGTGGGTACATCGTACATATGCCAACAGTGGGTGTTGTAGCCCATGAGTCTCAAACATATGGGTACATCGTACATATGCCAACAGTTGGTGTCGTGGCCCATGAGCCTCAAACATACGGGTACAACGTACATATGCCAACAGTGGGTGTCGTGGTCCATGAGCCTCAAACATGTGGGTACATCGTACATATGCCAACAGTTGGTGTTATGGCCCAGGAGCCTCAAACATGTGGGTACATCTTACATATGCCAACAGTGGGTGTAGTGGTCCAGGAGCCTCAAACATATGGGTACATCGTACATATGCCAACAGTGGGTGTAGTGGTCTGGGAGCCTCAAAAATACGGTTACATCATACATATTCCAACAGTGGGTGTAGTGGCCCATGATCCTCAAACATACGGGTACATCGTACATATGCCAACAGTGGGTGTCGTGGTCCATGAGCCTCAAACATATGGGTACATCGTACATATGCCAACAGTGGGTGTAGTGGTCTGGGAGCCTCAAACATACGGGTACATCGTACATATGCCAACAGTGGGTGTTGTGGCCCATGATCCTCAAACATACGGGTACATCGTACATATGCCAATAGTTGGTGTTTTGACCCAGGAGCCTCAAACATAAGGGTACATTGTACATATGCCAACAGTGGGTGTCGTGGTCCATGAGCCTCAAACATACGGGTACATTGTACATATGCCAACAGTTGGTGTCATGGCCCAGGAGCCTCAAACATATGGGTACATCGTACATATGCCAACAGTTGGTGTCATGGCCCATGAGCCTCAAACATGTGGGTACATCGTACATATGCCAACAGTAGGGGTCATGGCCCATGAGCCTCTAACATACGGGTACATCGTACATATGCCAACAGTGGGTGTAGTGGTCCATGAGCCTCTAACATACGGGTACATCGTACATATGACAACTGTGGGTGTAGTGGCCCATGAGCCTCAAACATGTGGGTACATCGTACATATGCCAACAGTGGGTGTCCTGGCCCATGATCCTCAAACATATGGGTACATCGTACATATGACAACAGTGGGTGTAGTGGTCCATGAGCCTCTAACATACGGGTACATCGTACATATGACAACAGTGGGTGTCCTGGCCCATGATCCTCAAACATATGGGTACATCGTACATATGACAACAGTGGGTGTAGTGGTCCATGAGCCTCAAACATGTGGGTACATTGTACATATGCCAACAGTGGGTGTAGTGGCCCATGAGCCTCAAACATGTGGGTACATCGTACATATGCCAACAGTGGGTGTCCTGGCCCATGAGCCTCAAACATGTGGGTACATCGTACATATGCCAACAGTGGGTGTAGTGGCCCATGAGCCTCAAACATGTGGGTACATCGTACATATGCCAACCGTGGGTGTCCTGGCCCATGAGCCTCAAACATGTGGGTACATCGTACATATGCCAACAGTGGGTGTCCTGGCCCATGATCCTCAAACATGTGGGTACATCGTACATATGCCAATAGTGGGTGTAGTGGTCCATGAGCCTAAAACATATGGGTACATCGTACATATGCCAACAGTGGGTGTGGTGGCCCATGATCCTCAAACATGTGGGTACATTGTACATATGCCAACCGTGGGTGTAGTGACCCACGAGCCTCAAACATATGGGTACATTGTACATATGCCAACAGTGGGTGTCGTGGCCCATGAGCCTCAAACATGTGGGTACATCGTACATATGCCAACAGTGGGTGTCCTGGCCCATGAGCCTCAAACATGTGGGTACATCGTACATATGCCAACAGTTGGTGTCGTGGCCAATGAGCCTCAAACATACGGGTACATCGTACATATGCCAACAGTGGGTGTCGTGGCCCATGAGCCTCAAACATACGGGTACATCGTACATATGCCAACAGTGGGTGTAGTGGTCCAGGAGCCTCAAACATATGGGTACATCGTACATATGCCAACAGTGGGTGTAGTGGTCTGGGAGCCTCAAACATACGGTTACATCGTACATATGCCAACAGTGGGTGTAGTGGCCCATGATCCTCAAACATACGGGTACATCGTACATATGCCAACAGTGGGTGTCGTGGTCCATGAGCCTCAAACATATGGGTACATCGTACATATGCCAACAGTGGGTGTAGTGGTCTGGGAGCCTCAAACATACGGGTACATCGTACATATGCCAACAGTGGGTGTTGTGGCCCATGATCCTCAAACATACGGGTACATCGTACATATGCCAATAGTGGGTGTATTGACCCAGGAGCCTCAAACATAAGGGTACATTGTACATATGCCAACAGTTGGTGTCATGGCCCAGGAGCCTCAAACATATGGGTACATCGTACATATGCCAACAGTTGGTGTCATGGCCCAGGAGCCTCAAACATGTGGGTACATCGTACATATGCCAACAGTGGGTGTAGTGGTCCATGAGCCTCTAACATACGGGTACATCGTACATATGCCAACAGTGGGTGTAGCGGTCCATGAGCCTCTAACATACGGGTACATCGTACATATGCCAACAGGGGGTGTTGTGGACCATGAACCTCAAACATTTAGGTACATCGTACATATGCCAACAGTGGGTGTTGTGGCCCATGATCCTCAAACATATGGGTACATCGTACATATGCCAACAGTGGGTGTTGTGGCCCATGATCCTCAAACATATGGGTACATCGTACATATGCCAACAGTGGGTGTTGTGGACCATGAGCCTCAAACATATTGGTACATCGTACATATGCCAACAGTGGGTGTATTGACCCATGAGCCTCAAATATATGGGTACATCGTACATATGCCAACAGTGGGTGTAATGTTCGACACACCTACAAAAGTACAGATATGTACATCTTTCATATCCAAACAATCAGGACAGGATGTATTGGTACATCTTACGAAAGGTCTTTGATTGGCATTAAGAAGAGAGCTATTTTTTCATGTGGGCTCCAGTGTCTCAAAACCAAATAACCATGTGTATAGTGTAACAGTTTATTTCTCAACATGTCAAAATTGGTTATATATTCACACAAATATACACAAGTAACGTAGCAGATATACATAACAGTGTCACTCCAGCAGTTTGTTATATACAAATATCACAACTGTTTTGATTATCAAGTATCTATCCATTATCCTCAGTAAGATTACATGCAATACATTAACCAAGCACAGCACTGAAGCATCATCGTCACATGCACTTAAATGAAGGATGGACAGATTCATAATGCAAGGATACACAAAATAACACAGATAAAAAAATCAAAATCTTAAGTTCCCAGACAATGTCTTTTGAAAATATTGTGTCGAGATTTTTTTTTAATGGAAATGCATTAGTGACACATTCTAAAACAATATCTACATAGATGATGGTAACATAGACTTAATTCATATATATCATAATCATGAGTATCATTATAATACACAGTAATATTGTTTGATAGGAGATGAATATATTGTTTGATAGGCATTACTTAGAAGTTGATGGATGACAAGGTAGACACAATTTTATGGATTACAACTTCTTTGATACTGTAAAAACGATGTTTTGGTATAGATCCTTATACCGTTGTCACGCAAGACTGAATGAGGGACATTGTACAGAATATATATAGTGGGTGGAGGATTAACAGTAGAGAATTAACAGTAACAACAATTGCATACATGAGTGGGATAACATAGGTAAGTGTTGACAACAGAAGGATAACTTACTCATGTATGCAATTGTATAAGGATCTATACCAAAACGTCGCTTTTAACAGTGTTAAAGACGTTGTTAGCCATAAAATTGTGTCTACCTAGTAGATGAATATGCCATCATATTCGTCGATGTTAGTATAGTATCATCTACGTAGATAAAAGTATGGTCTGTACATGTAGATGTAAGTATGGTCTACATAGATGTAAGTATCATCTATGGGCAAAATGGTCTAAAATTTTGATGTGACCACCAGTCTTAAAATCTGATCTTTCACTAGATTCAATACCTCAAGATCTGACAAACCCTTCATTGGAGGCCATGTCAGGTGAACTTTCTGGTCAGCCAATCTGAGAGGTAAAGCATTCAGTACAGCTTTTTGATTTCTGTATCTTGAAACGAATGAAAATGGACAGTTCTGAATGGAGAATAATAAAGGCTGCAATATGCTGTGGATATTTTCTGATCACCAGGGCATTTGCATTCAAAAGTGTGTTCTATGGAGTGAACATTTGTGTAAATTGTTGGTTTTCAAGAAATGAAGTCAACTTGTTTCAGAAAGCTGACATTTGACCCCAGATTTCTTTCATTCCGATTGGGCCGTCACAGTTTGTTTTGGATTCACCTGATGGGACCCTTTATGGGGTTAGACGGATCTTGCCAGTATGTAACCAAAGCTACTGTCCGTTATTTTACAGCAATATTCAAGCTATATGGACCAGTAAAATCCAGTGATAGACATCATGAACATCAATCCATGGGGGTATGTGTTGACATACAATAAACCGAGTCACCAAGCTCTGTCACCACTTATGACAAGCACAGGTTGATGGAGACCTATATTCTCTCCTGGAATCTCTACATCGAATTGTGTGTGTGTGTAGAGGGGGGGGAGGCGCACGGGTGGCCCAGTCGTCTAAGGCGCCGCAATTCGATGTGCAGAGTAGCATCCCTTGGACATGCCAGAAACCTATGATTGTGGGTTCACTGTTTGCCCCTATTATGTTCCTAGGTTTGTCAGCACTATACCCGTGCTCGTGGGTTTTACCGTACTTGTAAACGTCTAAGACTTGCATCACTTCAGGCTTTCCTCCCAGCTGACATGCCTTGATATAACTGGAATACTGTTAAAAGTGGCGTTAAACCCAACTCACTCACTCACTCACTACATCGAATTGGAGTAAAAGGTCTGAAGAAATGAGATTGTTTTAATTTGTTTGCTGTTTAGCGCTGCACTCCAATATTCCAGCTATAAGACAGTGGTCTGTAAGTAGTCAAGTCTTGACCAGACAGTCCAGTGATTGATATCATGAGCATCAATCTAGGCAACTGGGAATGAGATTGGTATGAAGCTCTTGGTGCTGTTGTACAAAGTGATCTTAGCGGTAAGGCGATCGTAACTCCCATACCTTAACATAGACCTAAGACAGCCGTAGCGCTGCAAATTGTGATACAATAACAGGTCAGCTCATGTCTCAACTGTGTTCACAGAGAGCTTCCACAGGATTAGATAACACACAGAGGTAGTTGATAAATACTGACAGTCTTGTTTGATCTAAAATAATATTTGAATTATCATGATTACATAAAATCATATATGGAAATGCATTAGGATGTAGTTTCTTGACATATATTGATGATTAACTACTATTAAATAAATATTGGCAGTTTATATATAGAACCTTTGACTATGGAAAATCATTAGTTTTATGCTAAACATTCAAATCATACATTATTTGGTTGTTGAATGGTTAATCCTAGTTTATATGAATAATGTGATGAAATGATGCATATGACTAACAATACATTATGAGGTAATAAATAGGATGAGTGTGGAAGTAGATACCTAATAAATGATCCTTGTTGACTATTTGACATTGCCTCAGGAAGATGACAATTTGAGTGATGTGAGTCATCTTGTAAGTTTCATTCTCCTTACTTTTAAATGGTAAGTATTAAATGAAATGCAATGGTAGTGATGGAGAGAAATCTTTCAATATATCAAATACATCTGGTTTGTGACGAAGCTGTTTCTGTTTTAATCTATGTCCAGCACACTTCACAGCACAATAAATAGGCACACCATATATAGTTGTGGATATAACAAAATATCCAAGTTTGTTATGTTGAATAAATATGTTGTCAACTTTTGTTTAACATAGCAATGTGTATATTCATTCAATCAGTCAGTCATAAGAATCAGATATACCATGTCAGCAGCCCATCCCACCCTTGCCCCAACCCATCTTCCTTGTCCTACTTCTCACTTTCTCTTACCTCACTTCATCTTCCTATGCCCCACTTTATCTTCCCATGTCCCACTTCATCTTCCTATGCCCCACTTCATCTTCCCATGCCCCACTTCATCTTCCCATGCCCCACTTTATCTTCCCATGCCCCACTTCATCTTCCCATGCCCCACTTTATCTTCCCATGCCCCACTTCATCCTCCCATGTCCCACTTTATCTTCCTATGCCCCACTTCATCTTCCCATGCCCCACTTCATCTTCCTATGCCCCACTTCATCTTCCTATGCCTCACTTCATCTTCCCATGCCCCACTTCATCTTCCCATGCCCCACTTTATCCTCCCATGTCCCACTTTATCTTCCCATGCCCCACTTTATCCTCCCATGTCCCACTTTATCTTCCTATGCCCCACTTTATCTTCCTATGCCCCACTTCATCTTCCCATGCCCCACTTCATCTTCCCATTCCCCACTTCATCCTCCTATGTCCCACTTTATCTTCCCATGCCCCACTTTATCTTCCCATGCCCCACTTCATCCTCCTATGTCCCACTTTATCTTCCTATGCCCCACTTCATCTTCCCATGCCCCACTTCATCTTCCTATGCCCCACTTCATCTTCCTATGCCTCACTTCATCTTCCCATGCCCCACTTCATCCTCCCATGTCCCACTTCATCTTCCCATGCCCCACTTCATCTTCCCATGCCCCACTTCATCCTCCCATGTCCCACTTCATCCTCCCATGTCCCACTTTATCCTCCCATTTCCCACTTCATCCTCCCATGTCCCACTTCATCTTCCCATGCCCCACTTCATCTTCCCATGTCCCACTTTATCTTCCCATGTCCCACTTCATCTTCCCATGTCCCACTTCATCTTCCTTTGCCCCACTTCATCTTCCTATGTCCCACTTCATCCTCCCATGCCCCACTTCATCTTCCCATGTCCCACTTCATCTTCCCATGTCCCACTTCATCTTCCTTTGCCCCACTTCATCTTCCTATGTCCCACTTCATCCTCCCATGCCCCACTTCATCTTCCCATGTCCCACTTCATCTTCCCATGCCCCACTTCATCTTCCCATGTCCCACTTCATCTTCCCATGTCCCACTTCATCTTCCCATGCCCCACTTCATCTTCCCATGCCCCACTTCATCTTCCCATGTCCCACTTTATCTTCAATTGCCCCATGCCCCACTTCCCAATCATCTCTCCTCCCCTCCGACCATGAGAGAGTTCTGTGTCCTCTGACTGTCCAGGGACATGTGACTGTTGTGGACTGATCCTGTCCTGTGTGTTCTGGAGGAACGTGAGGACCTGCCTGTCACATTGCCCTCCTCTGCTACCAAGTTGGACGTGGAGCTCCGGATGTTGGAGCTATTACCTGTTCCATCAAAACTCAAGTTTGTCACTGGGCGAATCTCATCCTCGTGTGGTCGAAACTGTATCAGACTAGTTTTCCCCTCTCTGTGGATTCAACAAAAATCAAAATGAAATGAAATTAAATTTACACTCTGCAACTACAATGTAATGCAATTAGATGATTTGAATTATGATAACTTTTAATAGCTTAATAAGAAGTCTTTATCTTAGGAGTGAGTGGCTATATTTTAACAGTTTTTTTAGTTATAAATATAATCGTATCTATAACTGCAGGCTGTAATATGTCATGTTGCCTGAACCATACAATCCAATGATTGACACTGTAAATGTCTGTAACATGTTTGCAGGCTCAGATGCAAACTCCTCTCAGTACTGTAAATCGTGAAATTAATGCTTCTCTAAAAGAATGCGACCGCTGGCCCCTAGCCAAAATATGAATGCGACACCCCTCTCCTCTCAAGCATCAGTGGATTTGTATCTTAAGAAAATGTCCTCTGTCAGGTTTACAGGAGAATCCTCTCCGTAATCCAACCTTACATTAATCCAACCACACTCCAAATAGCACCGCTTATTAGCACTGAGTAGAGTACTTCCGCTAAAACAATACATGCTCGCTGGCTCGTGTCGCAAAGAACAAAGACACTGTGTTGCGTGGGTGGCATCTGTCTGGACTTGCAGGTGTGATGAGTGATGACATAAGTGAGTAGAACGCTTGCCTTGACCCAAGTAGTTACAAGTCACAGGATGTGTTTGAATGACATTGTTTATATACATGTTACAAGTGCTGCTCAATAAACAGTGGAATACATAGTTGCTTCTTTTTAGTGTTGACTAAGTTGGTATTTCTGCTATCCAAAATGTCTTACTGTTGATATAAATGCGATGTTTATTAATGCGAGCAAACACCAATCAATTTTTCGCATTTAATTCACGCTCGCATTAATTTCAAGACATACAGTATTTCCCTTGTTGCAGTGTTTGACATTAAGTTTGTATGGTCTTGGGATAGAATTTTACATAAAAAGAACAGAAACAGAACATACGGTAAACAACCCTAAAAGCCCCACCTTAGTTCCATCACCTTTTCGGACATACCCTTTTCGACCCACACTAAATGGCCTGGAGGGCCCATGCGAGAAATACACATATGTCGGAAAGGGCACGTTAAATTCCCAATTTAAGAGTAAGTACGTACGGTATAGCTGGCAGGCCAACCCTCCTGCAGTGTTTCCAGCCCTGCACAAAGTCAGGAGACAGACGTGTCCGCTTCGTGTAGTACTTGAGTACCTGCATCAGGTAGGGGTTCTTGCGGCATCTGGAGGAACATGACAGACACATGGATATCTCAAAATTACCAACTAGTCCTATGGGCTACAATGTCTTGCTTGACAATGGTATAAGGATCTATACCGAAATGTCGCTTTTTACAGTATTAAAGAAGTTGTTATCCATAAAATTGTGTCTACCTTGTCATCCGTCAACTTCTAAGTAATGCCTATCAAACAATTTAGACCTATGGGCTAGTGACCACTTACACACTGCCAAAAGGTTGTCAAGTGATCATTTATTGTTTGTTGTTTCACGTTGCAATCAACAATAGTCCCATTAGATGGGACCAGCCTGTAAATAATCGAGGCTGGTCTAAACAAACCTACCACTGATATTCAGTGATATTCAGCATGTTAAGTGTAGCATGAATACTAGTACATTTACAGTTTTTTACCCACTGATATCATCATACATGTATGTGTCTGTAACAGAGGTTATTAAATCATTTTTTAGCACATAATTTTATACATTAATTCTCTCTCATCTTCCCGAGGCAAGGGAGTTAACTGACTGCCGAACTAGGCTTGAGTGTGAATGAGTGAGTTGGGTTTAACGCCGCTGTTAACAGTATTCCAGTTATATCACGGCGTGTCAGCTAAATGTGGGAGGAAAGCTCGAAGTGATGCTGGTCTCAGAAGTTTACCACTTTGGTGAAACCCACGAGCACGGGTATGGTGCCGACAAACCTAGAAACATAATCGGGGCGAACCGGGATTCAAACCCACAATCATAGGTTTCTGGCATGCCCAAGGGACACGACTCTGCACAGGGAATCACGGCGCCTTAGATGACTGGGCCACCCATGCCCCTGAACTAGGCCTGAATTTCATGAGTCGATCCTAGTGCCATCAGTGGCTATTACGAGTTATGTCCCTTTTAAGTACCTCCTATTGACCAATCAGATTCCACCTCACATACCACTTGCATTTGCTTCAAATAAAATGGTGGCACCAAGTGAAGACACTCTAAACGATAATCAAGAAATATATCGTAATGATACAGGTCTTACTTCGCGAAATGCATCAAATCAGTGAGCACCATGATTAAAAACATGAAAAGATTTGGAAAATATCTGTTGACGCCCAGATGACGGTACACTTGTGCAAATCCTGCAATCGACCGAAATCTACACAGCAGCTTCCAAACGCGAAGGGGAGACACTCTAAACGATAATCAAGATATATATCATAATGATACGGGTCTTACTTCGCGAAATGCATCAAATCACAAGAGCACCTTGATGAAAAACACGAAAAGATTTGGAAATCTGTTGACGCTAAGTTCTCAGTACACATGCTAATTGCTTTGCAAATCCTGCAATCGACCGAAATCTGGACAGCAGTTTACAAACCGGATGTTGATTTCGTTACGAGACTTTGATTGGATTATGCATAGACTTCTGAGTCCATAATTCCAGTTTGGGTGGAAACTGGACTTTCATAGTCAGTCAACTCCCTTGCCTTGGGAATATGGGCAACAGTCCACAAAGTGATCTTAGTGATCTGACTTGGAGACAAACTCTCAGTTGTCTGAGATGTCTTGTTGGAAGATGTTTCTCTGTTTGAACTAGGGAATCACACTCCATGTACTGTTTGGTTTATCTGACCTGTGAAGGAGTTCCCTGCCTCCCTCGTGGTTGAAGGTGAGATAGCCAAGTGCAATGGCTGCACATCCACGCACCTGCTCAGCAGGGGATGACAGTAGGCTGCACATGTAATGCACAGCTTCTATAGCGACGATGGCTGAAGGAACACCTACAGGAACAGAAGATACAGTCTTACCAGATGCAAAATATACTTTCTTGTCTTTAGAAGACCTATTGCTTGGCCAGGAAGTACATACAAATATTATTGAAAAAGTACACCCCAATCATCTCTGTCTAATAGAATAGAACAAGAAAGTCATTGATGTACCGAACCTTTTATCATATGCTTGTTTGTTAACCCTGCACAAGGCAATATTCCAACTGTATTATGGCAACCTGTAAATAATGAGCAACATCCCACGCTTTCAGTACGCTGTCACACATTCCAACACGTAACTAATTCTGAAGATTAAATCCATTTAATTGCCTCTCACGACAAGCAAAGGTTTGGGGATGTATGTATATAAACGCGTCATAAAAGATGGTACTTGTTGTTACCCTGTCTCGTGCTCGGCATTTAGGGGCTCAAACAAGGACTGGTCAGCTCGGAGTCAGTATACTGTGTCTGAGTGGCGTATTCATGTTAAACTGCGGCATAGTAAGTCAGTGAGCTAGCACTATAAATCGGTATCAGTCCGGACTAGTACAAGCACACACACCCACACACTCGCACACACACACGCACATGCATGCACGTTGCTATATAAGTGCAATAATCTTGGACGCGATGATAAATCCTATTCCACCTAACCTTACCTTTGTTTGACTTGTCGGTTATAAGAGCACCTACCCCACATAGTGCCAGTACACATGTATTTACAGGCGACGGAGAAACGCATATTGACAAACCAGTGTTGATGATGATGACAGATGTACCTGCTCGTGTGTGTGCCAGTCTAGCGACACAGTCACTGGCCAGCGCCAGAATGCTGTTGTCCTTGGAGTCCTGGAGGAGGTCGACGATCAGCTTGATGCCCAGTGCTGAGGACTTAGCCTGCTCCTCATCCGGGATGATGCGAGCCAGGACCACGATCTGACATACAGACATTTAGAACTCAATATGCTTGTTTGTTGTCTAACATTCCTTAGCTAGACTAATATTCCAGCTGTATGACGGCAGCCTGTGAATAATCAAATCCATCAATAATCAAGTCCATATCTAAAAATATTCTTGTTTCTAATCACTTTCTTAAATTGATAGGCAGATTTCTTGGTTTACAGATTATTTATGTTAAAATGTCCCGGGGGACAAATCAAATAATACAGGGGTGGGTGTGGGAGTCTGAAGGAATCAGGGTAGGGTCACAAAAGGTATAAGAGTCTCTTGGGGATTGCCATAAAAGATAAACCACATATTGGGGGAGGGTCATGAACAATATTGACATCTCATGAAAAAATAGGGAGGGTCATCCAAAAATATGACAAGCATATGAGGAGGGTCAGTACATTGCAGGGCTCCAGATGAAGGCAGTATCAGCGTATGTACAGACGAAACTATGCACGATACGTAGGGGGATGATTTTATAAACGTATCAGATACACATCACAGCATACATGTATGGTCTAACATTTATTTAAAACATATTTCCCAAAAATTATATTCTGATTTCAAGCAGTATATTTTCTTGAGTATAGTGCACACTTTATTTTCCAAAAAACACAGCTGTATAAAAGGGGTATGCATTATACACACTATAAAGAGTTTTGATGTTTTTTCCTCCAACGCAAAGATATTACTGTCATGTAACACGGAAATACCACGTCAACACTGTCTGGTTATAAAATGTATTCATTGTATATCTTGACTGAAAACCATAGAGGGGTGCACGTTAGACATACATGTACAAAAAAAAGAAGAAAGTATTATTTATTGTTTATTGACCAGTATACACGAGACAGTGACCATGGTCTCTGCTAAAATGAAATATAACATTTATCAATAAGAGTGAGTGAGTGAGTGAGTGAGTGAGTGAGTGAGTGAGTGAGTGAGTGAGTGAGTGAGTGAGTGAGTGAGTGAGTGAGTGAGTGAGTGAGTGAGTGAGTGAGTGAGTATGGTTTTACGCAGCTTTTAGCAATATTCCAGCAATATCACGGCGGGGGACACTAGAAATGGGCTTCACACATTGTACCCATGTTGGGAATCGAACCCGGGTCTCTTTAACCACTAGGTTACCTGGCTGCCCCTTATCAATAAGATTCCAGTCAGTACTCTAAGGGTACTCTATAGTTTTGCCAGTACTTGTAAATAAAAATAATAAGGAGTACAAACTCCCGATGCTGAAAAATTATCTGGAGCCCTGCATCTGTGTACTGAAAACCTCTGACCCACACTCCTCTAAGTAACAAATGACTGGTCTCAAAGAAAGACATTTCAGATTTTACATTTTCTTCTCCTTAATGTAATCTCAATATGTTGTCTTGCGTGCAGTGTTGATTTAGTGCATCATGTTTTGTTATTCCTATGTTAAAACAGCATAAGTTTGCATTTGGCATCTTCCCGAGGCAAGGGAGTTAACTGAATATAAAAGTCCAGTTTCCCCCCTTGCCGAACTAGGCTGGAATTCCGGAGTCACATTTTGGCTGCACTAACTGAGTCTATGCATCGTCCAATCAAAATTGCATAATGAACTAGGCATCCGGTTGGTAAACAACATGGATTTCAATGTGCAAATTTTGGTTGGTTGCAGGATTTGTAAAACATGTGTACCGTCAACTGGGCAGATATTTTGCAAGGTACTCAAGAAATTTGATGCACTTCAAGGGGTAAGACCTATCTTATTACAATATAGACCTTGATTATTGATCAGATCGTCTTGACTGGGTTATGCCATCTTGTTTTAAGCAAATGCAAGTGATATGAGAGATGGAATCTGATTGGTCAATAGGAGGGACATAGAAGGGACATAACTTACAGCTACTGGTTGCACTGCATTCGGACCTGGAAATTCTAGACTAGGTGGAAACTGGACTTTTATAGTCAGTTACCTCCCTTGCCTCAGGAAGACGGCATTTGGAGGAATTTGTAAAAATAGACCTGACTAAGATGACCATACCTGATAGGCAGCATTGCATCTGTAGAACTCTTCATGAGATTTCAGGAAAGGTAGGAATGCAGCAAACCTGACCCCGCCCTGTTCCAGGATATCCTGCTGCTGGCTGATGTTGTTGTAGGCGAAGGCTGCCAGCGCCTCCCCAGCCAGGAGACGGACACGATGCTCCGTGGAGTACATCATCCGTAGGATACGCACAAAGCTGAAGTCGGGGTAGCGGTGGATCTCATCCAAGATGGCTTGGTTTCCTGCAGATGAAACGGGACATGATGTCATCTGGTGCCCACAATCTGCTGGGTTTCGTGTTTGTTGGTTTTGATTTCAGTGTATCATATCTTATTCTGACAGCTTTATACTTTGCACCAATTTGCTGCCATAGCTATATGGTAAATTTGCTCATGTGAGGCACTGTCTTCATCAGCTGATAAACGTCAACAAATACAACTTCAATCCTTATATTGACAGATACATAAATCATAACAAAACAATCCATTAAACATCAAACTTTAATTGTTTAAAGCGAACTATATCAACACGGAGAGTTGTAACGTCATCCGTCCCAAACATTCCACTTGGAGTGACATCCTTTGGTTTTACAAATGGCGGCTACGGCAATGTAATTCACTTGAAACAAAAGTTGCACCCAGTAAAGTTAGCATTAGAAGGAAATCCAGAACCAACTGAAGCTGAAAAATGGATTGATATTAACGTTCTGTGAACTTTGGGTGTGTGTTTGAGTCATACTATGGCTGCTGATAACGGGAATTACCGCTTGAGGCGGCGGGGTTGGATTTCCCGAAGCACGACAGTGTGGAGCTCAGTGAGTTCTTTTCTTAAGTCGAGCAACCTATGTTATAGCTTTCGGTGACCCGACATATACATGATCTGTCTGGCTTCAAAGCCTGCATCATTCATAGCCTGAATCGATGTCTCTCTTAGCTTTCTCAAATGATTTTTAATGTTAATTTTAGACATTGAGGAATTCCCCTTAAGTAGTTCTGTATGTCTCCTCTCGATTGACAATGTAATCATGTGACATTCTGACGTTCATCAGGAAATGAACGACAGTCAGCTTGGTAGTGTTTACCTAGGCGAGGTCACCCGCTACTGTCAATATTTTATAAGTGATGTCACAACCTTCATCTCTCTTATCACAAACAGCACAGGATTTCTCACACTCAAAAGGTTGAATCAACCAAAAAATAGTTCAAAGTTTGGCACATATCAAAATCATCAAAAATGTCAGCCACGGACAATCTCTCGATATTAAACAGCTTCTTGTAAATCCCATACACTCATCATGTGACATATGTAACTTTCAAAAGTGTTGAAGTTAAAAGTCATGAAGTACCACGTTTGAAATCCATTCAGACAAAAGAAGAGAGTACATTCATGTGTAAATTGTTTGTTTCATGCTTAACTGTCACTGTGAAATATCTCTATCAGTGCATGGTACATAATAATTTTACGCATTATTTGTTTGCTATACAATAATAATAAAGTCAGTAGAGTGAGTCCTTGAAAGACAATTGAACATGTTAAAGAGTGCTTAAAGTTTGACCATATACATATCTGCTATTCTTCATATGAAACCACCCTTTTTTATCAGCTATATGTCAACTTGTCATCATTAAAACAAGAAAAATGAGAAAAATGGAAAACATTCTATTTATAACAATGAAGAAAGCATCATTTTAACTAATTAATTTTTAAATAGTAATTTTCTTTATAACTTGTCAAACAAACATCTGCCTTTATAAAATGTTCAGTTTGTTAAAAACAGAATTTTGAAATATATAATTCTTATTCTTGCATACCAATCTAAATGTTTTAATCAAATATGTTTAAATAAAACAAAATATGAAAGCCATAATTTAAACACTTTCAAATTTGGTCAAGTACAGCAGCCTGAGATTTGGGTCAATGATATTTTGTATTTTATTTCAAATTTGTTAATATTTTTTTTAACATATGCAACTATTTTTATTCTTTTTATTGCTTTACTGAAAAACATAACATACTGAGAACTTGTTTAGTTTACCTAAAGGCAGTGCCATTTATTTTTCTGGACAAGTTTTTACTGCTTATAAGAGAAATATATTAATGATCCATTGATTGACATTATATCTTTTCAGCTTATCCCAAAATAAAGAGACAGTAGTTAGTCTCTAAGCAAATAAAACCCTACATGTATTACTCATAATTAATAAATATATGACTCTACATAAATAACCTATATAAATGCACTGACAGGTCATGAAAAAATAAATAGAAATCAATAATCAATAATCAATAGCCATGCAGAAACCTAATCCCCCGTTTGCCCTAACAATACCATCAGGCAGATAGCTGTAGCCTTCGCGTACTCATAAATGATATCTACTGAACTGAAAAAAACCTCCTCACAACAAGTTGCGATAAGCATCGCTACAAAAACACTGCCGTTCTGACTGAAAATCTCAGCCCTCGGTTTCAGTGACTTGTTCACAAATGGCATTGCCTGACTGCATTTTAGCGATGTGTTTTGTTGTCGTCTTGTAAGCATTGATCTAGTCCCAGGGGTTTGGAATTAACAAGCGGTTGTCATGTAGAAGTGTAACAGTATTGATCAGCCGAACGCTAGGTATGCTTGGCATTAGGAGACCATGCATAGGAGACCATCGACCAACAGGGGAATGTGCTGACACCAAATCCAGGAGTGTCATTATTGAGGCCAGGTCATCACTTCCGATGTGTCTGTATCGTGATGTCACACTTGATACATGGTACGAGGAGGCAGCGTGGAAACCTGTGCATTATTGATGTATATCATGCCTCATTTGACTTGATCAAGATGGGATCTGTAATGCTAGTATTTATGAGAGTTTTACATTTGTTTTTTAATATGGCCAAACAAACTATTTTTCTTTATTCTTTTTTTTAAGAGATGAGCCTGCCCTTAAATTTAACAAACATTAAAATAATAAGTTACTGATGCTGTATTTATTTTTAATACCTGCTTTTTTAACATCTTTACAGTGTATTTTTATCCATTTTTTGTTCAGAAATCCACCTATTTTAATCTTGACAAATTTGTGAGAAAGTAATTAATTATCATGATTATATACTACTCATAATTTGTTAAAGATCACCCATTTCTTTCATATTACTATAGTCAGTCTATCATGGCATGACAGATTAACTTTAATAAGTTAACCTAGTTAACCGGTTTTCTTTAACTTCTTTGGGGCGGTCGGGTAGCCTAGTGGTTAAAGCGTCCGCTCGTCACGCCTAAGACCCGGGTTCGATTCCCGACATGGGTACAATTTCTGAAGCCCATTCCTGGTGTCCCCTGCTGTGATATTGCTGGAATATTGCTAAAAGCGGCGTAAAACCAAAACTCACTCACTCACTCACTTTAACTTCTTTTGAGTAGTATTTATCATGTTGGCAGTGTCTAAAATACTCGCCTGCCCGACAGACCGAGACGGTCTATTTCGCTGACGGACGTTCAGTTTTGAAAAGTTGCACGCCCGATGGTCAGGGGTTAAAGTTACTTAGTTGACTGTCTACCAGTCTATTGATATTTTCTGAGAACTACACAGTACTATACTTATGTTTACCCTTTTTTACTTTTGTTCGTTAGCCCAGACAATTCTGACCAGCAACATTTAATCTGGTCTGGTAACTTTGCAATATTGCCAGTCCGATCGTCTGACTGAAATTTTGGAGACTTATATATTGTTTCAGCTACTGCTACAAACCAGATATATAATTCTTTTATCTGAACCTATGAGCCTCAATTTTACACCTCGCAACAATGGCATTTTAGTGGCAGACAATATTTTGTTTTTTCACCAGTCTGAAGCATAATTATGTTTTTCAAAAATTTGCGGGGACAATATATTTTTTTCAATAAAATCCCAGCCCCCAGTCCCTCCCTCTCAGAATATCAAATGATCTGTCCCTATTTGCTGAATCGGAATGGCATGGCTTAATTTAATTCACTGCTTGAGTGTGAAGAAACAGTTTGACTTGATTGTCTATGCCTAAAATATTTACCTCTTATGAGAAATTACCTTTTAAATATGCTGTTTATTTTGTAGAATTGGTTTAACAACAAAGTTTTAAAAACTATGACGTGGAAATTCAAAAAAATAAAGTAAAATTCAGAAATAAATATAAATAACAATAAAAAAATAATATTACAGCTACTTCTAGTTTGGAAAAAGGAATACCCCACAAGTGTTTAATATTGTTTATTAACTTTAAGAACAGATTAAACGAACCACAAAACTGTGGAAAATATAAAGTGGAATAGCATTTTTTTATTTGCAACCAGTGTTGATTGAGAAAGACACATGTGACTTGTGTAAACATAGCAGCGTTGTAATAAACAACCTAAAATAAACTTCCTGTATCAATTCACCTGCCTTCACCACCCATACATAATTCAGCCTGTCTTATTTAGCAATGGCTAGTATCTCAACATTTTTATATATAATTCATAAGCTTCCCAATGATACAATTTCCTTTAAATCAGCTTGCACCATCTAAATGAAGAAGATAGTCTATTCCAACGGCAAGCCTTCATTAAATCTTTCAGATCTCGAAAGATTGCGATCTCGCCTCAATGCATTGTATTCCCACTGTGGAGTTTCTGCTCAGCTCTCTTGCTTGCTTATTCATGAGGAGTAATTACTTCCAATGATCCTCAAGCACTGGGGCCAGCCAGCCATGAAACTAAAGCATGTTGATATGTATAGGTATATGGAATTCTTGTTCTCCCTTGATTATATTACTAAGAGCCGTTTATGAGGATACACTTAGGCTTAGCTGTTAATAAAAATGTGAAAACATTATTGCATTGCCATGATTCCTGCAGCATAAAGAGTTTATTAACCTCAATCTCTATAGCACTGGTCAATATACAGCTTGACTAGATACAAAGTATATAAACAATTGTATACATATTCCATTTTGGCTCATAAAAAATAGATCAAAGTCTCCTGGATCAGCTGAGATCATTCATAAGAAATGTATTTTTTTCTATTGGACACACAATATGAATAGTTTTTTTTACAGATTATCGTATAAATCACATTACTACAACTAGGAAGTATATAAACAAATAAATAGAGGTTATCACGTGAGTGTGTTTGGGGATGGTAAATATCCTGCATTAGGAATAAACATTGTATTTAGCGAGCCTTGGCGAGCTAAATACATAGTGTTTATTCCTAATACAGGATATTTACCATCCCCAAACACACAAGCGTGATAACCTCTTTATCATATAATGTCATTTTTTAATTCTGTGTTTCAAAATCGCTTTCCCTCTCTCACAAACATTACCGAAACATTGCGAGTTTTCCTGGAATGCGCGCAATAATATTTATTACGTCACAGGGTAAGTGATGTGTCAGTCGGACAGTGACAGTAGCCAATATAGTTCCAACTGAAATCTGTTTCTTATACAGTGGCGAAGCAACATATACGCAAAACAACAATTGTTTTTAATTGCCTTTCGCGGCAATCCATCGGTCTGTCCGCGAGAGTAACTGCCCTTTGTCAAAGGGAAGCTACTCTAACCCTTGTCTATGAGACGTCACGGCCACGGTCAGACGTTGTTGACAGTCGGTCTGTCCTGTCATAACGTTAAGAAGTGTAGTCAGATGTACACACAGCGACAAAACGAAACAAGGTAACAATTCAAACATATTTCGGCCAAATCCAACTATTTTAATTTGTGGAGAAGGTTTCAACCTGCAGAGGTCTACAAGCACAGATATGGCTACTGATCCCGCTTGGCTAGGCCTCGTGCCCTCGCAAAATTGTTTTCGAAATTTATATCTCCAAAGTTGCCAAAACTTATAAAATGCCTTTTCTACGTCACAGTTAGACACTGATTTTCAGTATATTAGACTATTCTTTTGATAATGATAGCAATTATCCCTGTAGTTTATCCAGATTCCCGATGGGTAATTCTGACTCGATCGCCGAATGACGAGGGCGACGCCATGTTTGTTTATAAACAGTGAAAGTAGTCCCTACTTGACCTTTGATATTTGCATCTCTATCCGCATATGACCCCAACGGATATCCTTTTTATCCGTTGGCTTTATCCTGCCGAGAAACCTACCCATTATATGATAATTATAGATATCTTCCATTTTTTGGTCATACAAAAACATAATGAAGTCTTAAAAACAGCAGAGATCATTCAGGAAAAATGTATGTTTTTTCTATTGGACATACAAAATGAAAACAATTTAATTATACAAGTTATTGTAAAAATCACATTACACATGTTAAAACTAAGCTTTTTTTGTAAGGGTAAGGACAAAATATGCTGATTGTGGTTGAAAGTATGTTTATTTAAAAGCTTTACATATTAGTATGGGTATGTTTAACATGAAATTTAATTCAAACATTTTAGGTCTATAGACAAAAGTCTTTATGTCCACCAGACACTTTCTAAATAATAATATGTGATTAATTATGGTTTTAAAACTAGTTCTCTGTGACAGACAGGTCAACTTTAATCAACCCATTGTTCTGTTACTGTTTGCATGGTGTTACCTTGACTTCCAAAACTAAGGATCCTGGGGACTCCGGATAGTTAATTTCAAGGGTCCTTACCATCTTCCAAAGGAAAAGGAGTTAACTGACTATAAAAGTCCAGTTTCCATACTTGCCAAACTAGGCTGGAATTATGGAGTTATATTTTGTCTGGACTAACAAGTCTATGCATAGTCCAATCCAAATCAAGTAACAAAATCGACATCTAGTTTGTAAACTGTCGTGCAGATTTTGGTCGATTGCAAGATTTGCAAAGCATGTGTACCATCAACAGAGATTTTCCAAATCTTTTCATGTTTTTAATCAAGGTTCCCACATTATTTAGATGCACTTCGCAAAGTAAGACAGGTTTTATTACAATATACACCTTGATTATCGATCAGCTAGTCTTGACTGGGTGCCTTCATTTGTTTGAAGCAAATGCAAGTGAGAGGTGGAATCTGATTGGTCAATAGGAAGGACATAGAAGGGACATAACTCGTAATACATGTAGCCACTGGTGGCGCTACAGTCGAGCATAGAAATTCCAGCCTAGTTTGGCAAGGGTGGAAACTGGACTTTTACAGTCAAGTAATGAAATGGTGTAGTGTACTGTACTTTAAGTTTAAATAATCATTTTAATTACAGGAACTTAATATTTCTTGTCAAGAATTTGGCACGTCCCTCAATCTGTAAAACCTGAAAATAACTTGGTCTGGCCATATCTGGCCACGTCTGGCCACAAATATCTATTAGTGTTCGGAAAGTTAAGTACAATTTTATGTTTTATGATGAAGAGGTGCAGAGATTTATCCAGGATTCCAAACTAAGTGCCCTTGCAGGCAAACTGGGAAAAACTAGCAATATTGTTCAAAACTGTATTTTTTTAATGTTTTTATTTTTGTAAATTCTGAGGAATTTGTATATTTTTTTATTCAAATTGGGGATTCTTACAGTCATTTGTGGCAAACATGGGGCTGAATATCAGCCTCTGAGCAGGTCTAGATAAATCCCCGAGGCAGCAATTTGGAATGACAAATAATCACTATTTTGTTGCCTGGTAGCAGTGTCTGAAGCAGACTAATTTCAATACTGGCTATACAGATCTGTTACTTTTTGGCTATTTTTTACTTTATTAAAGTGGGCGGTCGGGTAGCCTAGTGGTTTAAGCGTTCGCTCGTCACGCCGAAGACCCGGGTTGGATTCCCGACATGGGTACAATGTGTGAAGCCCATTTCTGGTGTCCCCCGCCGTGATATTGCTGGAATATTGCTAAAAGCGGCGTAAAACCATACTCACTCACTCACTTTATTAAAGTGATTTGCTATTTACAGTTACACTGACATTTTCACTAAGTTTGTTTTCTCCCCTGAGCAATTAACAAGAAACAAAAGAAAAGCAATATTTCTCACACAAATTAACCTCCAAATGACTGAGATAAATAAATGAAGATTGCTTCTGTCTGCTGGTTTCCCCAGTTGTCTGAGGTGCCACCATTCGCTGTGCAGAGTTGCACGCCAGAAACCATAATTTTGTGGGTTCGAATCCCGGTTCGCCCTAGTTATGTTTCTAGGTTTGTCAGCACCATACCCGTGCTCGTGGGTTTCACCAAAGTGGTAAACGTCTGAGACCTGCATCACTTTGGGCTTTCCTCCCACATCATGCTGATTTCACTGTGACATAACTGGATTACTCAGAGCTCCAGATAAGCTTTTGGTGTTGTGGGTATTTTACCATGCATTTTAAAATCATTGGGTATCAGTAATTCTATCTGGGTATTCAAATTTCTGTTACCCACTAGTTTTTACACATTTGGGTATTTAAATATTTAAAAACACTATTCATCTAGTACCTGCAAACTGGTGTCGTGTAGGTTCGAGAGCTTTATAGGACTCAAAAATACCACAAGAAAGTGTGATGGCAAATGATCATGATGTAACTGTCATCGTGGAGTTTGGCAAGGTTGACTGAATGCCCGTTTATAATTTCAAAATAAGTTGCTGATTTGCTTATCGAATAAGAAAGGGTTACTTCACAATATTTTGATGATACGCACAAGTTTTATTTTTGTAGCGTATCTGTAATGTTCGTTGCGTATTTGATACGCTTGGATTTTATTTTACTGCCTATTTCTGCATTTCTGATGCGTATTTTATGCATATACGCAGCTTATCTGGAGCTCTGATTACTGTTAAAAGTGGCATTAAACCCAACTCTCTCACTCACTCACTCACTCATATAAGTGGTCCCACTGACACTAAGAACTTCCTACAATCCATACAACCAATCAGGTACCAGTATTCTGTACAGCACCAGTTTAACATGAAGCATGTAATTTATAAGCCTATCAACTCAGTACCTGTGTCCAAATTGCTCTTCAGCAACCTATGCTTGTTGTAAGAAGCGACTAACGGAATCAAGTGGTCAGGCTCGCTAACTTGGTTGATGCATGGCAACATATCCATACTGAGTAGATCAATGCTCATGATATCAATCACTAGATTGTCTGGTCCAAACTCGATTATTTACAGACCGCCATCATATAGCTGGAATATTGCTGAGTGCGGCATTAAACAACAAATAAAACAAACAAATCAAATAAAACACATACGTAAACCCCATGAGTGAACCTTCTACGAACCGACATGTACCATATTACGTGATGTCAGTCCAAATATATCCCTCAGAAGCGAATACATGTATCATCAAAGATCACAGGCCCATAGAAAACCTGTGACAAATGGATTCCTTACGTATAATGACACTATCCTGTCAATGTTACCGATACTAGGCACCATATCTCCGTCGGTATGTACACAGACAGCAATAAGCACACCTTACATCTGATCCTTCTGGACTTCAATGCTATATCTTCCATGTAACCTACCTGGGATTATTACCCAGGACATTTATCAGGTTCGTAATCTCACTTATTGAACAAGAAGCGAACACAGTGTTTGGAGATTGTATGATAGATACTCAATGATGACGTTAATAAGCTCCAGGTCTGCGTGTGCTGTATTATGTGTGCAGTGCGAGCTGAACCTGGATCATGTAATCATAATTCTTCATCCATACAAATGAATTGGTTAGCTGTGGTTCCTTACATAATTGATTTTAAGATTTGGCACTGTGCCGCTGTCGGCAATATGTGCAGTATGTAAAAAGAAAACATGACATAACATATTAAAGCATACAAGCAACCTTTGAGAGTGAGTGGGTGGGTGGGTGGGTGGGTGGGTGCGTGAGTGAGTGAGTGAGTGAGTGAGTGAGTGAGTGAGTGAGTGAGTGAGTGAGTGAGTGAGTGAGTGAGTGAGTGTTTAACGCTGCTTTGAACAGTATTCCAGTTATGTCACAGCTTGTCAGCTTGATGTGGGAGGAAAGCCCAAACCCCCAAGTACCGGTATGGTGAATGACAAACCTAGAATCACAATCAGGGCAAACCAGGATTCAAACACACAATCATAGGGTTCTGGTGTGTCCAAGGTATGCAACTCTGCAAAGCCAATGGCAGCACCTTAGACAACATGGCCACACCATGAAAGTAGACGTTAGTAATTGATGAAAAATGACCAATATGCATAACATGTTATTATACAAAAACATACAATTATCAACTTTTATACAAACTCTCTTTGTAGGGTATTGCACATACATAAGGGAGATGCCACATCTAAAGCTGGCTACTTCATGTCTGTGTGTTCTGGGTCACAATAAAAGTCCAGTTTCCCAATCTCATTAAAATCAGATATTAGTTTTCGCTACCACTAAACAAAGATCTGAGGACATCACGTCAGAATGACCTTCCGCGAATTTTGACTGATCAATGAAATGACTGACAAGAAATCGACATTACCCAACCAGAAGGCAGCTTTCTCAAAACTAGTATCAAAACTGGCGACTACGCTTTGAAACATATTTTGACTTTTGAAAATTAAAACTGATAAGAAGAACATTCTGGAATGGCTTATAGATGGCCTAGATTGTATGGATATAATCATAAAACCTGTAACTGTCATTCGGAATACCCTGTGTTAAATATTTCGTGGTTGTATGATTAGAAAACACATTCCGACTGTCACTTTCATGATCTGGTAAGCGACGCTTTGATTGGTCGGATGAAAGGTCATTCTGACGTGACCCGTAATGGGATGTCCTCAGATTTTTGTTTTGCGATATCGAGAACAAAGATCTGTAAACGGGCCTATTCCAAAGAATTATATATTTAACATTTTCCATGATATTATTATTATTATTATTATTATTATTATAGAAGCAAATCTGAGCTACACGTACCCCCAACTGATAAACTATTACACATCATTATAATATTAATAAGGCACTGTTCATTTTAAGCTGAAGGCTTAAGTCTCAGGGGGCAGAATGGCTTTCAAATCAGATTATGGTATGGAAATACCATTTAACAACAATGCAGGTTAGCTAAAAGCATTATAGTAATCCTGGTCTAAGCTCTTTAGATAGAACACAGTTTTTATACCTTCAAACGTACCACATCATTGTTATTCTGAATACACAACTCTTCATGGTTACTATGGGCAAGCAGGTGGAAAATATGTTTATAACCATCATTGTGTTTTGATTAAAACAAAATCTAAAATAAACAAGCCTACTCCGTTCAAATGTTTATCCCTCGGAAGCGAGAGATAGACAATAATTTTGACGGAATCAGTCATAAGGGCCGTAATTGTCGTTTTCGGAATACCCCGTGTTAACGTTTTCAAGGTTGCATAATCAGAAAACACATTCCGTGATCTGGTAAGCAATGCTTTGATTGGTCGGATGAAAGGTCGTTCTGACGTGACCCATAATGGGATGTCCTCAGATCTTTGTTTAGCGATAGCGAGAACCAAGATCTGATTTTAATGAGATTGTACACATTTTCAAGGGTTTCATCAAAGTAGATAACATGTACGAATGTATTAATAGGGCTTTCCGACCACATAATGCTGACACGCTGTAATTTAACTGAAAAACTTTTCAAAGCAGCGTGAAACTCAAAACATTCATTCACTTGAACCAGTTGTTGACAGTATGAGCAACAATCCCTGTAACTCAACTCAACTCAGATTCAACGTAGTACTCACCTATGGACACATATCCCAGGGTAACAGCTGATTCCACTCGCAGAATCTCACTGGCCGAATGAACCATGAGAGCCACCAAGTATCTGATGCCCTGAGACTGGGATATTGTCTTCTGGTTCCGATTGTGTGGCACATTCCCCACGCCTACAGACAGATACCTAAGTGTCCGGATCACACTCAGACCAATGTAATCCTTATCCGACTTCAACAGTCTCACTAAAGGATGAATACCATTCTTATTAGCTATCTCAGTCTGCATGTTCAGGGGGCCCTGTGCCAGAACACCCAGACCTTCTGAAGCTATAAGGTGAAGTTTCTCAGACAGAGAATTAAGGAACTCTATCAACATTTGCACACCCATCCCTGTCGCCATCTCACGCTGTTCATCCAAGTTCGTCCCCGCCAAAGCCCACAGTGCCATCGCAGTTTTCTCCAGTAGCACATCCGCCCTGCTTTTGGACAAGAGTTTGAACAGGATTCTATCAATTCCTTTGGAAAGGATTTCCTTCTGAGTGTGAGGGTTATCCTGTGCTAGGAGGTGAACTGCTTCAACGGCTGTCAACTGAAGCTCTCGGTGCTTCATCTGCCCCATGATGACATCCCTCAAGTGAGGGGTCACACCTTCATCCACAAACATGTTCTGATTGGCCTTCGTGTCCTCCGCAATCAGACCCACAGCCGATGTCAAGGCAAGCAATAACTGCTGTTCACTGTATTTTTCATAAAGACCAACCAGAGTGGAAATCACACCAGTTACACCTCCTATTGCTGATCGATGGGTGCTGCTGACTTTGGACAACACTCTAAAGCAATGGACAACAGGTATCAGTACCTCGTAATCCGACACTGACTGAGCCACCTTTAGAAGAGCCTGGGCAACCTGGTTCTGCATTTGTATATCAGCATATTCCTTATTCTTGGCCAATTCTTGTAATGTCTCCGCTGCCAGCTTAACAGCGAATTGGTTCTGGGATTTTAATATTTTTATATATGCAGGAATTCCGCCTGAGCTTACCATCTGTTCTTGGACCTCTGTCTTCTCAAGGACATTGAGCAGGGCTTGAAGAGCTGGAATCTTTGCATCATCATTGAGTGTACTCTTGACCACTTTGACAATCACTGGAATTCCACCATTATTATATACATGTTCCCAGTTAGCATTGATACCTTCAGCTTCACTACGATCTGTCAAAGTCCTTAAACATTTTCCCGAATTTTCTGCCTCCTCTTCATTATCTGACCCCACCATCTTAAGAAGATGCTTCCACACCGGTAGCTTTTCATCATTTCGTTTTATGAAGTACTCCAGCAGAGAAACAAACTGTTTCATACAGCAAAGCTCTATGGCCCCGTGGTTCTGGGTGTTGATGACATTTATCTTGGCGTTTAAAGACAACAAGCTGTTCACGGTGTCAACGTTGCCACTACTGACAGCCAGGAGGAAGGGGGTGGAGTGAAGGTCGTCATTTGTCTCCAGCTCCAGCTGGTCTGGGTTGGCCTCCACGAAGCGTTCGATGGACTTGACGTAGCCCCGGTACGCAGCCTGGTGGATGTGTGCCCATCCCTTCTCGTCATACTCGTTCATCGTGATGAAGATTTACAGACCCTTCGATACCATCTATCTGAAACAACAACAGAGTCATTGGTCCCAAGCACACTTAAGAAAACATTATGGTTTTGTAATAAAAATACCTTTTTCAGTTTTCTAAATTTTAATTTTTGGGGTAGTGCTAAGCATTTATTACCCAGTACTTGTTTTAAGTTACATGATTTTGAAGAAAACAATAGGATTCTCAGTAAAGGCTTATTCTATTTTGGAAATTTTAATATAAATTTTGAGGGGGTCGAAGCAACTTATCTTTTACCCTCACAAAGAACTTATAGGACTAGTTATATTTATCAAATAATAGGGTCAGCCTACAGTCAGTTAGGTGAATGAAACCACATTGTTTTGACTTATGGATAATTATTGATTTATCTGTGAATCAAAACACAACATTTATTTGTATTGCTACAGGGATATCTGACAATCTATTCATGCATACAAGCCAGGGAATTCAATTGAAGTAAATGAATAGAAGCACAATATCAAAATTCCCTTTCAGCAAGTGGCCTTAAAAAATATTATTGCTGATAATATACCACTCAACATTTGACAGGGACATTTCTGTTATGTCTTGATATACAGAAATGTCCCTGTCAAATGTTGAGCAGTATAGGATATGATGATAGTTCTGCCCAGTGTAGTATGTGATTTTGTGTGCTGACACTGAATAATGCCGCATACAGGAACCAAATGTGGAGCATTCAGCAGGACATCTTCATGAGGCAAGGGAGTTACCTGACTGTAAAGTCCAGTTTCCACCCTTGCTGAACAAGACTGGCATTATGGAGTTCTTTTTTAGCTGGACTAATAAGTCTATGCATAGTCCAATCAAAACTGCATCATGAAATTGACATCCGTATTGTCAACTGCCATGCAGTGTCGATTGCAGGATTTGCAAAGAATGTGTTCCATCAATTTGTCGTCAATAGATATTTTCAGAAAATTTTCAGGTTTTAAATCAAGATACCCACGTTATTTGATGCAGTTTTATTACAACATAGATCTTCATTATTGATCAGACTGTCTTGACTGGGCGCCTCCATTTTCTTGAAGCAAATGCAAGTGATATGAGAGGTGGAATCTGATTGGTCAGTTGGAGGGACAAAGAAGGGACATAACTCGTAATACCCACTGTTTCGGCAATATTTCAGGTATATGACGTCAGCCTGTAAACAATCAAACCTAGACCAGATGAACCTGTGATTGACATTATAAGCAACAAACAACCCATGTAGTCGTAGTTGACACACAATAAACCAAGTCACCGAGCTTGACCACCCAATTCAATAAGTCACCTCTTACGACCAGCAGGGTCCTATTCTAACCCGGAATCCCTACAGGTTCTAGTTACAGTCAGTGGGGTGCTGGGGACCCACTCTATCCCGAGTCCCCACGGGGACCTGGGTACATACAAGGGCAAGCTATATCTGCCTGTGCACCAGCCCTGACCACCTGCACTCTCATGTATGATGTTAATATCTCTATTGTGAAGGAGCTTTCAGTAATCCCTTCCAGCATGAGCCAAGACACAGTCAGTTTGGCCTGACAATAGAGTAAGCCCTAAAGCCTGGCATTGTTTGTCAAGTACCAGTGGAACCTCCCTCCAAGCAATGCTTAATGAGCCAGTGTGAACGTAAAATGTCAGTCATGTAGTAAAGCATTATGTAAACACCCATTCATGGTCTGAAATATTGTCCAGTTTGTTGATTGTTCTTATGCAGTGAGATATTGTTGGTACATAAGTAGGTGTCAGATCTTTGACATATTCATAGTATTTGTGTGTATATTTCTTGCATAATGTTTACTAAGTGCTTTTTGACAGCGTTGTTGTATAATATGAAGACTGTTGTAACTGATCTTCACACTACACTAACTTATCCACATATCATGGATAGATCTCCCCTCCCCAATATGTCTCCCCTTAATCCTTGTCTGTCCTCCTTAGTGTTTGTCTTCCCTCCTTTTAGTCTGTGTCCCCCCTCTTAGTCCTTGTCTCCTTTCCTTAGACTTTCTCTCTCTCCTTAGTCTTTGTCTCCCCTCTGCATTCCTTGTCCTGACTTGGTTGATGCATGTCATCGATCTCAACTGCGTGGATCGATGCTCATGATATCAATCACTGGATTGTCTGTCCCAGACTCGATTATTTACAGACCGTCGTCATAAAGCTGGAATATTGCTGAGTGCGGCGTTAAACAACAAACAAACAAACATTCCTTGTCCCCGTCCTCAGTTTTTGTCTCCTTTCCTTAGTCGTTCTCTCACTCCTCAGTCTTTGTCTTCCCCATAATCCTAATCTCCCTTCCCCGTTTGTCTGTGTCTCCCCTCCTTAGTCTTTGCCTCCCCCATAATCCTAGTCTCCCTTCCCCGTTTGCTCTTGTCTCCCTTCCCTAGTCTTTGTCTCCCCCCATAATCCTAGTCTCCCTTCCCCGTTTGCTCTTGTCTCCCTTCCCTAGTCTTTGTCTCCCCCCATAATCCTAATCTCCCTTCCCCGTTTGCCCGTGTCTCCCTTCCCTAGTCTTTGTCTCCCCCCATAATCCTAGTCTCCCTTCCCCGTTTGCTCTTGTCTCCCTTCCCTAGTCTTTGTCTCCCCCCATAATCCTAGTCTCCCTTCCCCGTTTGCTCTTGTCTCCCTTCCCTAGTCTTTGTCTCCCCCCATAATCCTAGTCTCCCTTCCCCGTTTGCCCGTGTCTCCCTTCCCTAGTCTTTGTCTCCCCCAATAATCCTAGTCTCCCTTCCCTGTTTGCCCGTGTCTCCCTTCCCTAGTCTTTGTCTCCCCCCATAATCCTAGTCTCCCTTCCCCGTTTGTCCGTGTCTCCCCTCCTTGTCTCCCCCCATAATCCTAGTCTCCCTTCCCCGTTTGCCCGTGTCTCCCTTCCCTAGTCTTTGTCTCCCCATAATCCTAGTCTCCCTTCCCTGTTTGCCCGTGTCTCCCTTCCCTAGTCTTTGTCTTCCCCCATAATCCTAGTCTCCCTTCCCCGTTTGTCTGTGTCTCCCCTCCTTAGTCTTTGTCTTCCCCATAATCCTAGTCTCCCTTCCCCGTTTGCCCGTGTCTCCCTTCCCTAGTCTTTGTCTCCCCCCATAATCCTAGTCTCCCTTCCCTAGTCTTTGTCTTCCCCATAATCCTAGTCTCCCTTCCCCGTTTGTCCTTGTCTCCCCTCCTTAGTCTTTGTCTTCCCCATAATCCTAGTCTCCCTTCCCCGTTTGCCCGTGTCTCCCTTCCCTAGTCTTTGTCTCCCCCCATAATCCTAGTCTCCCTTCCCCGTTTGTCCGTGTCTCCCTTCCCTAGTCTTTGTCTCCCCCCATAATCCTAGTCTCCCTTCCCTAGTCTTTGTCTTCCCCATAATCCTAGTCTCCCTTCCCCGTTTGTCCTTGTCTCCCCTCCTTAGTCTTTGTCTTCCCCATAATCCTAGTCTCCCTTCCCTAGTCTTTGTCTTCCCCATAATCCTAGTCTCCCTTCCCCGTTTGTCCTTGTCTCCCCTCCTTAGTCTTTGTCTTCCCCATAATCCTAGTCTCCCTTCCCCGTTTGTCCTTGTCTCCCCTCCTTAGTCTTTGTCTTCCCCATAATCCTAGTCTCCCTTCCCCGTTTGTCCATGTCTCCCTTCCTTAGTCTTTGTCTGGGGCGGTCGGGTAGCCTAGTGGTTAAAGCGTTAGCTCGTCACGCCGAAGACCCGGGTTCGATTACCGACATGGGTACAATGTGTGAAGCCCATTTGTGGTGTCCCCCGCCGTGATATTGCTGGAATATTGCTAAAAGCGGCGTAAAACCATACTCACTCACTCACACTAGTCTTTGTCTCCCCCCCATAATCCTAGTCTCCCTTCCCCGTTTGTCTGTGTCTCCCCTCCTTAGTCTTTGTCTTCCCCCATAATCCTAGTCTCCCTTCCCCGTTTGTCTGTGTCTCCCCTCCTTAGTCTTTGTCTTCCCCATAATCCTAGTCTCCCTTCCCCGTTTGTCCGTGTCTCCACTCTTAATTCATTGTTTCTAATGACCCCTCCTCTTTTCCCCTCCCAAAGTAAATTGCTAAAAGCACAATAAATCTCCACAGACTCAACTACTTCATCAATCAACCGAAACTCTAAAGAACAAACATAATCTCAACCTATTTATCCTGGGTAAAAAACACCACCTTTCAGAGTCTGCACTACACAGCAGTACATTACAGCACAAGACTGCTGCGTAATTTCTGAGGAGTAAGTTCAGGTTAGACATGAAAGTTTAGTAGATAATACTAGATATAAACCACTTAAGCAAACAGAAGTTCTGAAGCACTTGAGACTGGGCAGGTGGAATTAACACTGGGCCCAGTGACACACCTGTGATTTATAGACTTGATTATTTCATTGCAAGTAAGTCATTTCGGGCAAACTCCCATGAAATAATGTGTCCTGATGTTTGACACTGGCCCACCCAATAAATGCTGGTAAAGCTGTACCCCATCAACCAGAAGGCTAGTGCATTAAACAGGGATGATGCACATACCTGATAACTATCTTCACAAAATTGGTTCAATTTTGAGATGAACAAAATAGTCAACAAGTTGATAAATAGTGGCAGTACTTTGCACATTGGGCTAGTGATGATGATGGTTGATGATGATGATGATGATGATGATGATGATGATGATGATAAACAGCTGTAATGCACCGAATCATTACACTGATGCATGCTCACAGTGCTACATTACATTGCAGTATTCAAACATAGCTACTCTCTGCTCACATCTGGCTGTCTTTGTGTGTCATCATACCCATACCGCAGAGATCGCTTCTCCCACATCACTGAATGCTTTTCCTGATCCAACTGTGCTTGAAGTTTATGGGAAATCCCTGTGTCCTGGAGGATGTCTGCTGGAGTATTTTATAGAGGGACCCCCAATCTTTAATTATTAACATTGGGGTTATTACAATGAACACTGACACTTTTCTTTAAGACCGAACGAGGCAGCAGGGTAGCCAAGTGATTAAAATGGTCACTCATCACGCCGAAGACCTGGGTTCGCGCCCAGTTAAGAAGATCTCATTGATAATAAAGATCTTTATTGTAAAAGGGTTTTACCTCGCAAAATACATCAAATCATTTGAGCACCTTAATTAAAAACATGAAAAGATTTGGAAAATATCTGTCAACCACTAGTTGACGATACACATGCTTTGCATATCCTACAAATTGAACAAATTTGGCACAGCACAGCCATGTTGTTTAAGAACTGGATGTCGATTTCATTATGGAATTTTGATTGGACAATGCACAGATTCGTTAGGCCAGCCACAATATAACTCTGTAATTCCAGCCTAGTTTGGCAAGTGTGGAAACTGGACTTTAAAATCAGATAATCATCTTTCTCTGGAAGATGCCCTATCTGCATCACAACTAAACATCCTGCCTCACATCATTTTTTTTGTCTCCAAGCACTTACTGACAAAGAAAATCACTTTGTGTTATCTGTCGCCCTTTTTTCTTTACATGCAACCTGTGCCGATTTCGGGTCAAAACATACGTCCACAGCAACTTATGCAAAAAAGTGCATTCAAATTAACATTTTCTTGCCATTGCTGAGCCTTTGATACATTTGTTTGTTGTTTGTTTGTTGTTTGAAGCAGCACTCAGCTGTCTCATTAAAATCAGTTCTCACTATCGCTAAACAAAGATCTGAAGACATCCCATTAGGGGTCACATAAGAACGACCTTTCATCCGACTAATTACCAGATTATAAAAGTGACAGTCAGAATGTGATTTCTAATCATGCAACCTCGATAATTTTAACATGGGGTTTTCCGAACAATAGTTACGTGTTTAACGACTGAATCCATACAATCTAGACCACCTATAAGCCATTCCAGAATGTTCTTTTGTTCAGGTTTCAAATTTGTAATCGAGAATTTGTCAAAATATGTTTCAAAGCATAGTCGCCAATTTGAAATTAGTGCCGTAAAGCAAAAGAAAGCTGCCTTCTGACTGGTCATTCCATTGGTTGATCAAAGTTCACGCAAGGTCGGTCTGACGTGACCTGTAATGGTATGTCCTCAGATCTTTGTTTAGCGGTAGTGAGAACTGAGATCTGATTTTAATGAGATTGCAGCACTCAGCTATATACCAGCAATGTGGCGGCGGTCTGTAAATATCAAATCTGGATCATCCAATGATTGACATCATGAGCATCGATGCACACAATTGGGATACAAAGAAATGCAATCAACCAAGTCAGCGGGCCTGACCAACCGATCCCGTTTGTTGCCTGTTGCACAAAGCATACCGGTATGTTCCTGGGGACCTCTATTCCTATCTGGAATCCAGATAGCAGATCTACCAGAAAGTATTATTCTAATACATCATGCGTGAATTATCAATATTTTGTATAATTAAGACATAAAAGAAACTAATTGTCTGTCTAATTGAGACTGAAGGGGCTTTATATTATCCAACATACAAGTTAATCAAAATACAATACTAAGTCTGTCTATTTTCTGATTCAAATTACAAAATGGTTCATTGATTATTTTCCATTGTGCCTACTCTGTTTACTTCCAATTTCACAAACAGAATTTGTTGTGTCGGTATGACATTTGATAAAGTCAATATTTGATGGCTTTATAACATTCCTGACACTGACACGGCGTCACAAGATGTCATGAAGCACAAATATTTGACATTTCAGTTCATGGATTAGGATGATAATGCTAAAACCTAGCATAGTTGCTTATTTGACCAGCCATCATGTAGATGGGAGGAATTATTTATTCACGTGTGTCTTATACCACCCGATTGTAATTTCTTGGCTGTCTCTCCAAATGGTTTTATAATCCACCACGTGGCTGTTTCCCAGTTTTCCAGAATTCGAACCCACACTGCCAGAGTGCCAACATTTGTTACACTTGACCACTTTCTAAATTGCATTGTATGTTCATAGCTTTCGGCCATGGGAGCCGTGCCAATTTATACTTGTCAGAGGGGTACACAAAGTACATGATCTAGACTACCAGATGTCGGATTTTCATTTTTATGGAAGCCTCGGTGGCTGAGTGGGTTAGATTGCTGACTTTGTGTGCTGGCAATTAGGTGCCTCACTCTGGCAGTGTGGGTTCGAATCCTGGACGGGACTCAACCCCCCAAAACGAACGAGAATCTGTACTTTACTCAGAAAGTGTTATTCCAAATATAACATTTGTTACAGTATAATTGATGACCGCCCACTTTTTCAAGATCCATTCTCTCAGTAAAGCATGAAGTTGATACCTTGATTCCAACCGGCAATGGCCTACATACCCCCATTCCACCCCGAATTCCCTCCACCCTCATACCACCTCACCCCCAACTCCCTTCATTCAATCTGTCCATGGCCCATGTTCCCCTCCCCCAACCCCCTACCTCCCCCCTCACTCCTTTATTCCATCTGTCCATGGCCCATGTTCCCCTCCCCCAACCCCCTACCTCCCCCCTCACTCCTTTATTCCATCTGTCCATGGCCAATGTACCCCCCCTCACCCCAAAATCCCTCATTCCTTCCACTCCAATTCCCTCAGATCCAAATACCCCCTCCCCCTGAGTCCCTCAAAGACATACCCCCTCACACCCCATACCTTACTCCAGATTCCCTCTACCCCTGACAAACGCAGGGAGTTTTTAATCGGGACTGGATATTTTTTCAGCTATAGCTGCAAAACCAGATATCTTTTTTAACTAAAACAATGAACCCAAATACTTTATCAAAAGCATCTTGGAACAATTGTCTTTTATGGCAGACAATTTTTCTTTTTTTATAAACAGTCTGAAGCATAACTATTTTTTTCAGAATCCCACATTGTACACATTGTATTTGATAAAATCAATGAATCCCAATAGCAACCCGGTTTCTTCAATCAGTGTGAGTTTATGATCTTGATTATTGGAGATCAATATGATTACTTGTATTGATTTCCACTGTAACAGTGATAGTTCCCTAGTGTGAGGTCTGTTGTGTTGAGTGTTGGTACTACATCAGCACCATATTCATAATCATATTCACATCAATATTGTTGATTACAAGGCAATCCATTGAGAAATGATTCAATATAAATGACACAAACATAACATTTTCCTTTATGAAATCTTAGTTACATCAGTAAAATGCCTGTGTGCTATCAATTTCAGAGTGGTGCAAAATGGATCATAGCAAATAAATCTTTACCATGTTATTTCAATGCTACAAACATAAGTCTTTGATTGGCATTTAGAAGTTGAAAGATCGTGAATACATGACACTTTTTATGGATAACAACTTCTTTTATGCTTTGTTATGACGTTAGTTCTTCCCCCTTATCAAGTGAATACTGTCGTTTATCCATTTATGCTGGTTTTTTTCACTACACTATTCCATAAAAGTTTTAAAAAATGTCAGTATTTGTGTTAGGGCTGGGACGAGTCCAAATTTACTACCCGGGTACCCACCCCCTATTAACCCACCCTCCCCGGATACCCGCTGTAGATCTCAAGAGGTAGGTACAGACTGTCCAAATGAGAAAAGTTTGACCGTAGCCCTGGCAAAATGTGTTTAGACACACAAATAAAATGATCTGGTGTATACACTGAAGTTGACTGAAGTTTTATTTTTATTGAAACATATAAAAGTCAGAAGGAATAGGCGTAGTAGTCAGAAAGAACTGCGAACATTAGTGACTTGTAGTTCAAGATAATTTTTGTCTTTAAACAATATATCATGTGACTAACCACGGGTCCGGGTAGTTCTGTGGGTACCCGGGTCCTACTCAGTACCCACCTGACCTGAGTACCCGAGTTACCCGTCCCAGCCATAATTGTGTCTCTTCAATGAATTATACTCATTGAAATTTTATCACTTGTGTATTTGATAACAAACGTACCTAAAGATTCATTTGATTCAATAATCATAACATATATAATCAGTATGATATATAGACTATTATCATCAATAACTTCTCAGACATTTATGAGAAATCAAATATTGACTTGTACTGTCACATAGCAAATGGTGCATTAAATTTGAACTGTCATGATATAACAAAACAAAAGTTAAAACAATTATCATAACAGCTCATTCATCCACGCAAACGGTCCCTCCTAAGATAATTGCTGATCATATATACAATAACAATTTCTCACAATATATGACAACTCGACTGGTATCCCATATCTTATTTAAAGGTATTTTATTAAATTAAGTTTACAAATGGTTTAAAAATGTACAAGTATTTAAATCACAGCGAGTCCTCTGTGAACAAATCGAGCAAAACGAACTCCCGTTGCAACCCATACAAGCAGTGTCTTAGACAAACTGTCTAGAGAGTTTCTCAGGGAATTTACTAATTGCTCAGGGGTTCGATGGTAATAAACAACCGATGTCAACAAAGCCCCGGGCTGGTGTGGTACTTTGACCTTCAATACCTCTCAACGCTTACACTGTGATGACACCTACCTCATCTGACTGTCACAACATCAACGACGTCGCATCCATCCACAGCATCTAACAACGACTGTCGTTTTGTGTGTCAAATCACTATTCGGCCATGTTGCTCATATCGCCGAACAATCATAGGAACTAACGCGCTCACCTAGAGCTTGGCTGTGATTGGTTGCTATGAACGCTAAGCGAGTTGACCGACAGATCTACTGTTATATCTAGCGAGCGGTAGACTTGCGGCGAGCGGGGTTACACGCATCGACGACTCAGTGAATAAACAGCTTATGGCTGGTAGACGGAAGGGGACCAGCGATACACAAATCTATTGATTTTTTTTTGCAAACTTTCATAAAAGCGCGTGTCACAATTTTAGTTATTGATTAAACGATCACAGTGGAGCCGACGACCCGACAACCCTATCGCTGGGGATATAATATTTGGGATTATCATTGGGTGTGAATCATTTTCTACTTACGTGATTGAACTATTGATCGATATTGAATCACACCCAAATAGAATGTTATCATCATTGTATTGGATATGTATTTAGATTTATATTTAAACCACCGAAGGGTTATATTACATTCATAACTGATGTCAAGTTGATTTGAATTCACCCTTAGACAATCATATGGATAGATTAGCTGTCAGTTATAAGTATATTCAGTAAACCTAGTGTTTATTGTTGTATATAAAACGATTTTAGATCATTTCTGGGATTTAATTTAATTTCTAGACTGTTCACTGTGAGAAATGTTATAGAGGAAATATAAATAGTATATAGAGGATATTATATAAGTGTTCATATCATACTGTGTTTACCACACGAGTGTCTAAATTCCGGTATTTCCCGAGCGAGTGAAATACGAGAGTCGTTAACATAGTATGACATGAACATATAATTGTAATATAATGTTCTATTTATTACTGAAGAAAATGTCTACATACAGAGACGAATTTTAGTGTTGACCTATAAGGTCAGCACGTCGCAACAGCAGCGGAACGATGACGTCAACAATCTTTAGCTTGGTCGTCGTTTCTAGTGTGACGTCATGCCGACCTCACGTCACAATAACATTGGAATGACGTCAACAATGCCGTCCGGATGACGGAAACAATACACTGTTGTCTCGTGACGTGGTATGACCCTAGGGCACATGTGATTTTTATGAACCGTAATGATAGCCCTCGTTGGTAATAAATATATACACATGACTGTATCACCCAAAACAGGTTTCCGCATCTATAATGAAATTGAATCACAATTCTTAGTAGACCACTGTAACGTCATCGGTTACCATGACGTCACAATCAAATAACATCACTAATCTCTCATCTTCCCGAGGCAAGAGAGTTAACTGACTTTAAAAGTCCAGTTTCCACCCTTGCCGAACTTGACTGGAATTCCTGGGCTCGATCGTAGCGCCACCAGTGGCTATTATGAGTTATGTCCCTTCTGAGCCTCTCCTATCGACCAATCCGATTCCATCACTTGCATTTGTTTCAAACAAAATGGCGGCGCCCAGTCAAGACGATCTGATCGATAATCAAGATCTATATTGTGATAAAACGGATCTTACATCGCGAAGTGTATTAAATCACGTGAGCATCTTGATTAAAAACATGAAAAGGTTTGGAAAATATCTGTTAGCAACGAGTTGGCGGTGCACATGCTTTGTAAATCCTGCAATCGACCTAAATCTGCACGGCAGTTTACGAACCGGATTTCGATTTCGTTGCGCGATTTTGATTAGACCATGCATAGACTCGTTAGTCCAGCCAAAATGTAACTCCATAATGCCAGCCTAGTTCGGCAAGGGTGGAAACTGGACTTTTATAGTCAGTTAACGCTCTTGTCTCGGGAAGATGCTAATCTCTCTGCCACTGAAGCTGGATGGCTGTACTCTTCACACTGAAGACACTGCTTATTACTGTTTACAAACTGAAAAATGTTGGAAGAATGATTTTGGATTATAAGTAGAATTTCACCCTCGTGTCTTTTGACATAAAATATGGCACAACTCGTTGATAAAAGTTAAAAGCAGTTTTAGTGTTAATATATTTGATATGAATAAGGACGTCACAATGGTCTGCAAACAATTGTGATGCAATTTCATTGCAGCGATATCTACAATGTAGATATCGCTCGATCTCACCCAAGCGATATCTCCTGTGGGAGCCAGTTTTGGATGATAAAAAGAAATACTCGCAACTCGAAAATTTCGGAGTATCTGTATGAATGAGATGTTTATGAGTTCCGTGCCTTGGCGACAGATATCCATATGTAAAAGTACATGTAGGTTATATAACCAAACAATATGTGAGCATTCAAATAATAGGCATTGTTTACGCTCTACTGCATTGTTTACATAATGCAAATACTACTTTTGACGAAATAAAGATAATTGTTGTTGCATTTACTTTTCGTGGGACTGTGTTTGTTTGTTTGTTGTTTAACTCCGCACTCAGGAATAGCGACTGTGTTTGTATTTATTGTATCAGTATAAAAGACAGCAGTTGTTCACTTCAGTTTATAATAAAGTGTGGATCATAAACATATTATCATACACATTCTATTGATTTTACGTTGTTGATCATGAATTTTCCTCGTTTCCGTTAAGACAGAAATTGTACGATAGATAGATTCGCGGAATGGTCCCTTGATAGTATTTAATTTCTCGTTTTAAGCAATACCAAATAAAAAATAGAAAGTTTGCAACACAATGACAACATATGATCGGACATAAAGCATATTTTCAAACGAACACGTTTTTTTGTCAAATTTAGAACATGTATTACATAAGGTTCTCAAGAAGCCGCTGGTATGTCCCGTGGTGAATGGTAGAATGAAGTATCCATTACCCCATGTCGCGTCTCCAAGGGACCACCATACTGAGAGCTGATGCTTTTAATGGATTCTAATGATGTATGTAAAACATGGTCGCACCTCGGAAAACCCAGCTGTTGTGCGGCTGATTAGGAGTAAATGTTCTCGTCGTCGCTCAGTGTTTGCTGTCACGCCCACAAGTATTGAGTTGGAGTCGATGGATTCAAATACATGTATATTGTCCAGCTGATTATGTGGCATTATATTCCGACTGCGGAGACCTTTACTTGTACTAAGGGCCGGGTACAGAAAATATATACGCGATCGTTTTATTAGTTGCTGGGAGGCCTCTGTTGTATATATAATTCTCAATACTGGTAGAGATTACATTATGTCTAGTGGGGGCGTGTCAAGTAGCCTTGATTTAAAGTGAATTATATAATTTTAACATCGTAAGATATTTTCCGTTTCAATTTTAGGAGCGGGGATTCCACACGCAGCCTCAATCCGTGCCGTTATAAAGACAGACATCGATTGATCTTTGTAAGCAATAAACATTAGTGATAATTTACAATGGTTGGGTATTTTCTCACCTACACTCGCTAATCTCACAACAAATACCTGCAGCAGATTATTGTATAATGTATGCCAGCAGTCAAACCAGGTATTATAAAACACTTAGCCTTGTGTATCACGTTAGCAAGTGACACGGATTCACAGAGCCTATGGCGTGTCGCTTCATCATTGTAGTGCTATTTCAAGAAACTTATATTATGCTGTCGACCAGTGGTTTGAAGTCGGACGTTTCTGTGATTCCTACACATCCCTCTCCTATTCTATCAATAAAATAGTTACAAAAATGGTCGTTTATTTGCACCATATTAAGTAACGTGGCGGTGGAGATGTCACGTGATTGTCACGTGACGTAATGTATCGTCTGCTTCATGTTTGAGACCATTTCCGGACGAACAGAAAATCCGAAAGATTGGCCGAATCTTCAAAAAGATAATTTTAGAAATCTTTAAGAGGCCATATTTATTCAAGAATCATAGATGCACTGTCTACACATATATTCGATGTTATCAACAGCGAGGATCCATTGAAACCACACCTCGAACTGGACGAGTGAGAAAAGTGGCTCGACGAAATAATCAAAATAATGTACTAAGGAAAACGTGGGGATAATAATTTGAAATATTAAGGAAATAAATTCACCAGACGTGTAGTTATTTTTGGTTCCATTAAAAAAATCTTTGGTTCCTTTCAGAGACAATAACTGTTTGTGTCTTGAGTTAGTGATAGAGAAAATCTTCTCTCTGTCACAAAAATCCAGAATATATAATGGTACGCTACTAAATTAGGTTGGGGTTTCAGACACATGACTGTTTACATAGTATTCTACCTGACGGCGTTCCACACTCGGCTCTTGTTTACGTTATTTTATTAAACGACGGTTAAACAGGCAACATTATAACATTAGCACTTTAAAGCTATTATTCCGACAAAACAGGTCAAGAGACAAAACATATAACATCTGAAATGATTGGAAGTTAAAACATATTTACAGTAAAACAGTTAGAAGGATAATAAAAGGACATTTAGGAGAATCATGTATCATATTTTCATATAGAGCTTTTGCTTATGAGGACTGACCAGTTCCGAAGCCGGCAGAAATCTCTACATGAATCAGCTTTTCGAAAATCTGGGTGGCCTCCTTACCAATGAATTCACCTCCAACTCTGTTACCCGGGGGATCTCAACTGCCCGAGGGAGTAGGTCGGCAGCATTAGACAAATTTTGAATACACCTAGGTGAAGTTTTATTGACAATTTTGTAAGATTCCTGGCCCAATTCTTGCAATGTCATTGTGATTCAGCTGGTATATTGCTGACTGCGACAAGTCGAAGCACCATACGATTGTTTACAGAAAATAAGCCGATGGGCGTGATTTTATGTATGCTTCAAATATTTTAACTGGAAGTTTGCTCAAGCATCGTATCTGAACATCACTTTTGTCAATGAATGCCGAGCTGAGTAGCTTTCGATCAATGCGACCAGTAACGTATATTTACTCCTTCGTACTGTATATATGTACAATGGTAAAAGGGGGGAGGACTCCGGTAGTATCGAAATATATTTTAAGTTGTATGTTTAATATGCAGAAGTTCTGCCCATTAGCTCCTTTCAACCCGTGAAGATCCGGGGTAGAATAGGTCTTCAGCAACACATGCTTTGCTGTAAAAGAAGGCTATGCTTGTCGTAGGAGACAACTCACGGGATCTGGTGGTCAGAATTGCTGACTTGGTTGATGCATGTCGTCGTATCCCAATTCGATGCTCATGATATCAGTCACTGGATTGTCTGGTCCAGACTCAATTATGTACATTCCACCGTGATATAGCTGGAATATTGCTGAGTGCGGCGTTAAACAACAAACACAGAAACTAATAAAATAAATAAGAGAATTAAACACAGACACACATTCACTATCTGTACTACTGTAACCAAAAGTCGAAGATATACCGAATGGCGCCAAAGACTCATACCACCATACTTCATAGTCTCAATGAATAAAAATTGTATTACAATGTGTTGCCCTATTCCCGCCGTGTAGACACAACATGGTATGTTACAAAGCATAGTCAATAACTTACTGTTACAGAAAAATATAGGACCATCAAAAGAAATACTAACAGTGCATTATGTGACGTCACGAAATGGTGACGTCATCGATGTAACCCCAGAGTTGGCACTTCCGATGACTGCTAAACAGTTACCTCAACAGCACTTGTGCATGTTAGTGTTAATGGTTAAGGTTCATATCAGTATATAATCTTTCGCTATGATCCTCATGTGACAGGGTAGAAGGATTCATTGTCTGAAACTATCTTCACAAGCTGATATGAGACTAAAACGGCGGGCCTCCATTTCTCCACAGTATATATCGAAACCCCTGAAACAACTACTGACTTCTACTTCTACTCCCGGCTGCAGCTGAGACGATGAATGTATCCAAGTTCCTTAAATTAAACACTTCTGTCCCTTTTCATACAATCTCACAATGTAGAATCTCCGTTTAGGTAATGAGCCAAATGTCGGATATGAGCTCCTTGTTATTGACGTATTCCTTGTTAGTTGGGAGCTCTGTGTTTATAAGGAGTTACGTGTGTGAAATAAGTTATACGTTGGATCCATGTGGATATGAGCTCTTCGTTGGTTAGGAACTCCATGTTGATATGGAGCTCCATGTGGATATGAGCTCCACATTGGTCAGGAGCTCCATGTGGATATGAGCTCCTCGTTGGTTAGGAGATCCATGTGGAATAGGAGGTTTACGTTGGTTAGAATCTCCATGTGGGATATGAGCTCTACGTTAGTTAGGAGTTACATGTGGATATTAGCTCAACGTTGGTTAGGAGCTCCATGTGGATATGAGCTCTACGTTAGTTAGGAGTTCCATGTGGATATAAGCTGAACGTTGGTTAGGAGCTCCATGTGGGATATGAGCTCCACGTTGGTTAGGAGTTCCATGTAGATATGAGCTCCTCGTTGGTTAGGAGATCCATGTGGAATATGAGGTGTACGTTGGTTAGAATCTCCATGTGGGATATGAGCTCTACGTTAGTTAGGAGATCCATGTGGGTATAAGCTGAACGTTGGATAGGAGATCCATGTGGAATATGAGGTTTTCCTTGGTTAGAATCTCCATGTGGGATATGAGCTCCACGTTGGTTAGGAGCTCCATGTGGATATGAGCTCCTCGTTGGTTAGGAGATCTATGTGGAATATGAGGTTTTCCTTGGTTAGAATCTCCATGTGGGATATGAGCTCTACGTTAGTTAGGAGTTCCATGTGGATATTAGCTCAACGTTGGTTAGGAGCTTCATGTGGATATGAGCTCTACGGTAGTTAGGAGATCCATGTGGATATAAGCTGAACGTTGGTTAGGAGATCCATGTGGAATATGAGGTTTTCCTTGGTTAGAATCTCCATGTGGATATGAGCTCCACGTTGGTTAGGAGCTCCATGTGGATATGAGCTCCTCGTTGGTTAGGAGATCCATGTGGAATATGAGGTTTTCCTTGGTTAGAATCTCCATGTGGGATATGAGCTCTACGTTAGTTAGGAGTTCCATGTGGATATTAGCTCAACGTTGGTTAGGAGTTCCATGTGGATATTAGCTCAACGTTGTAATGAGCTCCATGTGGATATGAGCTCTACGTTAGTTAGGAGTTCCATGTGGATGTGAGCTGAACGTTGGTTAGGAGTTCCATGTGGATATGAGCTCTTCCTTGGTTATCAGCTCAATGTGGATATGAACTGTACGTTAATTAGGAGCTCCATGTTGATATGAGGTTTACGTTGGTTAGGAGCTCAATGTGGGACGTGTGCTCTATGTTGATAAGAAGAGCTAGGGATGTGAATGCCAAGTTGGTCAGGAAGTGACGAGATACATATATACTATTTCTCTCTATATAAATATCTGTGTACCAATGTAGGAGGATTAATTATGGCTTCTCGTTGTCATATGTCATCACTTCAAAGTATAGTTAACATAATTATACATTTCGTAACAGTATTGCATATTTGAATATGTAGGTTAGGAGCTGTATGTTGGTTAGAAGCTGTATGTTTGCTGGGAGCTGTATGTTGGTTAGGAGCTGTATGTTGGCTAGGAGCTGTATGCTGGTTAGAAGCTGTATGTTTGCTAGGAGCTGTATGTTGGCTGCATGTAAGGTAGGAGCTGTGTGTATGCTGGGAGTTTTGTGTATGCTGGGATCTTTTGGTAGAGAATGCGCTGTATGCAGTTGACATACATGTATGTACACCGTAGCAGTATGAAATATGTAGGGGGCGGTCGGGTAGCCTAGTGGTTAAAGCGTTCGCTCGTCACGCCGAAGACCCGGGTTCGATTCCCGATATTGGTACAATGTGTTAAGCCCATTTCTGGCGACCCCCGCCGTGATATTGCTGGAATATTGCTAAAAGTGCCGTAAAACCATACTCACTCGCTCACTAACTCACTCAATGAAACATGTAGGCTTGGCTCCGTATGTTGACAAGCTATGTGTAGACCAGGAGTTGCGTGTAGTCCAGTGTCTATGTGTAGACCAGGAGATGCGTGTAGGCCAGATTGCAATGTGTAGATCAGGAGCTGCGTGTAGGCCAGATAGCAATGTGTAGACCAGGAGCTGCGTGTAGGCCAGATAGCAATGTGTAGACCAGGAGCTGCGTGTAGGCCAGATAGCAATGTGTAGACCAGGTGCTGCGTGTAGGCCAGATGGCAATGTGTTGACCAGGAGCTGCGTGTAGGCCAGATAGCAATGTGTAGACCAGGAACTGCGTGTATGCCAGATGGCAATGTGTTGACCAGGAGCTGCGTGTAGGCCAGATAGCAATGTGTAGACCAGAAGCTGTGTGTTGGCAGGGGACATCATGTGAAATATGTAGATCATGAGCTATATGTATGCTAGAAGCATACACTACTTGTACATGAACTCGCCGTATATATCCACAATTGGTGTGTAACACACCGGCCTTCCAAGGTTAATTGGCTACTGCTGTGGTGCGTGTGCCTGCATGCATCCCACACTTTTTATAGGCTTGTCATATTTCCCTTGACTGAAGTCGTGACACAGTTGGGACTAGAAAGTGGTATTTCATAATCGACCAGATTCTGCCACATAAAATGCTGACACGACAGGGTCCACTTGATATTTATATCTTTATGCCCATACCAGCAGACGAGTGTGTATACTCAGTTTTTACTGGGCCCCAAGTAGAGTAACTTCAAGGGTCATTATAATGCAAAATATCCACTCGTTGATGCATTTGAGGGTGCCGTCTAAGTCGTCTAAATTCGCTGTGCCGAGTTGCGTCCCTTGGATACTCCAGGAACATATGATCGTGGGTTCGAATCCCGGTTCGCCCTGGTTATGTTTCTAGATTTGTCAGCATCATACCCGTGTTCCTGGTCTTCACAAAAGTGGTAAACGTCTCTTCACTTCAGCCAATCCTCCCACATTAAGCTGACACTCTGACATAGCTGGAAAAGCGCTGTTTATAAAAGTGGCGTTAAACCAAACTCACTCACTGACTCGTTGATGCATTCACATGCAGAACATTAAAGTTTATGTATTTACCCCCAACGAAATATGATTGAAACATGTTATTGATAGGAACAGAACTCAGGTTTTTGTGGACAGTATTTTTCGTTCGTAAATGTCTGTAAGCCCTTCGTGATTCCTTGGTAGATAGGCCCCTGTCACCCATTGTTTTAGAGCAGACTTATGAGGGTCAGGTGGGTAAAATGTATGATCTGCCTGATTATGGGCCTTCTTGCACCGATCGTGTGATCGTTGCTTATCCTGACACTCACTGATTTTCCTGGCCGGGATTTGATTCTTTACAGGCCGCCGGAATGTAGATGCTTGCGGCTAAATTGTATGTGCTTCGTCGTTTTTTTCTGTTGTCTCAAAGTGGGTATTCACATTTTGTATCAACAACGGTACAGTGAGTGAGTGAGTGAGTGAGTAAGTGAGTAAGTGAGTGAGTGAGTGAGTGGGAGAGATTGTTTAACACCGGTTTAACACTGTCAAGGCAGGGCACACTACGAATGGGTTACAAATGTACCTATGTAGGGAATAGAACCAGGGTACTGGCGTGATGAGCTAACGCTTTAAGCTACCATCTTACCGTGCCAGTGTGAATAAGTGTGGACTTTCTCAGTTAAGATATAAGTTAATGCATAGCTTAAACAAAAAAAAATCTTTTGATAAATATTTATTCACATAATTTACACTGCATCTAAGCCACGGAACACAGTCATTTATACATGTGTATTCATATTGACAGAAGACATTGGTTAAACGGTATACCCATTTGATAATATGACATTTATTGGACCATCAGCGACAATTGTCGAATTCTTTCTTTCAACAGGCACATCTCTCTAAACAGCACACAATAGAATAATGTCCTAGAATGCATGTGTGGATTTATTACCTGGTGGTTCGATGCTGACACTATAAGTTCCGGTTTGTCCGATCCATCGTAAGTTTTGGGAACCGCCGTGGTTCATAGCGACCTACCTCCTTCTGACAACAGAATTTATGACTCTGAGAGAAAATTGGACCGAAACACGTCTTTCATTTCTTGTTTCTCTTGCCAGAACAACGAACTCTCAGACGACTTGCCCTCTGCCCCCTCCTCCCCACCCCCTATGTCACATTGGCCGCCGCCCGTCACTTGAGTGGACTCAAGTTAAGGGGTTGTTAAACAGTTCTTAATGCATTTTACTTAACTGAGAAACATTCCGAATAACGTCAAAAACAAATAATAAGTCTAGCGGAATTAATTCAAATCCGCGAACTTTTGGAAATCAGATAATTACTTTCTTACACTTACCGCACAATATAGCCTCGTAAACTGCTTTGACATGTTCTGTGAGACACAAAGATTGGGCTGTCGTAAATATCTTAACATCGACTTAAAGTCGCATATTCCTACGTTCAAGTTCTGAAACGAGGCCGAGGGGACTAACAATGCTATTTCGGCAAGTTTCTGAGATGTAGGTGTTGTTTTCGCGGCATATATTATAATAACATAGCGTTGTTCAATGCAGCCCGTGCTGTTCCCGGACTGTCCTTGGTATTTTCTTCTGGAAATGCTCAATATCCTTTTTAATTAGCTCTATATCAGCCTTGTGCGTGTACCGCCTGACTGGCTGGCCGTCATAGTTGATTAAAAACTTCTCATAGTTCCAGCCAATGTCTTGACGTTTTACAGGCGTCCATGGCACCTGTTTCTCACGTGATATTATGATGTCATCATCATTGTCAGGTCGAGGCAATTTCATCCTCAGATACTCAAACAGAGGCGAAGCCTTCATACCGTTAACTTCGCACTTAGCAAAGATTTTAAAACGAGGCTCAAACTTTCCCCCGGGACGAACGTAGTGCATGATGGGTAATATTTCATCGTTTTCATAAGGTTCACCGTCAAACTGGTTACATGGGAAGGCGAAGATGTTGAGTCCTTTAGAAGAGTATGCAGACAACAGTTCATTCAGCTGTGGATATAAAATATATTCAGTTAATCTTTATCGGGAACGTACGGTGGCCCATACCCGCCACTGGTGAGATCATTTTTCACTGTATGCCTCCATATTTTATCTGGCGGCCGCAAGATACTTCCACTGGTGAGATCATTTTCCCCTGTAAACCTCTATATTTTATCTCACCAGTGGAAGTATCTGGCGGCCGCCAGTTAAAATATGGAGGCATACAGTGAAAAATGATCTCACCAGTGGCGGGTATCGATCACCGTAGGAAAGTACGTTGAAAAATCAGTTTCCGAAATGAGATTGTTTTATCAGAGGGAGTGTGGTGGTGGGGAGGGGTTGGGGATTTTTTCTACAAGCATGTGACCATTATGGGTTACACTTGCTTGTAACGGAAAAAACCCACTTGATATTAAGAGGGGTGATGGGAAGGGTAGATATAGGAGGCTGGGATCCGAGTAAGAAAAGTTAAGTTTTTAAAAAGAAAACTTGCCTCAGGTTTTATCCAGAAAAAAACACATAAATTAGTCACTGGATATGATGAATGACCTGAAAGAAATGTGTTGTGCAAAAAGGTTCGTGTTTTGAAGCAGCTCCTGGAAAATCCCAGAATATTGAAAGATGGATCCCTAAGAACCGGCTAGGGGGGTCGGGTGGTCGAGCGTGTAACCTGTCTGACTACTGTATACACAGAAGCCTGGGACATAGAGTCGTGGATGACCTTGTCGTCTTAGGCGCTGGGAAATCACTGTGATGTGAAGATTTGCGTCCCTTAGGCGTGCCCGAAACCTATACTCGTGAGCTCGAATCCCGGTTCACCCTGATTACGTTTGTAGGTTTCTCATCACCATACCCGTGCTCGTGGGTTTCACCAAAGTGGCAAATGTCTGTGACCTGCGTCACTTCGGGATTTCCCACCACATCAAGCTGACACGCCGTGATATGACTGAAATCCTGTTAAAAACGGCGTTCATTTACTCAAACTAGTGGTCGACAATGGAGCTACAATCCCTACTGTAGGAGCCTGATAACAGACAGTATCTTGTGTTTGAATGTTCGGGCTCTAGCTCATGTGGTTCCAACTCCCTCACTCAGCTGAACATGCAGCTAGCACGCCGTGATATAACTGAAATACCGTTCAAAGCGGCGCTTACCCCCAATCTCTCACTCAGAAATAGGACCCGTGAAGATCTTGGTTAGAAGAGGTATCCAGCAACCCATGCTTCGACAAACAGGATCGGGTAGTCGGGCTCGCTGACTTGGTTGATGCATGTCATCGCTTCCCAACTGTGTAGACCGATGCTTTTGATGTCAATTACTGGATTGTCTGGTTCAGACCGCCGCCATATAGCTGAAATTTGCTGAGTGCGGCTCTAAACAACAAACAAACACTCAGACATGGACCCCTACAGTACGAATACTGCACATGTTCAGGTGAGCATACCATAGATAACAGACCCCCCACAAGCTCCCCTCTCACCTGTTTAAGTTCGTTCCTTGTGTTGAAGTCAGCAGTCGCGATGTTGACAACCAACGTCAGCCGCCCCTCAAACCCCTTAAACTGGTCCACTCGCCCGTCAATGAGAGGCGCCGACAGCTCGTAGAAGGATGAAATAGATGAGACAGGACCCAGCTTGACAACCGGATGGTTACTCATCATAGAGCCAGAACTCTACTCACCCATTCACCACGTCGAGGGGACACCCGCAATGGGTAAACGTTTCAAGGAGGTAGAAAATCCACACCAATCAACCAAAATCCAAAGGTATAAAAAGTAATTACGAGTCGATATCCTTTCTCTGTTAGCAACTCTTCCCCCAGCCGAAACCGACGTCCCTCTTGTGATAGCTATCTTAACGTGAGGTTTAGTCAACACAGCGTTGGGTAGATACCCTTCAAGTAGACCCCCTGAACGATTAATCATTGCCACACAGTTCGGCGATTTGCTACTGGTGAGAATGTACCTGTACAGTTTTTGTGTCTCAATAGACAACGCGTTGCTTTGTAGGCGAAAGTATTTATCTATTGTGCGCGTCAACCCTCTATCACTTAGCTCCGCGGCTTTTGATCGCTATTCAGTGAACGCATTCTGTAAATTTCTGCCCCAGGCTTTATCATAGGATCTCCACGGGACGGGAATCTACGTCATGTCTCACCAGAATTCGTGTACTATACAACACGCTTTATGTTCATGCAGATTTATTGTGTAGACGCTCGTAAATAAACAATAGCTCGTATTGTGCATATGTCGCCCTTCTTTTGTTGGATGGAACTGGTGGAAAGGAATGCATCAATGAAGGTAGAATTAGTAAGTCCGGTAGTTGGTAAAAGCGAGTCACCAGGTCACTAGGTCACCCGGTTACTGTTACACTGCATGTTTCATTTTTATTTTTTTTATTGAAAAATTTGATTATTGGTTTCTTCATTAATTGGACAAATCAGACATTATTGATATGAGTGAGTATAGTTTGACGCCGCTCCTAACAATATCCAGCAAGGGACATCAGAAATGGGCTTCACATATTATAACCATGTGGGGAATCGAATTCGAAACCAGGACTTCGGCGTTACATTTGAACATTTCAACTACTGGGCTATTGCAGGGAGCCTTATTGCTATGGCGTGTTGGAATACATTTCTTCGAAAGTAAGTAGGAAAGGTTGTTGTTCACTGTGTCTCTCCTGTTTGCTTTCGTACTTTCTTTGTGCAGAAGATGGGTATTTGTCCCAAACTAAAGATGTGATCCGAAACAATAGCGACAGTCACTAATAATTTGAACAAATTCTCGTTAAAGATGATGAAATTATTTGTAATGTCAAATATAGAAAGGAAATCGGCGCTAGATGAACATTAGCACTGACACAAAACACATATTTAATCATTCCACGAATTTGTCCTTAATAAATGGATATTTTGGTAAAAAAAATAGGTGTTAACTAATATATTGAAACGAGCTCATACAAATTGGACCAAACGCAGTTTACATTTACAGACTTAAGTCACCTGTCTTCTGCATGATGACAGTTTGGACAGACGCAGAGTCCGTCTAAAAAGAATTTGGTAACATTACTCACACGATGTATGTATCGCTATTGTGTGGCCATATCTTATGACAATTCGGAACTATCGTGCGCCTGTGTAACCTGCACACTGGGACGAACTCATTGTGACGGCATGCATCTAAGGCGCCGCAATCCGCTGTGCAGGGTTGCCTCCCCTGTACAGACCAGAAACCTATGATTTGGGGTTTGAATCCCGGTTCGCACCAATTCTGTTTCTTGGTTTGTCAGCACCAAACCTGTGCTCGTGGGTTTCACCGAAGTGGTCAACGTCTGAGACCTGCATCATTTCGGGCTTTCCTCAGACATCAAGCTGACCCACTGTAACATAACTGGAATACTTTTAAAAACGGCGTTCAACCCTACTCCCCTACCCCTACACTTCACCACTTCCGGTTTGAAAACGAGGCTTGGGGTGCGTATGTTAAGGTGAAGGCTGAATAACACATCAACAAGAAGACATCACGACAGACTCTCTGTTTCCGATAAGCTGAAGTGAGTTTTTATCTATGATGGCGAAAGAGTGAACAATCAGTGTGACAGCCTTTAGAGGGTATTACTGTAATAATATCATATTATCATAATACTATAATAATATGTGATCATACTGAAGCTAATAAGTTATCAATCACCAAGTCGTATTTTCATAGGATATTGGTTTTCAGTCCTTTTGACAAATCTTGCAGCATGCAAGAGAGGTACATGTTACAAATGTCATTCTTAGCTTGGAAGCACTTTGTGTTAATATTTACGAAAGCCTGATGGTGCCACTTTGGTAGCATATATATTTATTTAAAAAAAATAAATTTTCTCGTTATTTCAATTATTGTTTATTTTTTCATTATTTCGATTATATTTTCGTGATATCAATGATTTGCTCGTTATTACAAGTATAGTTAAAAAACCCTGAAATTTCGTGTTTTTTGTCGTTACTTCGATTATTTTCTCGTTGCTGCGATTATTTTCTCGTTATTTCTGGAAACTATTTGAAATAACGAGAAATCTAGATTTCACAAAAAATAATGCAACCAAAGTGGCACCATTCGGCTTTTGTAGATATTGTCCAGTATAATGCTCCTGTTTCTCGTCTACACCATCATAGATGTGTAGATGTAGATGTGTAGATGTGTAACCAGATAGATTACTGGCACAAATACCAATCATGCCCACAAAGAATCTATATTTTCCGAACGTGATTAGATTCTAAACATGTTTTGATTCTAACATAGATCTAAACATGTTTAGGACATAGATTTGTAATGGCCTCTTATGTCTTCAGGTTTGTGTTTCGGATAGTTTTCATAATTGAAGACAACGGGTGTCCATGAAAGTCTTATAGATTGGAACCAGTCTATATTTTCAAACGAAAATAACAAAACACCTGAAGTATTTGTGTTTAAGTTTCGTTACTGATATATTCCGAAATACATTGAACTGTTTGGTAACATTTTATATATTATTTTCGGTCCAGTCTTGGTAAAGTATTAAGTATCATTACCATACACGTAGGTACATATTCTGTTGAAATATAGACTGTCGTTAAAACAAAATTGAATGCATATTTTATTTTCATATGTAAGACATCACTGTGACATATGGTGGCAACATATTGATGTTCTATCAGAATACAAGGATATACATGATGTTGAATTGAATAGGACCATGCTTTAAATATGTACAACATGACACGGTTCATGTTTGTATAAAACCTAAAGACAGCATAGCATTTCTTCGAGAAGAGGAATGAGTTTGTCGTGCTTATGTTTTAAACCTCCTGATCGTGATACCAAAGATATATTTTATTCTATTAAATAGGACCTATCAATTTAACACCATGTGATCTAAAAACATATACACAAGTGATATTTCTCAAAGTCCTTGGACAAATCAGCTTGTATGGGATGACAGCGCAATGTATCAGTAAGATTATGTCATCAAACACTGGTCAAAACTAACGTAGCAGTCATATTCATGTTGTATATGGTCCAGCTGATTGTATACGTTTCGTTTGTATTAGATTACCGCAAAGGCATGATGAAAAATCACTGTTTCATACAAACGCATTTTATCATTATTTACAGGTAACATTGCGCATGTCAGTACACACAGGAAGTCTTACACTCAATATTTGGGTAGATACTGGTTGTACGAAGAGTCTGAGAGCAGACTGACGTATTCAATCTTGTAATCGAGGGTGCCATCGCACATTCCTTCTCCGGAGTTGATGAGACCGACTGTAACAATCTCCAATGTGTCCGCCTCTGTGCATACCATTGGGCCGCCCTGGTCAAACTGTAATATAACAACGTATATGTACAATACTACCATACATACACTACGCACGATAAACGATACTCCACGTCCGATCCACGCAATTGGGACAAGATGGCATGCATCAACCAAGTTAGCGACTCTGACCACCAAATCCCGTTAGTCGCCTTTTACGAGAAGCATAGTTGCCTCCTACGTTGTTTGTAAAATACAGTTTTTTATTACGCAAGCACAGGCAAACTGTTGACAGAAAAAAACAGTCCCCTTCGGCACACGATGACACGGAATCAGCCAAGTCACCTAGCCCGACAACCCGACCCGTTCCTTAGGGCCCACTGTTTATTAATCAGATGTGGAGCGGGAAGTATATTTTCAGGGGGCAGGATATTATTTCCGGCACATCCAGGATATCCAACCAATAGTTAAACAACGTTGTGTCGAAGTTGAAGGGGCCTTCGTAAATGCTTCGAATTATCCGAGGTTCGACAAAACCGAAAATGATGAATATAGAAGGTGTGAGTGAGTGAGTGAGTTGGGTTTAACGCCGCTTTTAACAGTATTCCAGTTATATCGCGGCGTGTCAGCTTAATGTTGGAGGAAAGCCCGAAGTGATGCAGGTCTCAGACGTTTACCACTTCGGGGAAACCCACGAGCACATAATCGGGGCGAACCGGAATTCGAACCCACAATCATAGGTTTCTGGCGTGCAAAAGGGACGCAACTCTGCACAGCGAATCGCGGCGCCTTAGACGACTGGGCCACCCGTGCCCCCTGAATATAGAAGGAATACACGGGGATCATGTTTATACTTCGTGAAAACCTTAAGTTTGACACATCATAGTTCGTCACAACGGTGTCAAGAAATGATTTAGAAGGACAAAGAAGGATGCCATGAACAACAGAACTCACGTCACATGTCTCGATTGTCCCTGTAGTGCAAAGCTCATCTCCAGTGCATGTTGTGTTTCGTGTAACTGAACCTTCTTGAACATTAATATTTGGCACTGAAAAAAAAGCAGAAGTCTTTGACTAATATAACTACCTGGCTTTTCTATCAGAAACAGTCACCACCCTCTGTCTCTTGGTGTGTTGATTGAGCGTTGATATCACAAGCACTATTCACCATTGGTAAGTAATCTTTCACATATTTGCCCGGGATACTTCCCCGGAAACCTATACATTGGACCTAGTTCACGTGAATGTCTTAAGTACCTTTAGAATCAGATCAAAGTGTTTGGAATAACCCAGTTGATAATACACATGTTTTCTCATAGCAGGAACGATTCACAATACACCACATGAGTGAGTGAATGAATATGCCTTTACGCCGCTTTTATCATTTATCCAGCAATATCAAGGCGGGGGACACCAGAAATGGGCTTCACATATTGTACCCATGTCGGGAATCGAACCCGGGTTTTCGGCGTGACGAGCGAACGTTTTAACCACTAGGCTGCCCGACCGCTCCTTATATACACCACCTGAATTGTTTTATAGACTATACTTAGAAGTTGACGGGTGACAAAGTAGACACAATTTATGGATAACAACTTCTTTAATACTGTAAGGGCGACGTTTCGGTATTGATCCTTATACCATTGTCAAGCAAGTCTAAAGGCAACGTTTCGGTATAGATCCTTATACCTTTGTCAAGCAAGTCTTGCCTGACAACGGTATAAGGATATATACCCAAACGTCGCCTTTACAGTATTAAAGAAGTTGTTGTCCATAAATTGTGTCTACGTTGCGATACACATGTAGACTAAACACTAACTTCCTCCAACTCCAACTCCAGGGCTGACTGCCTTGCACGTGTCCCAGTCGATGTTCATGTCGGCAGTGGGGATGCAGGCTGGCAGGCTGCAGTCCGCTCCTAGGGTGATGGCACTGGGAAGTGTCATCTGGTACAGTTCTGAAACGAGCATCCGAAAATTCAAAACAAAAGAGTCCGATCAATCTTACAAAATGACATCCCTATTTTGATCCCGGTACGTGTACTCTGACATAGGTCATCATGTATGATTACAACTGCTAGACCCGCTCGTGAGCAACATCTACTGAGGTCGACATCTACCAACCCATGATTGAGATAACAGTATATATGCCCTGTCATAGACGTTAGGCCTCATAACGCAATGATGTACCCCCGCAAGTTGTGAGGGTTGTGAACATCAGAGTGACGCTGGCACTCACTCCCCATCCGTAAGTTGTGATGGCGATCAACGTCAGGTAGACGCCAGCACTCACTCCCCATCCGTAGGTTATGATGGTGATCAACATCAGGTAGATGCTAGCTTTCACTCCCCATCCGTAAGTTATGATGGCGATCAACATCATGTAGACGCTAGCAGTGACTCACCTCCGTTGTTTGTGATGGTGATCAACAACAGGTAGACGCTAGCAGTGACTCACCTCCGTTGTTTGTGATGGTGATCAACAACAGGTAGACGCTAGCAGTGACTCACCTCCGTTGTTTGTGATGGTGGTAAACAACAGGTAGACGCTAGATGTGACTCACCTCCGTTATTTGTGATGGTGGTAAACAACAGGTAGACGCTAGATGTGACTCACCTCCGTTGTTTGTGATGGTGGTAAACAACAGGTAGACGCTAGATGTGACTCACCTACGTTATTTGTGATGGTGATCAAGAACAGGTAGACGCTAGCAGTGACTCACCTCCGTTGTTTGTGATGGTGATCAACAACAGGTAGACGCTAGCAGTGACTCACCTCCGTTGTTTGTGATGATGGTAAACAACAGGTAGACGCTAGCAGTGACTCACCTCCGTTGTTTGTGATGGTGATCAACAACAGGTAGACGCTAGCAGTGACTCACCTCCGTTGTTTGTGATGGTGATCAACAACAGGTAGACGCTAGCAGTAACTCACCTCCGTTGTTTGTGATAGTGATAAACAACAAGTAGACGCTAGCAGTGACTCACCTCCGTTGTTTGTGATGGTGGTAAACAACAGGTAGACGCTAGCAGTGACTCACCTCCGTTGTTTGTGATGGTGGTAAACAACAAGTAGACGCTAGCAGTGACTCACCTCCGTTGTTTGTGATGGTGGTAAACAACAGGTAGACGCTAGCAGTGACTCACCTCCGTTGTTTGTGGTGGTGGTAAACAACAGGTAGACGCTAGCTGTGACTCACCTCCGTTGTTTGTGATGGTGGTAAACAACAGGTAGACGCTAGCAGTGACTCACCTCCGTTGTTTGTGATGGTGGTAAACAACAGGCAAACGCTAGCTGTGACTCACCTCCGTTGTTTGTGATTGTGATCAACAACAGGTAGACGCTAGCTGTGACTCACCTCCGTTGTTTGTGATGGCGATCAACAACAGGTAGACGCTAGCAGTGACTCACCTCCTTTGTTTGTGATGGTGATCAACTACAGGTAGACGCTAGCAGTGACTCACCTCCGTTGTTTGTGATGGTTAACAACAGGTAGACGCTAGCAGTGACTCACCTCCGTTGTTTGTGATGGTGGTAAACAACAGGTAGACGCTAGCAGTGACTCACCTCCGTTGTTTGTGATGGTGATCAACAACAGGTAGACGCTAGCAGTGACTCACCTCCGTTGTTTGTGATGGTGGTAAACAACAGGTAGACGCTAGCAGTGACTCACCTCCGTTGTTTGTGATGATGATAAACAACAAGTAGACGCTAGCAGTGACTCACCTCCGTTGTTTGTGAAGGTGGTAAACAACAGGTAGACGCTAGCAGTGACTCACCTCCGTTGTTTGTGATGGTGGTAAACAACAAGTAGACGCTAGCAGTGACTCACCTCCGTTGTTTGTGATGGTGGTAAACAACAGGTAGACGCTAGCAGTGACTCACCTCCGTTGTTTGTGGTGGTGGTAAACAACAGGTAGACGCTAGCTGTGACTCACCTCCGTTGTTTGTGATGGTGGTAAACAACAGGTAGACGCTAGCAGTGACTCACCTCCGTTATTTGTGATGGTGGTAAACAACAGGTAGACGCTAGCAGTGACTCACCTCCGTTGTTTGTGATGGTGGTAAACAACAGGTAGACGCTAGCAGTGACTCACCTCCGTTGTTTGTGATGGCGGTAAACAACAGGTAGACGCTAGCTGTGACTCACCTCCGTTGTTTGTGATGTTGGTAAACAACAGGCAGACGCTAGCTGTGACTCACCTCCGTTGTTTGTGATTGTGATCAACAACAGGTAGACGCTAGCTGTGACTCACCTCCGTTGTTTGTGATGGCGATCAACAACAGGTAGACGCTAGCAGTGACTCACCTCCTTTGTTTGTGATGGTGATCAACAACAGGTAGACGCTAGCAGTGACTCACCTCCGTTGTTTGTGATGGTTAACAACAGGTAGGCGCTAGCAGTGACTCACCTCCGTTATTTGTGATGGTGGTAAACAACAGGTAGACGCTAGCAGTGACTCACCTCCGTTGTTTGTGATGGTTAACAACAGGTAGACGCTAGCAGTGACTCACCTCCGTTGTTTGTGATGGTGATCAACAACAGGTAGACGCTAGCAGTTACTCACCTCCGTTGTTTGTGATGGTTAACAACAGGTAGACGCTAGCAGTGACTCACCTCCGTTGTTTGTGATGGTTAACAACAGGTAGACGCTAGCAGTGACTCACCTCCGTTATTTGTAATGGTGATCAACAACAGGTAGACGCTAGATGTGACTCACCTCCGTTGTTTGTGATGGCGGTAAACAACAGGTAGACGCTAGCTGTGACTCACCTCCGTTGTTTGTGATAGTGATCAACAACAGGTAGACGCTAGCTGTGACTCACCTCCGTTGTTTGTGATAGTGATCAACAACAGGTAGACGCTAGCTGTGACTCACCTCCGTTGTTTGTGATGGTGGTAAACAACAGGTAGACGCTAGCAGTTACTCACCTCCGTTGTTTGTGATGGTGGTAAACAACAGGTAGACGCTAGCAGTGACTCACCTCCGTTGTTTGTGATGGTGATCAACAACATGTAGACGCTAGCAGTGACTCACCTCCGTTGTTTGTGATGGTGGTAAACAACAGGTAGACGCTAGCAGTGACTCACCTCCGTTGTTTGTGATGGTGGTAAACAACAGGTAGACGCTAGCAGTGACTCACCTCCGTTGTTTGTGATGGTGGGAAACAACAGGCAGACGCTAGCAGTGACTCACCTCCGTTATTTGTGATGGCGGTAAACAACAGGTAGACGCTAGCAGTGACTCACCTCCGTTGTTTGTGATGGTGGTAAACAACAGGTAGACGCTAGCAGTGACTCACCTCCGTTGTTTGTGATTGTGATCAACAACAGGCAGACGCTAGCAGTGACTCACCTCCGTTATTTGTGATGGCGGTAAACAACAGGTAGACGCTAGCAGTGACTCACCTCCGTTGTTTGTGATGGTGGTAAACAACAGGTAGACGCTAGCAGTGACTCACCTCCGTTGTTTGTGATGGTGGTAAACAACAGGTAGACGCTAGCAGTGACTCACCTCCGTTGTTTGTGATGGTGGGAAACAACAGGCAGACGCTAGCAGTGACTCACCTACGTTATTTGTGATGGCGGTAAACAACAGGTAGACGCTAGCAGTGACTTACCTCCGTTATTTGTGATGGCGGTAAACAACAGGTAGACGCTAGCAGTGACTCACCCCCGGATCCGTAGGCTGTGAGAGTGGTAAATCGTGGTATAGTGATCTGCTGTTGACTGCTATCTTCCCCATCAAGAAAGGTGTTATAATCCCCGACAATAGCGTACATGTCTTGCAAAAGTAATGTCCTGTTGAGTGGTAAGAAAAGCCAAATTTCAATTTTAACTTTTAGAATGAATGTTTTTACATCAAGATAAGTTTATATAGGTAAATTATTTAGTCACATGAGGGTAAAAGTTCAAGCTTTAGGGTTTTCTTCATCAATTATTATATAACTTTAATGAACACTTACGATCACTGATCATCTCTACAAATCTATCAACACCCACCACATTGCTCTTGGAACGTTTACTCATGATCATGGTCGGTATCTGTTTCAACTTACGGTTCGAGCCAACTCTCAGCACATTGCTTGGACGTGGCGATGGTCGTTTCATCAATCAATATACCTGAGCAACTCGGGACAGGGAAATTATCAGGCTTGAAATGTACGAATCCTGGAGTTGTACACGAAGTGACGTCCGAGCCACCCACCATACGCTTGGCGGTGGTTGTCAGCTCACTGTAGCGGCATTCTGGAATTCAGTATGAAGCATAAAAATCAGTTTGTATCTTTACGTAGCAGTCAGCATCCCGCCGTGATATATCAGATATAACGTAAACGATTGCGTTAGACCTAACCTGGACACTTTCTTTTGTGCCCAATTCTTGACTGTGTGCGATTACAGCAACAAAATGTGAACTGGTGTTATAATTATTGCATGAAATATGCCAGAGCTACACGATTTGTATTAGGTCTGGGGCGAGTCCCATTTTACTACCCGGGTACCCACCCCCTAGTACCTGACCCTAACAGGGTACCCGCTGTAGGTCACAAGAGAGGGGTACAAAATGTCTGCCTGGGAAACGTTTGACCATACGCCTGTCAAAATATATTTAGATACATGTATAATCCGACCTGGTCATGCATACACTGAAGTTGACTTAAGTTATATAATTATGCAAACATATAAAGTCAGAAGGATTGTGTGTATTGTCAGAACGAAATTTGTCACTTATAGTGTAACCATAGAGTTCTGAATATGTTTTACCATTAAACAATATAAACACGTGATTTACTACGCGTCCGGGTAGTCCTTTGGGTATCCGGGTACTACTCAGTACCCACCCGACCCGAGTACCCTAGTTACCCGTCCCAGCCCTAATTTGTATTTATGAGTGACGGGGACAGCCTACGTGGTCTAGTAGTAGTGCTTCCGCCCGGAGAGCGGAAGGTCCGGGGTTCGATCCCCGGTCGCGTCATACCAAAATACGTTAAAAGATGGTACTTGTTGTTACCCTGCCTGTCGCTCGGCATTAAGGGGGTAAAGCAAGGACTGGTCGGCTTGGAGTCAGCATATTGTGTCTGAATGGGATGTTCATTTTTAACTGCGGCTTAATATCTCATGAGATAGCACTATATAATAGGCAAATACATGTAGTGCAATAATCTTGGACGCGACCTTAAACCCCATTTCACCTCACCCACAATAGTCACCATTTGCTTTCATTCGCTAAAGAGGACCAGTGACTGCTATGTTTAATCTTTCAATCGCAGCCTACGAGAAATCAGCCACCGTACACGCCAGTACTGGTCTGGTCGAACCGAGTCATTCGTGTCATTCCGGGACAACCCGAATAGCGACTGGTGCCCCTCTCGTGGCCAATTTTGCGACTTGTTTCCAAACCGGCATAGCTGAAAGAATTGTCAACTCGTTGCGTAATGACTCACGTATATTTCCCCTATATATCATACATATTCCAGATGCTATTTAAAACACATCGGGACTTACGGTATTATGCAGTATGATTGACCACATTTAATTGTATCTTGGGTATATTTTTAAATGTAAGACATACGTAATAAAAAACATTATTCATGAAAGATTCTTTGACATTAGTACTTTAAGTCATACGCGCATTCTGATTTGTTTGTCGTATTTCCACACATAACATTCATGGTTGAATCTTCTAGCAGGTTACGGAAAAGGACGAGTGGTGACGAATGGAACCGAGTGTGTTGCAACGTAGACAGGTATAATAAGTACGCTTTACAATGCATCTAATGTCATATATTTCACTTGTCACTTTACTGCCGAAATATTGCCAATACATTGCTGTCGATTATATTCATTGGCCGAGAAGCGGTCACGTTCCATTCGACAGAAACGCATATTGACTCCAAGTCACGTGAGACAATTTCCGGCATTGACTTGAGTTGCTAATTATAAAAATAGAATGGGAATTCCCCTGATATGGTATTCCCAAAACCTAGGTCAATCAGGTGTCTCCGTTTGTTAAAACCTCCTAACGCTATTATACCTGCCATTGTTTGATATGTTCAATCTGCTTTTGCCTTATACAATATATCATTATTATACGTCAATGCTACCCAGGCGCTACTGGCACGATGCCAGGGATCCACTAAAGATCGAGGGGATGCGGAAGAATATCAACCGCCAACTGGCCAACCGAGTCAAAGAGCTCGGCGGTACAATAGTGCCACATCCCCAGATCCTGGCATCAGACAAGACATGGTACGCCTGGGAGGGCTTCCACCTCAGTGACAAAGGACTGTGTGTGTTTACGGACAATTTATTGCATGCCCTGGCGCTTGTTTTGCGCCAGTAACGATGTTATCTCCACAAGTTAGTGTTTCTTTTCAGTACATAGGCAAGCTGGGCAACAATGCTATCTCCGCATATCGCGTGGCCCTTGGTGTGGGGTAGCACTCTGGTGCTTTGTGGCGGGGTTCTTGTGGGCTACACTGCTAGTAACAAAATAACTTGCTTCCAAATTAATACTCGTGCTTAAAGCTAACTGCTTTTCAGCGGAAACCTTTCCGGGGTTACCTGCTTCTCAGTGGGAAGCTTGTCTTTCCCGACTTTTCAGCCGGGGAATCGTAAAATAACATACGTTGGGGCAAACAATTGCCACGTATATGGGCCCGGCGGCGGAAGTCGTCTTGTCAAGCGGAAGCTGACAGTTGGGTCCGCGGCGGTAGTCGCACAATGGTTTTGCTACTTGGGCCAGGCAGTGGGATCTGCTTTGGCCGGCTACCTGGGGCCGGGCAGCGGTAGTCTGACTTAGGCCAGCAGCGGTAGCTGCTTTTGGCAGCGTGGTAGTTGCCAAGCAATGGTAGCGTTTAAATATGCTACCGTGGGGGCCGGACAGCGGTAGCAGTCTCAGGCCAGCAGCGCTAGCTGCGAATCGCCGTTGGCCACGCTAGTGGCCATGGCAACGGTAGCATTGTGGTATACACAACTAGCAGCTTAGTAGCCCACTAGTACCTGCACACCCTCGGCCATTTAACCCAATCTCATCTTTTTGGCACGGGTATCCACGGCTCGGTGGCCCGTGCCTCTCCTTGGCATATCGCGGGATAATTATAAAAATGGGAATTCCCCTGATATGGTATTCCCAAAACCTAAGTCAAACAGGTGTCTCCGTTTGTTGAAACCTCCTAACGTTATTATACCTGCCATTGTTTGATATGTTGAATCTGCTTTTGCCTTATACAATATATCATTATTATACACGTGTGAGACACAGCTATACTTTCCTTTATAAGTTTGGTTACATCTTTCCAACGATTACTCATTCCCATGGCCCATTCCCCCCATGTTCATTTCTCAAACTCATAACAAATGAAGCACGACGCCTGGCGCCAGGTGAGGTGAGGTGAAATTGGGTATCGCGTCCAAGATTATTGCACTTATATAGCGACGTGCATGTACGTGTGTGTGTTTGTGTGGCTGCTTGTACTAGTCCGGACTGATGCCGATTTATAGTGCTAGCTCACTGAGATACCATGCCGTAGTTTAACATGAATATCACACTCAGACACAGTATACTGACTCCGAGCCGTCCAGTCCTTGTTTTAGCCCCTTAATGCCGAGCGCCAGACAGGGTAACAACAAGTACCATCTTTTAACGTCTTTTGGTATGACGCGGCCGGGGATCGAACCCCGGACCTTCCGCTCTCCGGGCGGACGCTCAACCACTAGACCACGGAGGCGGTACCTGGCGCCAGGCGATGATAAAGCAATTGTAGACCTTCTAAGATGTCAATAACCGTTTTTATGAACCAATGAAAAACAGGTATTAACCTCATATTAAGTCTACACTTGTTTGTGGGCAATATTCCTCTGTACAATATTACTCTGTACGATGGAATATAGTTACTAAGTATGGGATAAACACGTCAAAGGGTTTTTATGAGATTTAAAACCCGAATCCAAGGGAATAAACCGAGGGGCTTCAGTTATACCGAGGACGAGGGTTATAAAACCTTGTAGAAACCCAAGGGTGTGTGTTTTATCTAACTCTTAAACCGAAAACTTAAAACAACATTTATCAACACTTTAGGTTTCAACATACTTTCCATGAACCTGAGGAAACGGGCTAAAATATATGTTGCTGGTGTACGGGTACTTGAAAAAAAACATTCTTAAAAGCATTGTGAGTTATCAGCGCCTCTGTAGCCTAGTGCTACACTCACTTGGCGGTTGATGCGGTTGATGCGGTTGATGAGGTTGCATGTTCGATGCGCGGGAATAGAAAGAAAACATTTGTCATTTCATTTGTCATTTCGTTACATTATGTTCAAATGCAACATAATTTTCAACCCCGAGAAATGTTGTATTATTAAAATCCCGTGGATAACATAACATCCTATTTTTATGACATTTAACCTGACTGGAGAACAATAGGATGACGTCACTGGAGGTTTGTTATTGGCTAAAAGACACCACTTGGTGAAAGGAAGGGTAGGGAAGGGAACGGGACATATGCAAAAATGTTTATGAAGAAACAACCCCATGTGATGTTTTGCTACTGTCCCGTGTGCATGACGTACATATACGTGTGATGTGAAAGGAATACATGATCCATGCCACTATCACACTTACTAATGTTTGAGGTTGTAGCTGAGGTTGTTGCAGATGTTGTTGCTGAAGTGGTTACTGACGTTGTGGCAGAAGTAGTGGCTGAAGTGGTTGCTGATGTTGTTGGAGAGGTTGTCGCAGAGGTTGTAGCTGAAGTGGTAGCTGATGTTGTTGCTGACGTGGTTACTGACGTTGTGGCAGATGTAGTTGCAGACGTAATAGGTGACGTAGTTGCAGAGGTTGTTGTAGTTGTGATGGACGTTGTAGCCGACGTTGTGGCTGAAGAAGTAGCTGATGTGGTCGGTGATGTCGTTGCAGACGTAGTCGCTGATGTTGTTGCAGACGTAGTAGGTGACGTAGTTGCAGAGGTTGTTGTAGTGGCTGACGTTGTTGCAGATGTAGTTGCAGAAGTAGTGGCTGAAGTGGTTGCTGATGTTGTTGGAGAGGTTGTCGCAGAGGTTGTAGCTGAAGTGGTAGCTGATGTTGTTGCAGAGGTTGTTGTAGTTGTGATGGACGTTGTAGCCGACGTTGTGGCTGAAGTAGTGGCGGAAGTAGTAGCTGATGTGGTCGCTGATGTCGTTGCAGACGTAGTCGCTGATGTTGTTGCAGACGTAGTAGGTGACGTAGTTGCAGAGGTTGTTGTAGTGGCTGACGTTGTTGCAGATGTAGTTGCAGAAGTAGTGGCTGAAGTGGTAGCTGAAGTGGTTGCTGATGTTGTTGGAGAGGTTGTCGCAGAGGTTGTAGCTGAAGTGGTAGCTGATGTTGTTGCTGAAGTGGTTACTGACGTTGTGGCAGATGTAGTTGCAGACGTAGTAGGTGACGTAGTTGCAGAGGTTGTTGTAGTTGTGATGGACGTTGTAGCCGACGTTGTGGCTGAAGTAGTAGCTGATGTGGTCGGTGATGTCGTTGCAGACGTAGTGGCTGATGTTGTTGCAGACGTAGTAGGTGACGTAGTTGCAGAGGTTGTTGCAGTTGTGATGGACGTTGTAGCCGACGTTGTGGCTGAAGTAGTGGCGGAAGTAGTAGCTGATGTGGTCGCTGATGTCGTTGCAGACGTAGTGGCTGATGTTGTTGCAGACGTAGTAGGTGACGTAGTTGCAGAGGTTGTTGTAGTTGTGATGGACGTTGTAGCCGACGTTGTGGCTGAAGTAGTGGCGGAAGTAGTAGCTGATGTGGTCGCTGATGTCGTTGCAGACGTAGTGGCTGATGTTGTTGCAGACGTAGTAGGTGACGTAGTTGTAGAGGTTGTTGTAGTGGCTGACGTTGTTGCAGATGAAGTTGCAGAAGTAGTGGCTGAAGTGGTTGCTGATGTTGTTGGAGAGGTTGTCGCAGAGGTTGTAGCTGAAGTGGTAGCTGATGTTGTTGCTGAAGTGGTTACTGACGTTGTGGCAGATGTAGTTGCAGACGTAGTAGGTGACGTAGTTGCAGAGGTTGTTGTAGTTGTGATGGACGTTGTAGCCGACGTCGTGGCTGAAGTAGTAGCTGATGTGGTCGCTGATGTCGTTGCAGACGTAGTGGCTGATGTTGTTGCAGACGTAGTAGGTGACGTAGTTGCAGAGGTTGTTGTAGTGGCTGACGTTGTTGCAGATGTAGTTGCAGAAGTAGTGGCTGAAGTGGTAGCTGAAGTGGTTGCTGATGTTGTTGGAGAGGTTGTCGCAGAGGTTGTAGCTGAAGTGGTAGCTGATGTTGTTGCTGAAGTGGTTACTGACGTTGTGGCAGATGTAGTTGCAGACGTAGTAGGTGACGTAGTTGCAGAGGTTGTTGTAGTTGTGATGGACGTTGTAGCCGACGTTGTGGCTGAAGTAGTAGCTGATGTGGTCGCTGATGTCGTTGCAGACGTAGTGGCTGACGTTGTTGCAGACGTAGTAGGTGACGTAGTTGCAGAGGTTGTTGTAGTGGCTGACGTTGTTGCAGATGTAGTTGCAGAAGTAGTGGCTGAAGTGGTAGCTGAGGTGGTTGCTGATGTTGTTGGAGAGGTTGTCGCAGAGGTTGTAGCTGAAGTGGTAGCTGATGTTGTTGCTGAAGTGGTTACTGACGTTGTGGCAGATGTTGTTGCAGACGTAGTAGGTGACGTAGTTGCAGAGGTTGTTGTAGTTGTGATGGACGTTGTAGCCGACGTTGTGGCTGAAGTAGTGGCGGAAGTAGTAGCTGATGTGGTCGCTGATGTAGTTGCAGACGTAGTGGCTGATGTTGTTGCAGACGTAGTAGGTGACGTAGTTGCAGAGGTTGTTGTAGTGGCTGACGTTGTTGCAGATGTAGTTGCAGAAGTAGTGGCTGAAGTGGTAGCTGAAGTGGTTGCTGATGTTGTTGGAGAGGTTGTCGCAGAGGTTGTAGCTGAAGTAGTAGCTGATGTTGTTGCTGAAGTGGTAACTGACGTTGTGGCAGATGTAGTTGCAGACGTAGTAGGTGACGTAGTTGCAGAGGTTGTTGTAGTTGTGATGGACGTTGTAGCCGACGTTGTGGCTGAAGTAGTAGCTGATGTGGTCGCTGATGTCGTTGCAGACGTAGTGGCTGATGTTGTTGCAGACGTAGTAGGTGACGTAGTTGCAGAGGTTGTTGTAGTGGCTGACGTTGTTGCAGATGTAGTTGCAGAAGTAGTGGCTGAAGTGGTAGCTGAAGTGGTTGCTGATGTTGTTGGAGAGGTTGTCGCAGAGGTTGTAGCTGAAGTGGTAGCTGATGTTGTTGCTGAAGTGGTTACTGACGTTGTGGCAGATGTAGTTGCAGACGTAGTAGGTGACGTAGTTGCAGAGGTTGTTGTAGTTGTGATGGACGTTGTAGCCGACGTTGTGGCTGAAGTAGTAGCTGATGTGGTCGCTGATGTCGTTGCAGACGTAGTGGCTGATGTTGTTGCAGACGTAGTAGGTGACGTAGTTGCAGAGGTTGTTGTAGTGGCTGACGTTGTTGCAGATGTAGTTGCAGAAGTAGTGGCTGAAGTGGTAGCTGAGGTGGTTGCTGATGTTGTTGGAGAGGTTGTCGCAGAGGTTGTAGCTGAAGTGGTAGCTGATGTTGTTGCTGAAGTGGTTACTGACGTTGTGGCAGATGTTGTTGCAGACGTAGTAGGTGACGTAGTTGCAGAGGTTGTTGTAGTTGTGATGGACGTTGTAGCCGACGTTGTGGCTGAAGTAGTGGCGGAAGTAGTAGCTGATGTGGTCGCTGATGTAGTTGCAGACGTAGTGGCTGATGTTGTTGCAGACGTAGTAGGTGACGTAGTTGCAGAGGTTGTTGTAGTGGCTGACGTTGTTGCAGATGTAGTTGCAGAAGTAGTGGCTGAAGTGGTAGCTGAAGTGGTTGCTGATGTTGTTGGAGAGGTTGTCGCAGAGGTTGTAGCTGAAGTGGTAGCTGATGTTGTTGCTGAAGTGGTTACTGACGTTGTGGCAGATGTAGTTGCAGACGTAGTAGGTGACGTAGTTGCAGAGGTTGTTGTAGTTGTGATGGACGTTGTAGCCGACGTTGTGGCTGAAGTAGTAGCTGATGTGGTCGGTGATGTCGTTGCAGACGTAGTGGCTGATGTTGTTGCAGACGTAGTAGGTGACGTAGTTGCAGAGGTTGTTGTAGTGGCTGACGTTGTTGCAGATGTAGTTGCAGAAGTAGTGGCTGAAGTGGTTGCTGATGTTGTTGGAGAGGTTGTCGCAGAGGTTGTAGCTGAAGTGGAAGCTGATGTTGTTGCAGAGGTTGTTGTAGTTGTGATGGACGTTGTAGCCGACGTTGTGGCTGAAGTAGTGGCGGAAGTAGTAGCTGATGTGGTCGCTGATGTCGTTGCAGACGTAGTCGCTGATGTTGTTGCAGACGTAGTAGGTGACGTAGTTGCAGAGGTTGTTGTAGTGGCTGACGTTGTTGCAGATGTAGTTGCAGAAGTAGTGGCTGAAGTGGTAGCTGAAGTGGTTGCTGATGTTGTTGGAGAGGTTGTCGCAGAGGTTGTAGCTGAAGTGGTAGCTGATGTTGTTGCTGAAGTGGTTACTGACGTTGTGGCAGATGTAGTTGCAGACGTAGTAGGTGACGTAGTTGCAGAGGTTGTTGTAGTTGTGATGGACGTTGTAGCCGACGTTGTGGCTGAAGTAGTAGCTGATGTGGTCGCTGATGTCGTTGCAGACGTAGTGGCTGATGTTGTTGCAGACGTAGTAGGTGACGTAGTTGCAGAGGTTGTTGTAGTTGTGATGGACGTTGTAGCCGACGTTGTGGCTGAAGTAGTGGCGGAAGTAGTAGCTGATGTGGTCGCTGATGTCGTTGCAGACGTAGTGGCTGATGTTGTTGCAGACGTAGTAGGTGACGTAGTTGCAGAGGTTGTTGTAGTTGTGATGGACGTTGTAGCCGACGTTGTGGCTGAAGTAGTGGCGGAAGGAGTAGCTGATGTGGTCGCTGATGTCGTTGCAGACGTAGTCGCTGATGTTGTTGCAGACGTAGTAGGTGACGTAGTTGCAGAGGTTGTTGTAGTGGCTGACGTTGTTGCAGATGTAGTTGCAGAAGTAGTGGCTGAAGTGGTAGCTGAGGTGGTTGCTGATGTTGTTGGAGAGGTTGTCGCAGAGGTTGTAGCTGAAGTGGTAGCTGATGTTGTTGCTGAAGTGGTTACTGACGTTGTGGCAGATGTTGTTGCAGACGTAGTAGGTGACGTAGTTGCAGAGGTTGTTGTAGTTGTGATGGACGTTGTAGCCGACGTTGTGGCTGAAGTAGTGGCGGAAGTAGTAGCTGATGTGGTCGCTGATGTAGTTGCAGACGTAGTGGCTGATGTTGTTGCAGACGTAGTAGGTGACGTAGTTGCAGAGGTTGTTGTAGTGGCTGACGTTGTTGCAGATGTAGTTGCAGAAGTAGTGGCTGAAGTGGTAGCTGAAGTGGTTGCTGATGTTGTTGGAGAGGTTGTCGCAGAGGTTGTAGCTGAAGTGGTAGCTGATGTTGTTGCTGAAGTGGTTACTGACGTTGTGGCAGATGTTGTTGCAGACGTAGTAGGTGACGTAGTTGCAGAGGTTGTTGTAGTGGCTGACGTTGTTGCAGATGTAGTTGCAGAAGTAGTGGCTGAAGTGGTTGCTGATGTTGTTGGAGAGGTTGTCGCAGAGGTTGTAGCTGAAGTGGTAGCTGATGTTGTTGCAGAGGTTGTTGTAGTTGTGATGGACGTTGTAGCCGACGTTGTGGCTGACGTAGTGGCGGAAGTAGTAGCTGATGTGGTCGCTGATGTCGTTGCAGACGTAGTGGCTGATGTTGTTGCAGACGTAGTAGGTGACGTAGTTGCAGAGGTTGTTGTAGTGGCTGACGTTGTTGCAGATGTAGTTGCAGAAGTAGTGGCTGAAGTGGTAGCTGAAGTGGTTGCTGATGTTGTTGGAGAGGTTGTCGCAGAGGTTGTAGCTGAAGTGGTAGCTGATGTTGTTGCTGAAGTGGTTACTGACGTTGTGGCAGATGTAGTTGCAGACGTAGTAGGTGACGTAGTTGCAGAGGTTGTTGTAGTTGTGATGGACGTTGTAGCCGACGTTGTGGCTGAAGTAGTGGCGGAAGTAGTAGCTGATGTGGTCGCTGATGTCGTTGCAGACGTAGTGGCTGATGTAGTTGGAGACGTAGTAGATGACGTAGTTGCAGAGGTTGTTGTAGTTGTGATGGACGTTGTAGCCGACGTTGTGGCTGAAGTAGTGGCTGAAGTAGTAGCTGATGTGGTCGCTGATGTCGTTGCAGACGTAGTGGCTGATGTTGTTGCAGACGTAGTAGGTGACGTAGTTGCAGAGGTTGTTGTAGTGGCTGACGTTGTTGCAGATGTAGTTGCAGAAGTAGTGGCTGAAGTGGTAGCTGAGGTGGTTGCTGATGTTGTTGGAGAGGTTGTCGCAGAGGTTGTAGCTGAAGTGGTAGCTGATGTTGTTGCTGAAGTGGTTACTGACGTTGTGGCAGATGTTGTTGCAGACGTAGTAGGTGACGTAGTTGCAGAGGTTGTTGTAGTTGTGATGGACGTTGTAGCCGACGTTGTGGCTGAAGTAGTAGCTGATGTGGTCGCTGATGTCGTTGCAGACGTAGTGGCTGATGTTGTTGCAGACGTAGTAGGTGACGTAATTGCAGAGGTTGTTGTAGTTGTGATGGACGTTGTAGCCGACGTTGTGGCTGAAGTAGTGGCTGAAGTAGTAGCTGATGTGGTCGCTGATGTCGTTGCAGACGTAGTGGCTGATGTTGTTGCAGACGTAGTAGGTGACGTAGTTGCAGAGGTTGTTGTAGTTGTGATGGACGTTGGAGCCGACGTTGTGGATGAAGTAGTGGCTGAAGTAGTAGCTGATGTGGTCGGTGATGTCGTTGCAGACGTAGTGGCTGATGTTGTTGCAGACGTAGTAGGTGACGTAGTTGCAGAGGTAGTTGTAGTAGCTGACGTTGTTGCAGATGAAGTTGCAGAAGTAGTGGCTGAAGTGGTTGCTGATGTTGTTGGAGAGGTGGTCGCAGAGGTTGTAGCTGAAGTAGTAGCTGATGTTGTTGCTGAAGTGGTTACTGACGTTGTGGCAGATGTAGTTGCAGACGTAGTAGGTGACGTAGTTGCAGAGGTAGTTGTAGTTGTGATGGACGTTGTAGCCGACGTTGTGGCTGAAGTAGTAGCTGATGTGGTCGCTGATGTCGTTGCAGACGTAGTGGCTGATGTTGTTGCAGACGTAGTAGGTGACGTAGTTGCAGAGGTTGTTGTAGTGGCTGACGTTGTTGCAGATGTAGTTGCAGAAGTAGTGGCTGAAGTGGTAGCTGAGGTGGTTGCTGATGTTGTTGGAGAGGTTGTCGCAGAGGTTGTAGCTGAAGTGGTAGCTGATGTTGTTGCTGAAGTGGTTACTGACGTTGTGGCAGATGTAGTTGCAGACGTAGTAGGTGACGTAGTTGCAGAGGTTGTTGTAGTTGTGATGGACGTTGTAGCCGACGTTGTGGCTGAAGTAGTAGCTGATGTGGTCGGTGATGTCGTTGCAGACGTAGTTGCAGACGTAGTGGCTGATGTTGTTGCAGACGTAGTAGTTGTCGTTGTTGCAGAGGTTGTTGTAGTGGCTGACGTTGTTGCAGATGTAGTTGCAGAAGTAGTGGCTGAAGTGGTAGCTGAAGTGGTTGCTGATGTTGTTGGAGAGGTTGTCGCAGAGGTTGTAGCTGAAGTGGTAGCTGATGTTGTTGCTGAAGTGGTTACTGACGTTGTGGCAGATGTAGTTGCAGACGTAGTAGGTGACGTAGTTGCAGAGGTTGTTGTAGTGGCTGACGTTGTTGCAGATGTAGTTGCAGAAGTAGTGGCTGAAGTGGTTGCTGATGTTGTTGGAGAGGTTGTCGCAGAGGTTGTAGCTGAAGTGGTAGCTGATGTTGTTGCAGAGGTTGTTGTAGTTGTGATGGACGTTGTAGCCGACGTTGTGGCTGAAGTAGTGGCGGAAGTAGTAGCTGATGTGGTCGCTGATGTCGTTGCAGACGTAGTGGCTGATGTTGTTGCAGACGTAGTAGGTGACGTAGTTGCAGAGGTTGTTGTAGTGGCTGACGTTGTTGCAGATGTAGTTGCAGAAGTAGTGGCTGAAGTGGTAGCTGAAGTGGTTGCTGATGTTGTTGGAGAGGTTGTCGCAGAGGTTGTAGCTGAAGTGGTAGCTGATGTTGTTGCTGAAGTGGTTACTGACGTTGTGGCAGATGTAGTTGCAGACGTAGTAGGTGACGTAGTTGCAGAGGTTGTTGTAGTTGTGATGGACGTTGTAGCCGACGTTGTGGCTGAAGTAGTAGCTGATGTGGTCGCTGATGTCGTTGCAGACGTAGTCGCTGATGTTGTTGCAGACGTAGTAGGTGACGTAGTTGCAGAGGTTGTTGTAGTGGCTGACGTTGTTGCAGATGTAGTTGCAGAAGTAGTGGCTGAAGTGGTTGCTGATGTTGTTGGAGAGGTTGTCGCAGAGGTTGTAGCTGAAGTGGTAGCTGATGTTGTTGCTGACGTGGTTACTGACGTTGTGGCAGATGTAGTTGCAGACGTAGTAGGTGACGTAGTTGCAGAGGTTGTTGTAGTTGTGATGGACGTTGTAGCCGACGTTGTGGCTGAAGTAGTGGCGGAAGTAGTAGCTGATGTGGTCGGTGATGTCGTTGTAGACGTAGTGGCTGATGTTGTTGCAGATGTAGTTGCAGAAGTAGTGGCTGAGGTTGTAGCTGAAGTGGTAGCTGATGTTGTTGGAGAGATTGTCGCAGAGGTTGTAGCTGAAGTGGTAGCTGATGTTGTTGCTGAAGTGGTGAGTGACGTTGTGGCTGATGTAGTTGCAGACGTAGTAGGTGACGTAGTTGCAGAGGTTGTTGAAGTTGTGATGGACGTTGAAGCCGACGTTGTGGCTGAAGTAGTGGCGGAAGTAGTAGCTGATGTGGTCGCTGATGTCGTTGCAGACGTAGTGGCTGATGTTGTTGCAGACGTAGTAGGTGACGTAGTTGCAGAGGTTGTTGTAGTGGCTGACGTTGTCGCTGATGTAGTTGCAGAAGTAGTGGCTGAAGTGGTAGCTGAAGTGGTTGCTGATGTTGTTGGAGAGGTTGTCGCAGAGGTTGTAGCTGAAGTGGTAGCTGATGTTGTAGCTGAAGTGGTTACTGACGTTGTCGCAGATGTAGTTGCAGACGTAGTAGGTGACGTAGTTGCAGAGGTTGTTGTAGTTGTGATGGACGTTGTAGCCGACGTTGTGGCTGAAGAAGTGGCGGAAGTAGTGGCTGATGTTGTTGCAGATGTAGTTGCAGAAGTAGTGGCTGAGGTTGTAGCTGAAGTGGTAGCTGATGTTGTTGGAGAGATTGTCGCAGAGGTTGTAGCTGAAGTGGTAGCTGATGTTGTTGCTGAAGTGGTGAGTGACGTTGTGGCAGATGTAGTTGCAGACGTAGTAGGTGACGTAGTTGCAGAGGTTGTTGTAGTTGTGATGGACGTTGTAGCCGACGTTGTGGCTGAAGTAGTGGCTGAAGTAGTAGCTGATGTGGTCGCTGATGTCGTTGGAGACGTAGTGGCTGAATTGGTAGCTGATGTTGTTGCAGATGTAGTGGCTGAAGTGGTTGCTGATGTTGTTTGTGAAGTTGTTGGCTGCAAGACTATTGGATCACATGCTGGATTGGCGTATCCTGGGAAGAATTTCGCATCTGAAGGAAATAACATTGTGTACTGTTAAAGGGCAAGTAATCTGAAAAACATAACTGCTATTTTGTTGCGACCATGAATTTTCCTCGATACATTTAGTCAATATCCGAGAGAGAAAAATTCATAATATTTGTATTTAAATAAATCCAAGTGAAAATGCTAAAATCACATGCTCCGTAATCGGCTTCTAAAACAAACCCATTTGGGGCGTGGCGTAAAGCACCGGCCGACCGTCATAAATGATTTCATTGGCTCATAGGTTTGCCGCGTCTGTTTTGTGATTCTAAGCAGTTATACAATCGTTATGTTGCAATCCTCAGAAGCAAATGTTGTGCAACGATTCTGTCATGAAACATCCAAACAGGTTTTCAAGCACCCCGTGCATATCGTGCACATGACTGCATGCCTCTGCACGTTCATGATGCTATGTATTGTCCTGTATGGGTTACCCAATCATTGTGTAATCATTTATTTGTTGAAAGCAAATTTTTAGTAGTATGTTTTGTATTAATTTATGTTGACCGCTACCATCACCAGTCATTTAATTTTTTTTTGTTTAATGCCGCACTTGGCATTTGCCAGCTATATGATAGCAACCTGTAAATAATAGTCTAGACCAGCCAACCAGATATTGATATGAAGTCGACGACCTTGTACATCAGATCGCCTCTTAAGACGAACAGGGGCGGTCGGATAGCCTAGTGGGTAAAGAGTTCGCCCGTCACGGCGATGACCCGGGTTCGATTCCCGACATGGGTACAATGTGTGGAGCCCATTTCTGGTGTCCCCCGCCGTGATATTGCTGGGATATTGCTAAAAGCGGCGTAAAGCCATACTCACTTACTCTTAAGACGAACAAAGGTTGTTGGAGACCCATAACCCGAAATTCCATCCCCCCAAAACAGTTAAAGGTCGATATTTAAACTCATTTCTACATATTCCAAAACCAAGTATTTCAATAACGCCTGCCCACTGCTTGAAGCAAAACGAAAGGTTTCATTTTCTTTTGAAATCAGATGAGACACAATTTGATATCGGACAGTACATGGCAGTTGTTATTGCTCGTGTCTTTTCGGGAAGAGCTCAAACAGAAGACGTTTACGTGTTACATTAATCAATGATTTATTGACAACATCGGGATAATTGGATGGTTTCACAGAAAAATAGGTGCAAGGATCCTGTGATCGTGAATTCCAGAGTTTTAGATTTTAACTGTTATTTTATTCATTTGAGCTTTTGAAATATTATCATGAGTGAGTAAGGAGATAAACCTAGAGTTTTGAAATTTAACTTAAAATACGAGGTTTCTAATCTACAGTTAGACTACCTCAAATTTCAAAACAAAGTTAGTTAACCTCTATTATACCATGACGAGAAGGGCGCATTGAAAACGGTGCTCTCTTGGAAGGCGTACTTACACATAGACAAATAGATCAGCTGTCATAGAACGTGACGAACAGGGGTCACAGGTAGTGACAATTATAACATAATGTCACTGAAATTCAAGATTAATTACTCTTATTCTTAACTTGTTCAAAATAAAGGTTACAAAATACAGTTTTTCAAAAAGATCGAATTGACAAAATAACCCTCAAAACATATACATTTAATTTCATCGCAACCTGTTGCATATTTCACTGCAGACACGACAATGTCTTTGTTTTCCCTACATGGGTATATGGAAGGAAACACGACGGAAGTTTAATTAAAATTGAATTATTGAAAGTGTCCGGAAAAGCGTCGAGTTTTTCAAGTGTGTAATAGACGGGGAAAAAACAATGTCTTTTGCGCCGCCTTGTACAGGCAGATGGCGTCGATTTACTTTCGCACGTGATGCTCAAAGCTTTCTTTAGGTAGCAGTAGGTTTCGTATTTCTGCAAGGTTTCGGTGGCATGGCTTGTTCTTGGATCTGTCCCCCGTAGTGCAGCCAGATTTCCTGCTAAGTCTGTTTCAGGATATGAAAGCGGTCAGTGGAATTCAGCCAACAGGTGCCAAAAAGTCAAAGGTTCATGCTGGCAAATTTCTTGAGATCACATGTCCCTCCGCTATGCACAGGACAGTCGGATGTGTATTTTGTAGTTACAACCGTAAATGAACGTAAATCTTTAGAAATATGAGATGCTGCTAATTACGTAACGCAGCAATTAATGTGATATGGATGGACTATGCTTAAATGTAATTTTTAGGAGAGGCTGGGTGTCGATTTTGGAGAAACTTACTCTCATACTACCACCCACTATGGAGGCCTCCTCCAACACTACCACCCACAACGGAGATACCTACTCCTATACAACTACCCACTACGGAGATACCTACTCCAACACTACCATCCACTACGGAGGCCTCCTCCTACACTACCACCCACAACGGAGATACCTACTCCTATACAACTACCCACTACGGAGATACCTACTCCAACACTACCATCCACTACGGGGGCCTCCTCCTACACTACCACCCACAACGGAGATACCTACTCTAACACTACCATACACTACGGGGGCCTCCTCCTACACTACCATCCACAACGGAGAAACCTACTCCTATACAACGACCCACTACGGAGATACCTACTACAACACTACCATCCACTACGGGGGCCTACTCCTACACTACCACCCACAACGGAGATACCTAATCCTACAATACTACCTACTACGGAGATACCTACTCCTATACAACTACCCACTACGGAGATACCTACTACAACACTACCATCCACTACGGGGGCCTACTCCTACACTACCACCCACAACGGAGATACCTAATCCTACAATACTACCTACTACGGAGATACCTACTCCTATACAACTACCCACTACGGAGATACCTACTCCAACACTACCATCCACTACGGGGGCCTACTCCTACACTACCACCCACAACGGAGATACCTAATCCTACAATACTACCTACTACGGAGATACCTACTCCTATACAACTACCCACTACGGAGATACCTACTACAACACTACCATCCACTACGGGGGCCTACTCCTACACTACCACCCACAACGGAGATACCTAATCCTACAATACTACCTACTACGGAGATACCTACTCCTATACAACTACCCACTACGGAGATACCTACTCCAACACTACCATCCACTACGGGGGCCTACTCCTACACTACCACCCACAACGGAGATACCTAGTCCTATACAACTACCCACTACGGAGATACCTACTCCAACACTACCATCCACTACGGAGGCCTCCTCCTACACTACCACCCACAACGGAGATACCTACTCCTATACAACGACCCACTACGGAGATACCTACTCCAACACTACCATCCACTACGGGGGCCTACTCCTACACTACCACCCACAACGGAGATACCTAATCCTACACTACCACCCACAACGTAGATACCTAATCCTACAATACCACCTACTACGGAGAAACCTACTCCTATACAACTACCCACTACGGAGATACCTACTCCAACACTACCATCCACTACGGGGGCCTACTCCTACACTACCACCCACGACGGAGATACTTAATCCTACACAACTACCCACTACGGAGATACCTAATCCTACATTACTACCCACTACGGAGATACCTACTCCAATACTACCATCCACTACGGGGGCCTACTCCTACACTACCACCCACAACGGAGATACCTAATCCTACACAACTAGCCACTACGGAGATACCTAATCCTACACAACTACCCACTACGGGGGCCTACTCCTACACTACCACCCACAACGGAGATACCTAGTCCTATACAACTACCCACTACGGAGATACCTACTCCAACACTACCATCCACTACGGAGGCCTCCTCCTACACTACCACCCACAACGGAGATACCTACTCCTATACAACGACCCACTACGGAGATACCTACTCCAACACTACCATCCACTACGGGGGCCTACTCCTACACTACCACCCACAACGGAGATACCTAATCCTACACTACCACCCACAACGTAGATACCTAATCCTACAATACCACCTACTACGGAGAAACCTACTCCTATACAACTACCCACTACGGAGATACCTACTCCAACACTACCATCCACTACGGGGGCCTACTCCTACACTACCACCCACGACGGAGATACTTAATCCTACACAACTACCCACTACGGAGATACCTAATCCTACATTACTACCCACTACGGAGATACCTACTCCAATACTACCATCCACTACGGGGGCCTACTCCTACACTACCACCCACAACGGAGATACCTAATCCTACACAACTAGCCACTACGGAGATACCTAATCCTACACAACTACCCACTACGGAGATACCTAATCCTACAATACTACCCACTACGGAGATACCTACTCCAACACTACCATCCACTACGGGGGCCTACTCCTACACTACCACCCACGACGGAGATACTTAATCCTACACAACTACCCACTACGGAGATACCTAATCCTACATTACTACCCACTACGGAGATACCTACTCCAATACTACCATCCACTACGGGGGCCTACTCCTACACTACCACCCACAACGGAGATACCTAATCCTACACAACTAGCCACTACGGAGATACCTAATCCTACACAACTACCCACTACGGAGATACCTAATCCTACATAACTACCCACTACGGAGATACCTACTCCAACACTACCATCCACTACGGGGGCCTACTCCTACACTACCACCCACAACGGAGATACCTAATCCTACACAACTACCCACTACGGAGATACCTAATCCTACACAACTACCCACTACGGAGATACCTACTCCAACACTACCATCCACTACGGGGGCCTCCTCCTACACTACCACCCACAACGGAGATACCTAATCCTACACAACTAGCCACTACGGAGATACCTAATCCTACACAAGTACCCACTACGGAGATACCTAATCCTACATAACTACCCACTACGGAGATAACTACTCCAACACTACCATCCACTACGGGGGCCTACTCCTACACTACCACCCACAACGGAGATACCTAATCCTACACAACTACCCACTACGGAGATACCTAATCCTACACAACTACCCACTACGGAGATACCTAATCCTACATAACTACCCACTACGGAGATAACTACTCCAACACTACCATCCACTACGGGGGCCTACTCCTACACTACCACCCACAACGGAGATACCTAATCCTACACAACTACCCACTACGGAGATACCTAATCCTACACAACTACCCACTACGGAGATACCTAATCCTACATTAATACCCACTACGGAGATACCTACTCCAACACTACCATCCACTACGGGGGCCTACTCCTACACTACCACCCACAACGGAGATACCTAATCCTACACAACTACCCACTACGGAGATACCTAATCCTACAATACTACCCACTACGGAGATACCTACTCCAACACTACCATCCACTACGGGGGCCTACTCCTACACTACCACCCACTACGGAGGCTTACTCCTACTCTTCGACCCTCTACGGAGGCCTACTCCAACACTACCACACACTTTACAGTAATTAGCGCTGATAGTATGGAAGCCAGTACTTAAGTTATCATAGATAAGTAATAGGCAATGGAAAATGGGCAAACATATTATTACTATTTCACTTTACTTCACTTTATTCTCTAGAGAACCACGCATAGTGGTATTAGAGTACATTTTACATGTCACTCATTATATACAAGCAGTCAAAACGGCTATTGTAGGTAAACAGTGGTAGATATAATAAGCATGTCTATTATCTAAGTTTTGATATTACAGAGAAGATAACATTTATAAACTTTGCTCAGTTTCTTAAAACAGTGAAATCTGATGATGTAAACAACCGTCTATAAGATGCCATATTTGAAAATTTGGTTAGTTTTGTTGAAAAAAATCTTTTTCTATTTTCATCAAAAGCAGGACAACGAAATATATAATGACACTCGTCTGCAATTGTCGGAGAGTCACACAATTTACAAGTTCTAAATTCCCTTGGAGTATTATACCAACGCCCTGTCTCAATAGGTAAACAATGATTGGATGCTCTAAATTTTAATATTGGGTAGTAAATATATTTGGGCAATGAGATAAAGGAATCAAGTGATGGTAGGGTCTTAATGTGTTTGTAATATTGTTCCTTGGGACTTACTTCTATTGCATTCCTCCACACTTGGTAAAAGTGATCTTTTAGTGTAGTTTCTACTTTATTAAGCAGCCACGTTCTATTAAAATTACCTGGGAACATATAAACATTACTTAGCCCACATGAATTAAGGGTATTTTCAACAAACTTAAGCCAAGAATAAGAATGATTATTTAACACACTATTTAAAGACATGAAATTGTACAGTACCGAGGATAACTTGAAGTGAGACAGGGGCGTGTTGAGTTTATACCAAAAACTAATAATTCTTTTAGAAACATGGATGCTGATAGGAAATCTTCCAAATTCACCATATAAGAAATAATATACCAGAGGCTAATTTTAAAAACTTGGTATGTATATTTTCAAGTATATCTATTTTAACATGTCCCCAAAATTCAGAGCCATATGACATAATGGGTAAAATCATTAAATCGAATGCTTTAAATACGCAGTCAAATGGTAAATCATTGTTTCTTGCCATTTTCAATAACAAAAACGTACATTTCTTAGCTTGTGTGGCGAGAAAACTTATACCAAATGTCAAGTTTCTATGTTTGTGAAAGTTAAAACCTAGATATTTATAATTATCAACTATTTCAATTTCTTCTTTGCCAAAGTTAAATGATAGCTTGTTTACTCTACACTTACCACTTCCAAAAATAACAATTTTAGTTTTATCACTTATTACAGTTAGTTTCCATTTCTGACAATATACATGAAAATAATCCAGGGACCTCTGCAGGGCTGACGCTGAAGTAGCAAATAGCACAGTATCGTCTGCATATAACAGAACTAGTAGTTGTGGACAAACTAAATTCAAATAATGTTTGCTGGATATATCAACACCATTACAATCAAATGTTTTTAGCCAGGATTCTAAATCATTTATAAAGATAGAAAACAATAACGGAGAAAGGTTTTCTCCCTGTCGGATATTTTGTACTAATGTAAAGAATTTTCCTTGGATACCATAAGTTAACATTTTTGACCAAAGACCAACTCTCCAAACGTTGTCAAAAGCTTTGGAAAAGTCAATGAATGCACAGTACAATTTCTGTTTGTTGTGTTTTAGGAATTCTATAACTGAATTAAGAACAAACATGTTATCAACTGTTGAGTAACCTCTACGAAAACCGGCTTGGCAAGGGGATAATAAAGAGTTAATGTTTAAAAATCTGGATAATCTACAGTTAAGTATACTTGTAAAAAGTTTTCCCAGACAGCTCAAAATAGTAATGGGTCTATACGAACGAGGATCACACGAGTCACCTTCACCTTTAAAGATAGGTTTAATGACCCCAATAAACCATGAGTCGGGAACTTCACCTGTGTCAAGTACGACATTAAAAAGTTTCCCTAAAAATGGGAGGAATAAATCTATTGAGTTAATTATATTATCGTTTTCTACAAGTCTTCACCTGATGCTTTATTTCTTTTCAGTTGTGATACTGATTCACTAATTTCTTGTTGTGTTATGGCAACATTAAGAACTGAGCAATCTAGGGTACATGTGTATTATTAATATCTTCAGGAACTGTATCATCATACTCTTGTGCGTTTATATTCTTAAAGTATTCATATAGTTCATTAACGGTAAAGTGTTGTTGCTAATCATCTATCAGCGCCAATCATCTGTTGGCTTCCCTTGTTAGTTTCTACCCTTTGTTATTTTCCACCTTTTCTTATCTCAATAATGTTGTTGTCCTTACATGTACATATTATGCTCTCTACCTCATGACATACATTCACCTGATGAAGGAGTAAGCATATACTCCGCAACCTTGTGTTCCTCATTAAAAAGAAGATGACTCACAAAAGCATCTTGTCCTCCAGTATTGGTCGACTGTTGTGGAACAGGAACAGTCAGTATCTGGAAATATGTCTGTGAGACACACTGCACACCCGGGGTCTCCGCTTGTCTGGCAGTAGGTTTCTGAAATAAGACGTCCGACACTGCACAAATTTATCAAACAAAGACTAAATAGTTAAACTATTGCGTTTTAGAATCAGGCCAGGTGATGTAATACCTGCATTGTATAATGCATGTTTACCTTGTATTGAAAATCACTTTGCATCTACATTGCACATTGTTTTGTTAGTGGTGCCTCCTTGGAGTTTTATACTCTGCGTGCTACGTGGTACACCGAACTCTATCATTACGAGCAACGCAAGGCACCCGAATGCAGATCTGCTGATAACATACCAATTATAATATTATATGCATAGTCGCAAAGACCACATTCAAAGTTTGTCTTTTGGAATATCTAATATCGTCTTTGTAAATTCCATATTATCGAAATTACACATATCGAAATATGGAGCGACTGACAACATATATAAATCAAGGCAAGTTGGGTATCTGTTAATGGCAGCATAGATGGCACAGTGGTCTTGGTCCAACTAAAGTGCAGAGTTACGTCCCTTAACTGCCAAGATACAAAGGTCGTTCAAAGCTCATTCTATTTATGACCTTAGTATATCACTACAACATCTGTGATCGTTTGCTCCAGCGAATTGGATAACGTAATTCTAATTGTGGCTTAAATTGACATGTCAATTTAACACGAAACATTTGACTCCCAATCACTTTCTCAATGAAAACTAAACATACCATTTGAACAGCAAGATATACCCAAAGGGGAATTGTCGCATATTTTCCTTGGAGTTGTAGATGATGTTGTAGCTGAAGTTGTTGCTGATGTTGTAGCTGAAGTTGTGGTCGTTGTCATGGATGTTGTTTCAGACGGTGTCATTGATGTGGTTTTAGATGTAGTTGCTGAAGTTGTTGCAGACGTTGTCTGTGATGTTGTCGCTGATGTTGTTTGGGATGTTGTCGCCGACGTCGTCCGAGATGTCGTCGCTGATGTCGTTGCCGATGTTGTCGCTGATGTTGTTTGGGATGTTGTCGCCGACGTCGTCCGAGATGTCGTCGCTGATGTCGTTGCCGATGTTGTCGCTGATGTTGTAGCCGATGTTGTTTCAGATGTCGTAGCCGATGTTGTTCGTGAAGTTGGTGGCAGCAAGACTATCGGATCACACGCTGGATTTGCGTATCCTGGGTAGAATTTCGCATCTGAAGAAAACCATATGATGATCAGTGAAAATCTGAAACGTTGTGATCCCTTTGGAATCATGATTACAGAGTAAGCTCCCTTTGTATACAAACAGTTAAAGTAACAGTAATAAAGTCATGCTGCGCACTGCTGATACATGTCGTTGTGTTTGTTTGTTGTTTAACGCTCAGCATCAATCCGGTTTTTATAGACAGCTACTTGTACATAATCAAATCTGGACCAGACAATCCAGTTACTGATATTGTGAGCAACCTCCCACACATGCGCATTGATACGGGATACTGCCATCCTCTATATTTCCAGGAATCGCATTTCGGTAAACCAACACTAATCCCTGGATCCATTCCCGTGGTTCTAGATCTCACGATCTCAAATTACAAAAGTTTTATTAAAAGTTAAAAGTGCTGAAATCACACGCTACGTAATCGGATCACAAAACAAAAGTATTTGGAGGCGTGGCCTTAAGCTCCCGGCGCAGCAGGGCGTGACAACTGTTTTCATTGGCTGATGCTTAGTCGCTATACGGACACGCCAGAAATTTAAAAGTGTTGCTATTTATATAAATTCTTCAAAAATAACATTGCATGCATTGCCAAGCGTGTCAAACGATCTCCGATCTTGACATTGTGAATAATTAAATAACAATTAATATCTGTCTGTAACGAACTTTTCTATGATTTTGTTTGTTTGTTGTTTAACGCCGCACTCAGCAATATTCCAGTTATATGACGGCGGTCTGTAAATAATCAAGTCTGGACCAGACAATCCAGTGATTGACATCATGAGCATCGACCCACGCAATTTGGATACGATGACATGCATCAACCAAGTCAGCGAGCGTGACCACCCTATCCCGTTAGTTGCCTCTTACGACAAGCATAGTCGCCTTTTACGGCAAGCATGGGTTCCTGAAGACCTATTCAACTCCGGATCTTCACGGGTCGCTTTTCTCTGACCAACATCCTGTTTGGGTACCATAAACGCTGACTTCCTACCGATTCAGCTGTTTGCAAAGCGATAATCCCCATCGTGTTTGTTTCAGCAAATATATCCATTCATACGTACATCCATCATCGTTTACTTTAACACAGATAATAAACAATTGAATGAGTACTGTACATTTAACATTTTCATCTACATAACTTACAGATCAACCAGATGTGAAACAGCGTTGTGATTGTTACTCACTGGATTAATCCCACTGAGCAGACAAATGAAGGTATTTTCAATAATGTTACGAATAAGCGATAAGTTGACATGATACAGTAAGTTGTCGATACAGTATTCTAACAGGTAAACAGACAGAAAAAAATACGTAAGGCGATGACAAAATCCGAGGCAGAAAAGGACAGACTGAGCGAAGGCTCGATCGCTGAAATTGCACAGCAGCGTTAAACACCAAGACTCATTTTAACCCTCGTGAGGGCATTCCCCTCAGTGGCAGATTTTGCCGTTTGGGGTGCGATTTCACCTGTCGTTCTTCATCGTTTGTTTTACGCTGTTTCCCTTTTTCAAATTTAATTTTGGTCAAGCATTTGCAAAAATATTTTCTTCATATTTAAAAAGCTAGTACACCCAACGAAAGGCGGTCTAATGCTTTAAGCAAAGAAATTATTTCATGTTCTGTTTCATGTTCTGAAATGGGACCCAATTTGATATTTTTCTGGCAAATACCTGGTTTCACCCACGTATTACATTAAGCAGTCATTAACTGACATCGGGATAATTCTATGGTTTCACAGAAAATTAATTGCAAGGATCCTTTGATCGTTGTCACGTGTTAGTTCACTTGGCCACCCGTGTGCTTTAAGTCAAACAATGCCAAACGAACAAGTGTTATTGCTTCAGTGTTCTTTCTTGTGTATGATGCTTAACGATGCCAGAATCTATATGGCATTAACCCTTGACAGTCCACCATCCCTCAGTAGTAATTTCTATATAACAAATTGCTACGTCTTAGTTCACTTGGATACCCATCTGCTTTTTGACTAACATTGCAAAACGCAACAGCTGTTACTACCTCAGAGTTCTTTTTCATGAGAGTTTGCCAGTATCCGTGCTTCGTTTACCCATGACACACAATCCTCCATTCCCCGGTAGTAATTTCTATATAACCCTTATTTATGACTCACAAAAGCATCTTGTATTCCAGTATGGGTCGACTGTTAGGGAACAGGAACAGTCAGTATCTGGAAATATGTCCGTGAGACACACTGCACACCCGGGGTCTCCGCTTGTCTGGCAGTAGGTTTCTGAAATAAGACTTTCGACAATGCACCCAGAAGGTCACCATATCATTACAAGCCACAAATGTATCAATTCATAGACTAACATGTCAGACAACTTTAGAATAAATATTACTTTTTGAATCGGGCCAATGTATAATGCATTTACACAATGTCACTTTGCAGCAACATGACACTGTATTCCATAAGTTGTGTCACCTTTAATTTGGAGTTTTAAAAGGCCCTACATTACACGTAAATGTCTCCTCTGTGCACTACATGATAGACTTCACTCCATCATTACGAATGACAAAATGAAACATTTAAGATCAGCAAATCACGTGTCCAGTCACAGAGACGAAATTTAATGTTTGCCTTTTCGAAATATCTCTTGTCCAATACATTCTTCGGAAATTCCATTAAACATGTCGGAATATTAATAATATTGAATGATTGACATAGAATATATTTCCAGATAAGTGTATCTGTTTATGGCAGCGCGGGTGACACGGCGGTCAAGGTCCAACAACTGTCGAGAGTTCAATCTATTTATCAACCTTAGTATCACAATCATCTGTGATTTTTTGCTTCATCATAGTGATAACTGAATAATAATTGTGACTTAAGTGGACATGTTAAGTTAACACGAAACGTTTAACTCCCAATCACTTACTCAATGAAAAGTTAACATACCATTTGAACAGCAAGATATACCCAAAGGGGAATTGTCGCATATTTTCCTTGGAGTTGTAGATGATGTTGTCGCTGAAGTTGTTGCTGATGTTGTTGCTGATGTGGTGGCGGAAGTTGTCGCAGATGTTGTGGCAGATGTAGTTGCTGATGTTGTAGCAGATGTTGTAGCAGATGTAGTTGCTGATGTTGTGGCCGAAGTTGTTGCAGACGTTGTCGCTGATGTTGTTTGGGATGTTGTCGCCGATGATGGTGGTGCAGGATTAATCACGATTGGGTCACATTCCTCGTTTACGTAAACTGTAAATTGTGCGTCTGCAAAAAAACACACGAAATTATGATATTGATTCTATGGCTTGTCATTGCGTCTCATGTTTTTCTCAGGTATTCAATGTGTATTGGTTAAAAACATATATCGATGGAGAAGCCCACTGGTTAAAAGCATTTGCTCGTCATTCACTAAATAAAACTGATTATGGGTTTTCTGGCTATCTACATCACAGCGGTAGACACAAAGAATGGTGTCCAGATAATGTACATTGTACTTCATAGAGATATGATCGTCATCAAGTGGTACAACGGAACGCTTCAACCACTAGGTTAAATAACCGAAAGCTCACAATAATGTAAAAAAAATATTTAAAAAACCAGTGTCCATCTCATCATACTGACCCGGCATCTCTCACTATTTCAGAATGCCATACACTTTTTGAAATATTAAGTATTGGAACGATTTTTCAAAGTTTAATCATTCTTGCTGTAGTACAATGTACATGTGAGACAAACTCTGCAATACACTTCCTTTTTATTTCGCTTGAAATGATTGCTGATTCTTTGAAGAAAATAATTAAATATCCTTTATCATCACCGACATGGTCGTGGTGAAGTTAACACGTATGTTCCAACATTTGTCCAAGGAAAATATTTGTATCTCCAATATATATTCAGTCTGTTTAAAGTAGCGACGTGCTTGAACCATAAATATCAAAATAACAAGTGATATGCATCATTTTCTTGTTCACATGCCCTATGTAGTTTTATGATTCAGATATAAAATCTTCAACAACATCTAAAATTGCACATGTTAGGAGAGAAGATTATTATACCATTCATAATGCAGTGAAATAACAAACGTATACAAAGGAAATATTGGATTGGATGAGATTCAAAGAAAGTTCACTATTGCAAAGCTGAAGTCATCCAATCTTATGGATAGGTTTATCACACTCTTTATGTATATTTCTAAATATGAAACAGACAAGGCAGTTTCACTGGTCTATTTTATCAAGAGTGTAATTCTTGAGGGTTAATTGTACAGTTTTAGAAATAAAAAGATCTACTTAATACAAAAAGAGTTTACATTTATGGCAGGTTAGGTGACTCACAGAAACATCTTGTTCTATAAGTTTGGTCAACTTCTAGGGAACAGGTACAATCGGTCGTCGGAAAAACGTCTGCCAAACATATACCACACCCAGGATCTCCGCTTGTTAGACAGTAGGTTTCTGAAAGAAGAAAAATGTTGAATAGATTGGATATCAACACCTGAATTGTTTTGGTGAGGTGATCTGGTTTTGGGTTGCTAACGTTGCATTTCAAGCAATTTCACTTACACAAGAACGTGCCTGCACATGTGTGTGCCTGCTTCTACTCGGGCGGACTTATATCGGTGTCATAGCGCTAGACCACTGATATAAATTTATTATGCCGGAGTTTAACACGGATGTCCTTCTCAGACATAATATTCTAACTCCGAAACGACCAGTCCTTATATAACTGGAATATTGCTGAGTGTGGCGTTAAACAACCAACCAACATACCAACCAACCAACCAGTCCTTATCTTATCCCCTAAATGCCGAACGCCAGGCAGAGTACCATCGAGTGTCAGGTGTCTTTGAAGAAGGCATGTGTCATTTCATTTTGGTTTGCATCATCCCATCGATGTCCCAACAGGGTTAACACTATGGCATTCGAACATTCCATGAAATCGAAGTTTTATCAACTGAGCTATTGTACAGAAGGTGCATCGTGTTTTCGAAAAGACACCGGTTGTTGGTCAGTTAATCATAATGTTCTACAGCTCACTGCTCACCGTTGCTACAACACGAAACCGCACGAGGGGAGTTGTTGCATGTCTTTGGCGGTGATGTCGCCGATGTTGTTGCACTTGTTGTCATGGACGTTACCGAGGCCTCGCATATTGGTCTCAACTCCTGACATTTGGCCATACGTGGGTCTGACGTGGTTTCCAAAGTAACAAGCCCACTGGCTGAAAGACAAGAATACTCTATGAGGTATCTGATTAACTGATGTCACAGATGCAATATTCACTGGATGAAACATCATTTATTTGTGTCAAAGCACAACCTCTTGTATTATTATTTCTTTCTCACTGTTACAAAGTATATTTTTGTTAAATTGATTCTTACTTTGTCCCCAGATACAGCAATCAGCACATGTAATATTCAGAGACGTCAAATCCACTGTTATAGGTGACACTGTTGTTGATGTCGTTGCTGATGTTGTTGCTGATGTTGTTGCCGACGTTGTCGCAGATGTTGTTACAGACGTTGTTGCTGATGTTGTTGCCGACGTCGTTGCTGATGTTGTTGCCGACGTCGTTGCTGATGTTGTTGCCGACGTTGTTGCTGATGTTGTTGCCGACGTTGTAGCAGACGTTGTTGCTGATGTTGTTGCCGACGTTGTGAGAGATGTGGTAGCCACTGCGTCAACATCACAGGCACAGTCGATGTCATTAAAGGTTGGGGTGCAGACGAAGCACCACTGGAAGCCTATAGTGCCATCATCGCAGCCCACTTCTGTTGAGGGAAGATTGAGTGAACTATATGTTATAGATAGGTGGGTCATGTAATGATTTAATATGTACAAAGTAAATGCTTCAGTGAAGTTGATCAGATAGTTTAAGTTACATTATCTTGTATTAGTCAGTTTACGGATTTGCTTCTGAAAACATCGGGTGGGCGAAATGGAATTAAACATAATTAATCGGATGACAAACAAATTCCAATTCTCAATTTTGCAATTTTCGTTTGTGAAATTTGACAGGAATGTAAAATTTTTAAGTGTATACATGGTAACAAAGTCAGATGCTGCTTGAAATAGCAATATAAGGCTCGGTGATACAGCTAAAAAATACAGCTTTTAATCATTCCTGATTTTTAGGTTAGACGGATCCGTAAACCAAGAAATAGAAAAATACGCCTTAAAAATCCACAACAATTGTCTGTTGTATTTTCTATATTATAAAACATATATTCTCAAAACATATATTATAAAGAACTTTGCAATATTGCTGTTCACAATAAGTATATTGTCCTATGGATGAAATTAAAACCCAAATACACCTTCGAGAAATTATTTGTCACATTTGACATTTTAGAAGCATTGAATATATAATGCTCTGATGATGACAAATGCGAAGTCAGTTTAATTTCAAGGAAGCATTTTATTTTTAGCTTATGTAACTTGTTAAAAGTGAGAAAATGAGTTCTAATGTCTTTTTCATAGTATTAATTCTGTTTTAAAGAAAACACAACTTTAATAACTGGCACTCAGACAATTCTCATGGTCGTTAGCCAACTTGAAACTACAACAAAGTGATTCTGTGCAAGAACATAGATTGAAAATAGATAATGATGATGGTAATATCATTATTATATCACACATTTATATACCGCACTTATCCAGGTACTAGTATCTGCTCATGATCAAATGCGGTTTATTTGTTCCCCGACCTGAGGATCCTTTTCCATTCCAGGTATCATTCACAACTCCCTGGGGAGTATACAACCCAAGCTGCCGTGGGTTGTAACATCCACCTCACATATAGATATATTTTTAATCAGTATCTATACTTCAAGTTCGGGCTAAATCAATGACAATGTATTTTTAAAATTGCGCGTCTTGTCTATGTATTTCACCAAGTGCGTCTTTATCCTACACATGCACACATAAAACGAGTGTATGCATACTTGTCAGAAACAAAACTATAATGGTGGCAGGTAATGTCTTTGTGATTCAGGAAAGTCTAATTATAAGGGACGAAACTTCTACTTACTCCTCCCGCAACATTCCCGGTCCTTTTCGGTAGACATGCATGGCTTTGTGTTTCTCTTGCTGATGACGTGCTCCTCGGTATCCGCACAAAATGTTGAGAGTTGAGGCACCAAACCTGAGAGCTCTGAAGGATGAGAACAACACATAAAGAAGATTTTACTTCAGTCGTATTTTAGGGAACACGGGTGGCCCGGCCGACTATGTCACAGACATTTTCTTTGCATAGTTGCGTCCCCTAGCGAATGCGGGATCGCGGTTTGAGTCCTAGATTCGCTCCGATTATGATCTGTATTCTCTTAGCATCATACCTGCGGTCGTGGGTATCACCAAAGTGGTGGACGACTGCAACCTGTGTCAGCTCGGACGTTTCTCAGACATCGGCTTACAAGCTGTTATGTAACTGATTACTTTAGGTGATAGAATACCGAGCTTTTCAAGAGAGATGGTTTTGTTGATATTTGTTACGCACCTGCCCTGCTTGAAACGCTGTTTTTATGTTTTGATCTTTGTAGAGGCAAGGCAAAATCTTTTACTGTTTTTTTTTCAGAAAGTATTTGACAAATATTTAATCATTTCGTTTCTTTGGACATGCATGACTAACCAGATCGTGGAACAGTGTGTACTTCATACTGGTGTTATCTTCAGAACTGAGTTTGTTTCACGTGATACACCCACTGATATCCCACTTTATACGGCATACGGCAAAAACCGCAATTGCAAACAAACATGTTAATATAATCCTTTAATGTTATAACAATATCTCAGTTCCCTATAACTTTACAATTTAACATATCCATGACCATAGGCCAACAGTGATGCTTGTTATACCTTGCAATATTAGTCTACATTGCATTATTCATATTTTTGAAACTTTTAAGCTGATGTCTAAATATAAAGAAACCTTAGTGAACTGAAAATCCAGGGGAAGGATAACAAAATATTAAAGCATTTACATATGGATCAGTTGATATGAATCAAAATAATATCAATCAAAATGATCGCTTGTACGCACTGGCTTTAGGAAATAAGGTTGAACTTGCTTCTTCAAAAAATTGTTAAACACATCTCTGTATTCTTTACGATGGGAGCATGGGATTTTCCCGAAATCCCCAGGACAAAACACCTTGTTTCATTAACTAGTGGGGGCACCAGTGTCCCAGTCGTCTAAAGTGCCGCGATTCGCTGTGCAGAGTTGCGTCCCTTGGAGACGTCAGAAACCTATAGTTGTGGGTTCGAATCCCGGTTCGCCCCAATTACGTTTCTAGGTTTGTCAGCACCATACCCGTGCTCGTGGGTTTCACCGAAGTGGTAAACGTCTGAGACCTGCATCACTGCATTCCTCACATATTAAGCTGACACGCCGTCATATAACTGGAATAATGTTAAAAGCGGCGTTAAACCCAACTCACTCACTCACTCATTAACTAGTTTACTCATTAACTAGTTTACTTACTACACAGGATAGTGAAACCAGCGGCGGGTGCTCCACTTGTTACCACCAAGAACAACACGAGGAACAGGCGAAGTGAAATCATCTTTAGCACACACACGAAAGTGTGATTACTTGAAACGAGGGAGGTGTTTTATAGCAACGTTCACGATTATAGCAGCTGGGTTTATTGAATTTTAATGGAATTACTACCAAACACAAACATCTTGCAAGTTTAAAAAAGTGTATTGTTTTGATGTTGCATTGAATCAACAGAAGTCGACGTGCATATCGCGGTGTACGTTGATGTCGATAATTACTGCGTGATGGGTCAATACTAAATAGTGCAAACTTTTGCAGACTATGTCCAGAAATCTACAACGGTAAGTTTAATTACTTTCTAGAAAACAATCGTGTGATAATTAATCTTGTCAACATTACGGTGAATATGTGATTTGTACTCGGTCTGATCGTGAAAGTGGCCCTGTTAAACTAGACGTTCAGTTCGACAATCTGAATATATTAACTATGCACAATTGCTGGTCACTCTTACGATGAATATTATTGTGGTTGGTAACGTTAAGTTGAAAATAAATTAATCAGGTGATAAGTAATCATTTTGTTTAAATAAAAGCATTGGCAAAATGGTTGACTGACAAAGTTACCTCGTTAAATAAAGTCTGTTCAATTTGCCTTTCTGAATAACGAGACACTTTTGTGTGGGCTAGACAGAATCATCAGACAATATACTCAGTCGGGTAGAAGCTTTCTATTTGCATGATTATTCTCCACGATCTGTTATTGGGTTTAGGTTCAAGCAAGTTCATAGCGTGAAATTAAAGGACATGTGTTCACGAAAATTGGACATTGTCTCGAGGGAAACGCTAACGTGATTATTATGTCTGTGTATGTTGTTGACTATCACAAGTTCCTTTTTGCACCCAAGGCGTAAACAAGTAGATCTCAAAACAATGTGTTCGTCGACAGTACATGACTGACTGGCCTTCTGATAAGACGCCAATAATCGCGAACATTTTGATCTATTCGTTGAAATTCCAGGATTTCTTCACGTTCTGTGCAGACTATAACGAGTCCATGTTCTACGTATGTCAATGACCCCTGCAACATGTACACAGTAAACTACGGTTATAACGAACTCAAAGGGACCACTAATTTTAATTCGTTATAACCGTAGTTCGTTATATGCAAATGTACGGAATATATATAGCAAATAGACAGGGCCAAAAAATTAGTTCGTTATATCCGTCAGTTCGTTATAAGCGTGTTCGTTATAACCGTAGGTTACCATACCAAGACTCAGAACTGTGTATCAACTGTGTATGTAGGAATGAGTTTCGGAATAGTGCGAGTCCACGCGATATCGAGTCAACCCTTACTCATCTCTCTAAAATATCAACAGGGATATTAACTATACTGCACAAACGCGTGCTTTCTGTAATAAGGAATCAGCAGCATATGTAAGAATGCATTTTCCGAAACAATAGTAAGATCGATATTTGAATTGCACAATTGTGCACTTTCCTGAGGCATAAACATAAACATTGCACTAACATCTACTAACATCCTGATATGGGCCGATTCGTCGCCTTTTGTTTACGATCTCAAAAGAATCTGAGAGTGATGCCCATTGTCCCTTATTTACCCCATTCCTGAGATCAAGTGTATGATCATAAGATTAAGTTTTAGAACGTGTTAAGTTGTATGAACATTTTCATTTACACCTGTAAAAGGCAACAGAACGGTTGCCAATTTCAACACTGATCAATGACTTCGAATCTTTTAGCCAGTGGACTAATGACAACCCTTTGTCTGCCCATCCACCCGTTACAACAGTTTAAACACTCGCACACACAACAACAACAACAACAACAAATGGTCACCACGCCACAAAATGGTCAATTTATGAAAAAAAAAGAGACATTCTCCCATTACAAGAGTCAATGTGAAAGACTGTCAATCATTTTAATGTTTTTGGTCAAGATAATACTGAGGCTTCCGACTTTAAGAATTTTAATCTAATAATTGCTGAACAAATTGAGCACCTTCTTTTCATAAAATACTTTGTAACTAATTACCAAGAACGCATTTACAGAAACACATCTGGAGTTAAGGACATAAATGATCTAGAGTTTGTACGATAAAAGAGTTTATTCCTCAAATAGCTAAAACTACATATTTATTTTACATTGACAGAATAATACTACAATCAAATGGTTTGATTTTTACCTTATTACAATGATGACATTAATTAAGTTTGCAGGTATACACACCTGATTGCTCACTGTCTGTGTTCTGTGCTATGGTTACTAAATGATGGCTCATTGTGGCCATGTTGACTCATAAGGAATGTAAGTAATCATTCTTAAATAGATGGATAATTAAACTTCACTTTTATTATAATTTCCATTTTCTATCTAACACATGTATATAGAAAGAAATGGATTTCTGTTAAATGTGTCAGATTGTGAAAAATACTTGTAGGCAGTTGACTTTACAACGGCCTGTACAATTATGGAGGTGAAGTAAGTGGAGTATAATAGATTGTCATATTATTGTCTTTTTCCTGTTACAGAGCAGTTATACCAGCGTACAGCATTAAAAGGGCAACCTATACATTTTTCATGCTAACGTAAATTGAGACCGTTCTTGTCTGATAACTTCCATTTAAATGTTATATACCAGGGATATACAAGAAAAACTTGCACGTAGTTAAGTAACTTGATTTGTTTGTATGTGTCACTTCTTGTAAAAACCTCACCAACTCCAAAACTGCAAGGCACAAGAATATTAAAATGAATAATTCATCAGCTGTTTTGTACGCCTGAAGTTGTAAAGGAATCATTTTCAGTTCAACCATTTTTCGAAAAGAATTACTTGTTGTTCATACAGACAACATCAGATATATGATTTAAGAATGTTTGACATTGGGATAGTAGCCATTTCTGCACGTGTAGAGAGTATTATGAAAAGATTTTCCGAATTGGGTTATACATTTCAGACAGTTTATACTAAGACAGATTTGCTTGATTTACTGAAGCAATATTTATCGTGTCTGCTGAACGATTTATAAAATTATATCAGTATCAACACAGTATGTTCGTTCTTAAATTCAGGTGGGGAAACCCCCTAAAAACGAGTTTTGCTGAAGTCATTCATTAAAATATATGACAGTTCACCAAATGTGAAGTAAATGTTCAATATATTATTTGAAAAATCAAATACAAATCTAGCATTTAGCATTTGAATCAAGTTATATTTCGTTCTGGGCGGACGGGTAGCCCAGTGGTTAAAGCGTTTGCTCGTCACACCGAAGACCCGGGTTCGATTCCCGACAAGGGTACAATGCATGAAGCCCATTTCTGGTGTCACCCGCCGTGATATTGCTGGAATATTGCTAAAAGCGGCGTAAAACCAAACTCACTCACTCACTCACTCACTCGCTCACTCACTCTCTCAATCACTATACTTCGTCCAATAGAGGTGAGCTTCTTTACCTCTGTCATAATTTTCTGCACATACATGTAGTCATACAAAATGCACTGTCTGCTTTACATTTACCGGAATACGTTATTTATAATAACGAATGAGATGAACATAAACGTCGATGAAAACATGTTGAGTTATGCAATATTCTTGACAACCACAATGTGAGCGAACACACATGTATTCACTATGATATTGATGTCCAATGGTTATTGTATTATGCCAAGAAACAACCGCGATGTGTCCAAACATATCTCAACTTCTTATAGGGTTGTTATGCTTCGTCCAGGTGTTTGGTATTGGAAAGACGTCAAGGTGGTATAATTAAAAAGTGTTTGGATAAATCAATTTTTCACACCATTAACACTCAGTCCTACGGTGGAGGGGGGACAATCCATGTCGACAATACGATGCATATTGAGATGGTGGGGTAGCCTGGTGGTTAAGGCATTCCCCCGTCACTTAGAGGGCTAGGGTCGGTGTGATGTAGCTGGAGTATTGTTTAAAGAGGCGCCAAAGACTCACCCACAACGTTCCATGTTAAATTCCAGGCTTGTCTTTCAGTGTTTCAGCTGCACCAGAGGGGAACCGTAATTGTCATCAACATAAATATTGTAATAACTCAAAATAATAGCAAATTTGATGATATTGACAACATGGTATTGAGAAGTATGATCACCATCAATAAATAGCTTTACCAGACAAACCAGTGGCCGATAGCATCAGCGACAACAAAGGTCTGTACCATTACACCAAATGAGCCAGGTCACATGTAATCACCCGATCTAAATACTAGTCGGTTCTTAAATACGGTCTGGAGTATTGGAGAATTCTTCTAACACAGAATCCCCACCGGGTTGTGGGAGTGGAATTGTAATATGAGACAACGTTAACCTGGTCGGCCACCACATCGCCTTCTCGAAACCAACCCATGCAACACTCCGACAGTCAAATATGTGTATCTGTATCTCTATCGAAATTCACTGAAGGATCACAAAAGCTAGTTTAACATTGTCACGTTTCTTATTCTTTCTGTCAATAAAGTATTTAACGTGTTCCATATGGTAAACAAGTATATTATAACAACTATTTCATCATGTGTGTGGAAGATATCATGTGAATCTGATTTTATCACGTGTGAAGTATATTTTGTAAATGTAATTTCATCATTTATGGAGGCTATTACGTAGATGTGATTTCATCTTGCGTGGATGGTGTTATGTAAATGTTCTTTCATCATATATGGATAGTATTATGTAATTGTTTTTATTATGTGTGGGGATATTTTTGTAAGTATGATTTCATCATGTGTGGAGTGTATAATGTACATGTGATTTCATCATGTGTGGAGTGTATTATGTACATGTGATTTCATCATGTGTGGATGACATTATGAATGAATGAATGAAATGAGTTTATTCCGTTTATCCAAGGTACAGTGGTTTTATCAGTTCACCTGTACAGAGCGCTGACTATAACATCAGGGGACCAATCCATAAGGCGCCCACAGGCAGTGATCAACATCCTAAAACAGATCCACAAAAGGTTACTAAGGCCGATCATAACCTACGAACGCCCTGTAGGTCCCAACACATGTTACACATTCTGGCAACAATCAGTCTCACACTGGCATATTACTACAGAACTGGCACATCTTTAAGAAAATTGTTCCTTTTCTTGAGAGCAAGAAACACATACATGTACTTTGCAAATCTTCTCAGAACTTAGAAGTTGCAGCTATATAATTGTTTAGTATATTAAGAGTTGGACATGTGTAATAATATTTTGGAAGTACATGTTCCATCAAATGGGCACTCGAGACAAAAGTCGAATTCAGTTTCTAAATTATGACTAGAACAGCTTAACCCAACAAGTGTTGTTTCAACTTGTTTCATAGAAGGCTACACCATACAGTTGGTTAGATGGTCATAATTAAGATTTTCCTTGACAGAGTTAAATTATTATTCCTCTTCAGGCTCAGAACAAGTTTACAGAAATGATCGTGTACATTTTCAATATCGAGGGAAGGATGAAATCCCCAAACTTCTGCTCCGTCATTTACAATTGGCAATACGTTTATAAAAAATATGTGAAAAAAACCCAGATACTAGCTGGGATTGTAGAGAAGAATTTTCGAACTTCTTTCCATGCCTTTTGTTCCAAAGTCTTTTGAGCAGGATACCAAGAGCCGAGGATGATAAATGCACACCTAGGTATTTATAACCAGGGAGTATGTCATTGACAGAATCTCCAATCCTAAAGTCTTCACAATATCTAAGTTTGCCTCCATTCCTGAATACAATGAATTTGCTTTCTTGAATATTAAGTCAATTTCCATTTACCACAATATAAAGAAAATTGGTCAAGACGTTTTCTTGTAGGCCAATAGCTGTTGCATCTAACACAATTATGTCATCTGCAAACAATAAAAAAAAAATCGAAAGGACTTAGAGCTCCCTCACAATTCAAACATTCCACAATTTCATAGATAAAACATAAGCACTAAAAGGCGACAGTTGGCATCCCTGTCTAACACCCGAGTAGCACCTGAAGAACTTTGTATATCCACCTTCTAGAGAAATACAGGACTTTACAGATCTATATATATTACGGATTAATCTAAACAATCGACCATTAACACCTCCTTTCCACAATTTAAAGAGTAAGCCATTCCTATACACAGAGTCGAACGCACCAAATCTCTAAAGGCACCATACATCCTGCCACGTTTTTGAGACAGATATTTATCTAATAAAGTATTAGCAATAAAGATTTTGTCGGAAGTGTGGAAAGCCTTTCTAGAATCTGCTTGCTTATTAGCTATAACATGTTCAAGAGCATACCAATGTTAGTCTGTTACAAACATTTTTTGCAAATTCTACGTGCATCAGATCGTGCTTCAACACATTCAACACGAGTTACCGCCCCTTCTAACATCGCTTCTACATAAGCTGAACTCAGAAGCTCTACAGCCTTCAGCACAGGTTGTCATACCATTTAAAAATGAGGTTCCACCTCTTGTAGTACAATTTGCAAGATTATCTAAGAATTCACTAATTTTACAAACTGCTAAAATATTCCAGATATGATTAATATTTGCTTTCTGTTCTTCTTTCCAATGTGGTTGAGGATTTGGTTTTAGAGCATTTTCTTCACGTTTCTCATTTATTATTGTAAAATTTAATGATAATATTACAGGTACATGTCTTGATTCTACTTGGTTCACAACTGAGAATGATGAAAAAAACTGCTAGAATATATTCCACCACATTTTGGCCGTTGTTCGCATAGCAGGTAAAAGCACCAATCCCTGCATCTTTACCAGTTCATCCATTATTTTGAAGAAGTCTATTAGGGCATGGCCTATTTTGTTAATAACGCTATCCTGTGAAGACCAAGGCAAGAGGTTACTATCTTCCACATAACTAACATCATCATCGATGGGCAGATGTGTGGAATCATCATTTACAATATAATCAGGGTGAGAACCAGTTCTAGCTTTGAGGTCACCCATGACAACCAACATGACAATATTGGTAATCTGACCTAAATATTACAATATCATTTTCTAGAATGTCAAAAAAGGTTCCACTGAGAAGGCACTTGAGTTTGGTGGAGAACAGTAAAACTGTATAAGACCAGGTTACATATTTCATCACTAATGCTTTCAGGACTTAGGACCTTAAGCTACAGTATATTCTCAGATTCTATATTTATGACAGTACATAAATCAGAAAAGGGTCTTTTACTAATAAAAGTAGTCCTCCGGAATTTCTGATGACGTTTTCACTTTGGCTTCGAGTGTTCCGAAACTGTATATCCAGGCAAATAGAATACGTCATTTTTTATCAGCCCAGGTCTCTACTATACCTGTAATATTATTTTTGTAGATAAAGTCACAAAACGGAGGTATACAAATTTAATCCTATAATGTTCCAACAGACACCACTAATCCCCGGATATTCATCACGTGGGCCTTGGCCTTTAATCACCTCAATACACTCATTCCATTTGTCCTTCATGCTTTTAGCTTTTAATACCACGAACATGGATTTCTTTTGCTTTGCATCCGTCCTTGGTAAGGAACGTCTAACTTATTGTTGTGTCTGGAACTTGTTATGACACGTGTCAACCTGATGTTATGACTTGTGTCACACCTGCCACAAGTTGACATTGTTTGTGTAAACACAAATGCCCAAGTTGCCAAACTTAATCAACGCCCCTCGTACACCACGGGTGATGCACATTTTCACTGGAGGGTGGTCGTAGTTTGAATCGTCTAACTAGAGTCAATTTTGGACTATCTGGAATGGCTTCATCGATAAAAATCACGTGACACATTGATCGTTTGGCTCTTCAAATGTTTTGACCCCATCATTACTCTCGACTTGTGGATAGGTTGGGCAAATGTGACGAGCACTGGTTTGGGACCGGATGCCTTGGACGGTAGTCATACATTAAGCACTGCAAACTCTTTATATTTAATGTTCATAGTTTTGGTTATCACCTTAGTTACGGCATCGAGGGCATCTTTATACGATTCAGTCTCGTGTACCTTGTTTCCCTCTGTTGTTTGGTCCGGGGCCTGGGTTACTCTTAATATCATTACACAACTGTACCAAAAGCGCAACACGGACGCTCTCGTGAATCCACGTGTCCCACTAGGCACGTGCAGCATGGCTCGCTACATAATTCCATACATGAATGCGACAAAAGTCCTTTTAAAGCACCCAGTGTTGCTTCTATATGTTGTTTGGTCACAACCCATAATGCTGTCTCTTGCCGTAGTCCAAGTTATGGACTGGTAGGACTGACAGGTAGATATTTACTTTGTTTTGATTTAAAGATTTAAGATGGAGCTGTTAGTCTATTTGTGTTTTCATCTTGCAACCAGGTGGCGCCCTCTATTGAGGCTATTATGTAAATATGATTCCATCATGTGTGGAGGATGGTATGTAAATATGATGTCACAGTTTAATCCGGACAACAAGTTGTATGAATATTGTTAGTGATTTTAGACAAGTGAGACTGATGGGAAACATGTGCATCTGGGATTTTAGAAGGACTTGTCAAACACACCTGTGGAGTGGACATAGCCTAGTACATGACAGGAGTTTGTTGATATTTTGATGTGATTCATTAATGGTCGACTAGCTGTTGAAAGACTCACACAGCATCTGGAGACTTGGTGCCACGCTGTCCGCATTCAAGGAGTTTATTTAGGGCCTAGCTAATTCAATATCGGACACAGGATCAGGTCGCTAGGGTAAGTTAATTAATGATTTTTGTTTTGATTTTAAAACCTCCTAAGGTGCCAAGTGCACAGATTTCGCAAGCAGGTGTTGGTAATCATGTCGTTAAGGTAACGTTCTATATGCTACCCGTGATCCCCTTCAAAGTAGACGGTCCGAATTCTGAACCATCTGATCTGCGTGGCGAAATGAAACATTTGCAAAGTACAATGTTTAGTTCCACTTTTTTGTGTCATTAAGCTTTCCTGTATAAATTTGTGAACTAAATCCATGTCATGTTTAGGCTAGTCTTTTTCATTGTGTTTTCATTTTTATTGGCAGTTAGATCTTATCGATCTTATCGAAGGCAAACCTGTCTGTACTAAGTCCGGTTTTTGGATGCGGACACTCCTCTAGCACAGACTTAGTGGTGTTTCTGGCAACACTCGCAATCTGAATCTTGGAACTTCAATCTGGCCACATGCAGTTTTAACAACAAAGACATTAAATGTGTTCAGAGGTTGAATTATACGAATAACACTTCCTGTCAGTCAGATCTCCGTCCACTTTAACGAGGTCATTCACTTAGACAGGTTCCAATGATCAGTCATGTTTGTTTACAAACAACGCAGACGTCGTTTCGGTGTTTATTGTAAAATGAAAGTCATGTGAAGTAAATGCTTTGTTGATTAAAATGTGAAATCATGTTATTGACATGAAATTATGTTTCTTGTCTTAAAAATCTCGAGGCAGGGAGATTGTAGCACGTGAAACATGTGAATGAAAGCCGTTGATTTGTGAAAGAATGCAACGGGGGAAAATTGTCCCGTTATACACTGAACATTTATCTCTGTTTAACTGACCAATCAGCTACGAGAATCACTGATTGCACACTGTCCAAATACTAAAAAGATATTAAACTGCACATTTTAGCCAATATGGGTAATAAATAAGATTCCATCATGTTTGGAGGATATTATGTAAATGTGATTTTCCAGTTTTGATTTTTGTTTTGACAAAGACAAGAAACATAATTTCATGTCAATAACATGATTTCACATTTTTATCAACAAAGCATTTTGTTTTGATTTTTGTAAAGTTTTAGTTACTATATATTAAAATGTAAACCATTTTAGATAATATGACACGACAACCAACTCTCCTCGGTACATTTACAATATTTTAAGGTTTAGTAGAAAAGGACCTTGTCAACAAGTTTTAGTGACGTCATTCACTAAAATTAAACGAAGGACCATCAAATGTGAAAGTAATAGCTCACTATAATCTATCAAAAGACAAATCTGAAGCTAGCATGGCACAACCTGAATCAAGTTTTACATCACCCAGTAAAGGTGAGCTTCTGAACCTCTGTGTGGTACATAATTGTGTTACACCCAATCTGTGCAACAGCCCAACGCGTGCAATGGGCAATATAGCTTGCCCAATACACGCAATGTGCAAACAATTATCTGCTCATTGCATGCAGTGGGCAATAGTTGCGAATGCAAAATAATTCTCTATGCAGTCATACGAAATGTACTATCTGCTGTACATTCATCTGAATATATTTATTCTGTGTTCAAATGACGATATCTTTGACTTCAAAAACGGTGCTGTAAATCGTATGTATAAAGTCTGTTATTCGTTTACTTTTAGCAAAATATTTTATTTTCCCATCAGAAAATTGTGTTCGATAAGTATCATCGCCAGATGTTTGGTTAACTTCCGAGCATGAAAATAAACGTCGAAGTAAACATGCTGAGGTAGGCAATATTCTTGAAAATCACATTGTGAGTGACACCACCTGCATTCACTATGATATCGATATCCATAGCCTACTTTATTTTGCCAAGAAACATCCTCCATGTATAAAACAGGTGTTGTTGTGCTACATCCAGCTGCTTGGGATGGGAATACTTCAGGATAGTACTCTTTGGATAAATCAATTGTCCACACCATTAACACTCAATTCTACGATGAAGGGGAGATAATCTGAAATGCGTTTTTCAGTTTTACAAGTGGAGAAAAGTTACTTCCCTAAAATATAAATTTGATAATACCTGAAAATTAATAGTATTTTTATCTTATAGACCATATGGCTGTGACAAGTATTATCACGATCGAACGTGCACTGTACCATCCAAACCAGTGGTCGATAGCATCAGTGACGACGCACATTATACGTGTTCGATGACACACAGTCAGCCAGGTCTTTGTAAACACACGGTCCCACGGTTAATACGACAGAAGTATCCTACCCAGAATCTCCACTGGGTGACGTCATACCCATGTTGCGACTTTCAGCGCGACTTTCGTCATCGTAGACGATAAAATACTTTTACCGTTTGCATGTATGTATCATATACCCAGCGGAATAATCCGATACACATCGGAATGATGGAATTTTTTTAGCGCCACCTGGGTTTCTTTATTGTGAGACAAAACCCTTTCCATATTCATAAGAAATCTCAGCCAAACACAGAGTCGCTTGTACGATTCCGACTATATCATTAGCATGTGTTTATGAATCACTATCAATAAGTGTTAATACCAGGTGTTCGCGTAAAGGTGAGCGTATCTTGCCCCACCGGTGGCACCTGTCACAAACACATGCAAAGGCAATTCAATTGTTCACCTGAAAAAAAACCCATGGGAACACGTGTCTACCATGAAACTGTTTGAAAGCTTTACTGAGGCCTACAACGTCTGACCATGACGCTCTTTGAAATCTTGGTAGAAAGAGTTTGCTTGATTGTACCTCAAAAGTTGTGAACTGTAGACACCAAGGGCTGGAGTTGCATGAAAGTCATCCTTAAGCCTTTTGTGTACTGTCGTTCTTTAATACACATTGTCCTTCGTATTTCATGTGGCGTCTTTCCTTAATTGCTACCCGATTGTGTCACATCAGGGTTAGTCATTGATATATATTTTATTGATATTTATTTTGTAATTAGAGTTTTGTTATATATAAAATGACCTTCAATTGTAACATTTGACACTTGTATCGCATTTGACTACTATCGTGTACTGGTGATCTTTGTTTCATCTGATGTACATTTTGACTGAACGGATCTGTATTTACAATGCATATTGTGATTTTGATTTTATGGCTGGAAATAACATAACATAACATCTTCTTGTGACAGATTGGAACCAACACCCTCTGCATGTAGTTATCTGTTTATTTCACATTGTATCCTGATTTCAAGCGATTAATACATGTTACATATTTCAATGCGAGATATGGTTTTGCTTAGACTCCAGGAGATTCTGCCACGACGATTGAATTATAAGTGGAATCGGTCATGAAGCTCACGAAACTTGTAACCCCTGACGTCTGAGTGGAACAGTCTGTGACCGAGTTGACCAGTCCAACGGTAACATACTCGCCTGTGTAGGCTTCCAGGCAGACCAGAGCACCACCCGAGTCCGTCTGAAAAAAGCATACATTAAGAATATTGCATTATATTTTTATCCACAAGTAACGCTTACGTAAGCATGTCGTTTGAATGCGTTATTTCATAACTAGCATACATACCTACATACTGTTCCAAAGTATATATATCTACCAACGCATGACAATACGTCAATTGTGGCATAAAGAGACATAAATAGGTAATGTAAAGAATAAGTTGTCAGTTGGTGGCATGAAAGAAAAGATGTCAACTGCGGCATGGGAAACAACGGGTCACTTGTTGGCATTAAAAACAAGGCGCCAGTTGTTTTGTTAACAACAAGGCTTCAGTTGGTTGCATGACGAACAAAGCATCAACTGTGCCAACAACAAAACGTCGGTTGATAGCATGAAAGTCAAGACGTTAATTGGTATCACGGAGAACAGAAGAAGTCAGTTGGTCGCTTGAAGTATACGGGTCAACCGGTGATATGAAGAACAAGGAATCAGTTGGTGGCATGAAAGTCAGTATGTTAATTGGTGACATAAACGTTGGATGTCTGTTCGTTACATAAAGATGAAGGGTCAGTTGATGGCATTAAGAACAAGGGTCAGTTGGTTGTTTACCGAATGACAGTCAGTTGGTGACTACCAGAACAAGGGGTTAGTTGGTGGCTTGCAGAACAAGGGTCAATTGATGGCATAAAGAACAAAGTTCAACAGGTGACATGAAGAGCAAGTACCTTTAATGAAGTCTTTGGCTAGCATTTAGAAGTTTGAAGAACATGAATACATGACACTTGTTATGGATAGCAACTTCTTTTATTCTTTGTCAGAGCACCTCTAGCTCCTTCATTAGGTGAATGCTGATATAATGAGGATATACATATATTGTTATCTTTGTACATTCATCCCGCCTTGTGTTGTGCAGATATATCATATCTTACTCAACATTCACCTGATGAAGGAGCAAGTAGTAGCTCTGAAATGTCGTGACGAAGAATAAAAGAAGTAGCTATCCATACAAAGTGTCATGTATTCAAGGATCTTTTAAGATACAGGTATGTTTTGTCGAAACATGTTGCATGATATTGGAGGAATGACTAAGCCTCACCTGGCAACTGACCGCCTCAGCAGCTGTTCCTGTGGAGCACAGTGTCTCACCACTGCATGTAGGGTCCAGGGTTATCGGCCCTTCTTTTGCAACTTGACTTGCACCTTGCACACAAAAGATTGACTTGATTACACTTTGTCCATTTGTGTTGGTCTAAATTATTTTGGTAAGACGTATGTCATCATGCACAGGTACATCACTGTTTCCTGTCAATAGCTCAAAGGTAGGTATAACTAAGTTCTTCACATTACTTGTGCACAAAACGCACGAAGTGCTTGGCAGAATTTGAATTTTAATGGCTGTGGCTTTATATAAGTGAGGTGTTTTCATTTATGTGCTTCTATCAACCTCAATATGATAAACAGGAACATTCATGAGCAGTTACTTTTGCGTTTACATGTATGTACATGTGATCATTGTGCTTTGATAATTTGTTCTTGAGAAGATGAAATGAGATGTTCTTACTTCCTGTTTCATCAACACCGAAACCGACCAGTTTACAAGACGATTCATCGATGGTCATCTTGTTATTGGGAACGCAGGCAGGTAGACGACATACTGGGCCTTGAGTGACCGGATCCGTCAAGGTCAACGTATATACATCTGGACAAACAATCAAGGTAAGTTGTGTGCTACAAACCAAGGGCCAAGAAGACCCATAAACACGTTCCGAGTGCTTCCTTAATGCTGAACCACTTTGTGAAAGAAGACCATTATACTAATTCAGGCAATGACAATGGAGATAATTCAGATTCTCTTTTTTAAATTGGATGAGTGAGTGAGTTGGGTTTAACGCCGCTTTTAACAATATTCCAGTTATATCACGGCGTGTCAGCTTAATGTGGGAGGAAAGCCCGAAGTGAAGCAGGTCTTAGACGTTTATAGAAACATAATCGGGGCGAACCGGGATTCGAGCCCACAATCATAGGTTTCTGGCGTGCCCTGGGGACGCAACTCTGCACAGCGAATCGCGGCGCCTTAGACGACAGGGCCACTCGTGCCCCCTTTAAATTGGATGAAGGAAGCTTAACACCTATATTATTTATTATGCTTATTATGATTAAATACCACAAGAGACATACGCTTCTGATCAACTATCTACATGTGACTTACCTCCATTTCCTACAGGCAAGAACTGACGATACTGGGGAATTATGAAATCCTGTTGGTCTGCCTCGTTGTCCACAGTGGTGTCGTGTTCTCCAACAACCGCCTTAACGCTATCATACAACATGATTCTAGAAAAAGAGCAAAATCAAACAATTAAGTGTTCGTCACTGGATCAGTATCAGTATTTTGTCAGTAGAAGCGATTAGCTTCAGAATATGGTAAACCAGAATTCAGAGATTAACAATAAGCACCTTGCTTTGGTATTTTCTATGCTTTTTTCTATGTTGTGTTGTGCGTTCTGCTGTGCATAGAGGGAACTTGTGAATAAAGAGGGTAAAAAAAGGCACCTGGGTGAGCTAGTGATTGAGTTTGAACAGTATTCCAGTTGTATCAGGGCGTGTCAGCTTAATGTGGGAGGAAAGCCCGAAGTGAAGCCGTTCACCACTTTGGGGAAACGCACGAGCCCGGGTATTGTGCTGACAGACCTAGACAATTGACTGGTATTTAACGTTTCTTGTATGCCCAAGGAATGCAACTCTGCACAGCGAATTGAGGTGCCTTAGACAACTGGATTCGCTTTGAAGAGTGCCTCAGGTGTGCCAGGAAGTATAACTCCAAGAATCGTTTTATTCGTTGTTTGCCAGCACCATCCTCAAGTGATTCGCCAAAATTTGTAACCAACTCGGACCTGGGCTTCTCTTCTCAAACGTTGACACGTGTAATTAAACATAAATGAAATCCACGTCTGGGATTCGATCCCGCATTTCATTAATTACTCTTGAGAGGAAAAAGTCTTTGCGTGAAACTTTCCGTCGCCTTCCATCCCCTGGTTCTACAATCCAGAGCATAACCCCAGAGCCGTACTTTGTCCTATATAGATTCTACTCCTACAATTCCTCTTTACGACTAAAAACATGGCCAGCACTGGGAGAAAACATCAACATTACAAACTTTACTTTTAGACATACATTTATTTAAAGGTATGTAACATTGATAGAAACATCAACATTACAAACTTTACTTTTAGACATACATTTATTTAAAGGTATGTAACATTGATAGAAACATCAACATTACAAACTTTACTTTTAGACATACATTTATTTAAAGGTATGTAATATTGATAGAAACATCAACATTACAAACTTTACTTTTAGACATACATTTATTTAAAGGTATGTAACATTGATAGAAACATCAACATTACAAACTTTACTTTTAGACATACATTTATTTAAAGGTATGTAACATTGATAGAAACATCAACATTACAAACTTTACTTTTAGACATACATTTACTTAAAGGTATGTAACATTGACAGAGCTGTACAGATTTACATACAAGTGAACTGAGTTACTGATACAAAGATAGCTCGCTAATTGTCTCATGATCTCTTAGTATTTCCCCAACATGTATGAGTGAGTGAGTGAGTGAGTGAGTTAGGTTTAACGCCGCTTTGAACAGTATTCCAGTTATGTCACGGCGTGTCAGCTTTTTGTAAATGCATATTTTGTAAATTTGATTACATCACCTGTTAGCCAAACGTGTGTAATTATAATGGAATAGGAATAAAAATGTCCTTATTAGTATCTTTCACCACAGTATTTAAAAACAACCTTAGGATGTCTCACCAGCAGAATCTACTGCCCTGCAGTAACGAGATCGCACTATCTACATGTATATTGACACGTATATGTATATGTACATGTATATTTCTAAAAGTGTTTCTTTAACATTTTTCATTGCAAACCTTCTCTGTTCCTGCCTTCAGAGTTGTCATTGCATTACATTGGTGCAGAACGTTTCTTTTTATCCTTCAAACGACTACATGCGTTCATTGTAAGCAAGGGCTATTAACCCTAATTACATGCTCAATTTAACTTTCTAATGCATTGTGTGTATTTATTCAAAAGGTTAGTCTTCTACAGTCTGATCTCGCACAACAGATAATCATCCGACCTTAATTCAGAAGTCGTACCTTTACTAAAGCAAAACACACAGCTTAGTCAGCTTTTTGCTTCACTGGACATGGCTATCATATATAGTCACATTAACTTCCATTGCTTAGCTCATAAGGTCATATTTACAATATTGTTTTTGCATGCCAACATGTCATACTTAGAACATTTGTTTATGCATGTTTATGTCATATTTAGAACGATTGTTTATGCATGCAAATATGTCATATTTATAACGATCATTTATGCATGTAAAACTGTCAAATTAATAATGATTGATCAAGCATTCAAACATGTCATATTTAGAACGGTGGTTTATGAATATTTATGTCATATTGAGAACGATTGTTTATGCTTGTAAATATGTCATATTTATTACAGTTGTTTATGCTTGTGAAGGCGATATTTACCAACATTCAAATGCAAATTCAGGTAAACATTTCAGGTAAACATTTCTTCCAGTGAAGATAACCTCTGACTTATACTTACGGATTAAGATAATTGTCAGCGCAATCTTTTGATGTCGCTATTGTGTACTCATTGAGGAGGATGCCAGAGCAGAATGTTGAGGGGAACGCAACCCCGCTGAACAACACAAGTCCGGGATACTGACAAAGGCCTGTGTTGGTTCCGCCAACCAAGCGCTTTCTCCCCATTGAATTAAGCAACGTGTAGAGGCATTCTGCGGATATCACACAAATAATAAAATCGTCATATTGTTCCAACACACCTCATCTTTAAATTCAATAATGTGTTAAGTTCCTGTACAAATGCTTGTCATCTCTACTCTGTACATCCCTTGCTTAATAACGGTGTTAGAACCTACATCGACACGTCGCTCCTAATTGTAATAAAGAAGTTATTCACCCTTATGATTTATCCTTACGTCCTATATGTGAATTGAACATTTGCACTTACAGTAAACTACGGTTATAACGAACGCAAAGGGACCACTAAGTTTAATTCGTTATAACAGTAGTTCTTCATAAGCATATGTACAACATATATACAGCAAAAACTTCGTTTTATCCGTCAGTTCGTTATAAGCGTGCTCGTTATAAATGTGGTTTACTGTATGAAACGTCAACGCAAGAGAATAACCGCTTATTAATAGGTTACCAAGAAAAAAAATCCAAATAATTTGTCAGTACAAAATTACTCACTAGGATCGTTTGGAGTCGTGGCGGATGTCGTAACAGATTTTAAGGAAGATGTGGTGGCTGAAGTTGTTGCAGAGGTAGTTGCTGATGTTGTAGCAGATGTCGTGGCTGAAGTTGTGGCAGATGTTGTAGCTGAAGTAGTAGCTGATGAAGTAGCCGAAGTTGTAACTGATGTTGTTGCCGAAGTTGTCGCAGATGTTGTTGCAGACGTCGTAGCAGACGTTGTAGCTGAGGTAGTGACCGAAGTAGTCGCTGATGTTGTAGCGGACGTTGTAGCCGATGTTGTAGCTGATGTAGTGGCCGATGTAGTAGCAGACGTAGTTGCTGATGTAGTAGCTGACGTTGTTGCAGACGTTGTTGCTGATGTAGTAGCGGATGTTGTGGCCGAAGTTGTCGCAGATATTGTGGCAGACGTAGTTGCTGATGTAGTTGCTGATGTAGTAGCTGATGTAGTAGCTGAAGGAGTTGCTGATGTTGTAGCAGATGTCGTGGCTGAAGTTGTGGCAGATGTTGTGGCTGATGTTGTTGCGGAAGTTGTCGCAGATGTTGTTGCAGACGTCGTAGCAGACGTCGTAGCCGATGTAGTAGCAGATGTAGTTGCTGATGTAGTATCTGACGTTGTAGCTGATGTAGTAGGAGATGTCGTGGCTGAAGTTGTCGCAGATGTTGTGGCAGACGTCGTTGCAGACGTTGTAGCTGAGGTAGTGGCCGATGTAGTAGCAGATGTAGTTGCTGATGTAGTAGCCGATGTTGTCGCAGACGTCGTTGCAGACGTAGTTGCTGATGTTGTTGCTGATGTTGTAGCTGAGGTAGTGGCCGATGTAGTAGCAGATGTAGTTGCTGATGTAGTAGCTGACGTTGTTGCTGATGTAGTAGCGGATGTTGTGGCCGAAGTTGTCGCAGATGTTGTTGCTGATGTTGTCGCTGATGTAGTAGCGGACGTTGTAGCCGAAGTTGTCGCAGACGTTGTTGCAGACGTAGTTGCTGATGTTGTTGCTGATGTTGTAGCTGAGGAAGTGGCCGATGTAGTAGCAGATGTAGTTGCTGATGTAGTAGCTGACGTTGTGGCTGATGTTGTTGCAGACGTTGTTGCTGATGTAGTAGCGGATGTTGTTGCCGAAGTTGTCGCAGATGTTGTTGCAGACGTTGTAGCAGATGTTGTCACTGATGTGGTAGCCGAAGTTGTAGCTGATGTCGTTGCTGATGTTGTCGCAGATGTTGTTGCAGACGTCGTAGCAGACGTTGTAGCTGATGTCGTGGCCGATGTAGTAGCAGATGTAGTTGCTGATGTAGTAGCTGATGTTGTGGCTGACGTTGTAGCTGACGTTGTAGCTGATGTAGTAGCAGATGTCGTGGCTGAAGTTGTCGCAGACGTTGTAGCTGAGGTAGTAGCCGATGTAGTAGCAGACGTTGTTGCTGAAGTAGTAGCGGATGTTGTGGCCGAAGTTGTCGCAGATGTTGTGGCAGACGTAGTTGCTGATGTAGTTGCTGATGTAGTTGCTGATGTAGTAGCTGAAGTAGTTGGTGATATGGTAGCAGATGTCGTGGCTGAAGTTGTCGCAGATGTTGTTGCAGACGTCGTAGCAGACGTTGTAGCTGAGGTAGTAGCCGATGTAGTAGCAGACGTTGTTGCTGAAGTAGTAGCGGATGTTGTGGCCGAAGTTGTCGCAGATGTTGTTGCAGACGTAGTTGCTGATGTAGTTGCTGATGTAGTTGTTGATGTAGTAGCTGAAGTAGTTTGTGATGTTGTAGCAGATGTCGTGGCTGAAGTTGTCGCAGATGTTGTTGCAGACGTCGTAGCAGACGTTGTAGCTGATGTCGTGGCCGATGTAGTAGCAGATGTAGTTGCTGATGTAGTAGCTGACGTTGTAGCTGATGTAGTAGCAGATGTCGTGGCTGAAGTTGTCGCAGATGTTGTGGCAGACGTCGTTGCAGACGTTGTAGCTGAGGTAGTAGCCGATGTAGTAGCAGACGTTGTTGCTGATGTAGTAGCGGATGTTGTGGCCGAAGTTGTCGCAGATGTTGTGGCAGACGTAGTTGCTGATGTAGTTGCTGATGTAGTAGCTGATGTAGTAGCTGAAGTAGTTGCTGATGTTGTAGCAGATGTCGTGGCTGAAGTTGTGGCAGATGTTGTGGCTGATGTTGTTGCGGAAGTTGTCGCAGATGTTGTTGCAGACGTCGTAGCAGACGTTGTAGCTGATGTCGTGGCCGATGTAGTAGCAGATGTAGTTGCTGATGTAGTAGCTGACGTTGTAGCTGATGTAGTAGGAGATGTCGTGGCTGAAGTTGTCGCAGATGTTGTGGCAGACGTCGTTGCAGACGTTGTAGCTGAGGTAGTGGCCGATGTAGTAGCAGATGTAGTTGCTGATGTAGTAGCAGATGTTGTCGCCGAAGTTGTCGCAGATGTTGTTGCAGACGTAGTTGCTGATGTTGTTGCTGATGTTGTAGCTGAGGTAGTGGCCGATGTAGTAGCAGACGTTGTGGCTGATGTTGTCGCAGATGTTGTTGCAGACGTCGTAGCAGACGTTGTAGCTGAGGTAGTGGCCGAAGTAGTCGCTGATGTAGTAGCGGACGTTGTAGCCGATGTTGTAGCTGATGTAGTGGCCGATGTAGTAGCAGACGTAGTTGCTGATGTAGTAGCTGACGTTGTTGCAGACGTTGTTGCTGATGTAGTAGCGGATGTTGTGGCCGAAGTTGTCGCAGATGTTGTGGCAGACGTAGTTGCTGATGTAGTTGCTGATGTAGTAGCTGATGTAGAAGCTGAAGTAGTTGCTGATGTTGTAGCAGATGTCGTGGCTGAAGTTGTCGCAGATGTTGTGGCAGACGTCGTTGCAGACGTTGTAGCTGAGGTAGTGGCCGATGTAGTAGCAGATGTAGTTGCTGATGTAGTAGCAGATGTTGTCGCAGACGTCGTTGCAGACGTAGTTGCTGATGTTGTTGCTGATGTTGTAGCTGAGGTAGTGGCCGATGTAGTAGCAGATGTAGTTGCTGATGTAGTAGCTGACGTTGTTGCTGATGTAGTAGCGGATGTTGTGGCCGAAGTTGTCGCAGATGTTGTTGCAGACGTCGTAGCAGACGTTGTAGCTGAGGTAGTGGCCGAAGTTGTAGCAGATGTAGTTGCTGATGTTGTCGCTGATGTAGTAGCGGACGTTGTAGCCGAAGTTGTCGCAGACGTTGTTGCAGACGTAGTTGCTGATGTTGTTGCTGATGTTGTAGCTGAGGTAGTGGCCGATGTAGTAGCAGATGTAGTTGCTGATGTAGTAGCTGACGTTGTGGCTGATGTTGTTGCAGACGTTGTTGCTGATGTAGTAGCGGATGTTGTGGCCGAAGTTGTCGCAGATGTTGTTGCAGACGTTGTAGCAGATGTTGTCACTGATGTGGTAGCCGAAGTTGTAGCTGATGTCGTTGCTGATGTTGTCGCAGATGTTGTTGCAGACGTCGTAGCAGACGTTGTAGCTGATGTCGTGGCCGATGTAGTAGCAGATGTAGTTGCTGATGTAGTAGCTGATGTTGTGGCTGACGTTGTAGCTGACGTTGTAGCTGATGAAGTAGCAGATGTCGTGGCTGAAGTTGTCGCAGATGTTGTAGCTGAGGTAGTGGGCGATGTGGTAGCAGATGTAGTTGCTGATGTAGTAGCAGATGTAGTTGCTGACGTTGTTGTTGTGGTTGTTGTTGCAGATGTTGTTGCTGATGTAGTGGCGGATGTTGTCGCCGAAGTTGTCGCAGATGTTGTCGCAGACGTAGTTGCTGATGTAGTTGCTGATGTAGTAGCTGATGTAGTAGCTGAAGTAGTTGGTGATGTTGTAGCAGATGTCGTGGCTGAAGTTGTCGCAGATGTTGTTGCAGACGTCGTAGCAGACGTTGTAGCTGATGTCGTGGCCGATGTAGTAGCAGATGTAGTTGCTGATGTAGTAGCTGATGTCGTAGCTGATGTAGTAGCAGATGTCGTGGCTGAAGTTGTCGCAGATGTTGTGGCAGACGTCGTTGCAGACGTTGTAGCTGAGGTAGTAGCCGAAGTAGTAGCAGACGTTGTTGCTGAAGTAGTAGCGGATGTTGTGGCCGAAGTTGTCGCAGATGTTGTGGCAGACGTAGTTGCTGATGTAGTTGCTGATGTAGTTGCTGATGTAGTAGCTGAAGTAGTAGCTGACGTTGTAGCTGATGTAGTAGCAGATGTCGTGGCTGAAGTTGTCGCAGATGTTGTGGCAGACGTCGATGCAGACGTTGTAGCTGAGGTAGTAGCCGATGTAGTAGCAGACGTTGTTGCTGATGTAGTAGCGGATGTTGTGGCCGAAGTTGTCGCAGATGTTGTGGCAGACGTAGTTGCTGATGTAGTAGCTGAAGTAGTTGCTGATGTTGTAGCAGATGTCGTGGCTGAAGTTGTGGCAGATGTTGTGGCTGATGTTGTTTCGGAAGTTGTCGCAGATGTTGTTGCAGACGTCGTAGCAGACGTTGTAGCTGATGTCGTGGCCGATGTAGTAGCAGATGTAGTTGCTGATGTAGTAGCTGACGTTGTAGCTGATGTAGTAGCAGATGTCGTGGCTGAAGTTGTCGCAGATGTTGTGGCAGACGTCGTTGCAGACGTTGTAGCTGAGGTAGTAGCCGATGTAGTAGCAGACGTTGTTGCTGATGTAGTAGCGGATGTTGTGGCCGAAGTTGTCGCAGATGTTGTGGCAGACGTAGTTGCTGATGTAGTTGCTGATGTAGTAGCTGATGTAGTAGCTGAAGTAGTTGCTGATGTTGTAGCAGATGTCGTGGCTGAAGTTGTGGCAGATGTTGTGGCTGATGTTGTTGCGGAAGTTGTCGCAGATGTTGTTGCAGACGTCGTAGCAGACGTTGTAGCTGATGTCGTGGCCGATGTAGTAGCAGATGTAGTTGCTGATGTAGTAGCTGACGTTGTAGCTGATGTAGTAGGAGATGTCGTGGCTGAAGTTGTCGCAGATGTTGTGGCAGACGTCGTTGCAGACGTTGTAGCTGAGATAGTGGCCGATGTAGTAGCAGTTGTAGTTACTGATGTAGTAGCAGATGTTGTCGCCGAAGTTGTCGCAGATGTTGTGGCAGACGTAGTTGCTGATGTTGTTGCTGATGTTGTAGCTGAGGTAGTGGCCGATGTAGTAGCAGATGTAGTTGCTGATGTAGTAGCGGATGTTGTGGCCGAAGTTGTCGCAGATGTTGTTGCAGACGTCGTAGCAGACGTTGTAGCTGAGGTAGTGGCCGAAGTTGTAGCAGATGTAGTTGCTGATGTTGTCGCTGATGTAGTAGCGGACGTTGTAGCCGAAGTTGTCGCAGACGTTGTTGCAGACGTAGTTGCTGATGTTGTTGCTGATGTTGTAGCTGAGGTAGTGGCCGATGTAGTAGCAGATGTAGTTGCTGATGTAGTAGCTGACGTTGTGGCTGATGTTGTTGCAGACGTTGTTGCTGATGTAGTAGCGGATGTTGTGGCCGAAGTTGTCGCAGATGTTGTTGCAGACGTTGTAGCAGATGTTGTCACTGATGTGGTAGCCGAAGTTGTAGCAGATGTAGTTGCTGATGTTGTCGCTGATGTAGTAGCGGACGTTGTAGCCGAAGTTGTCGCAGACGTTGTTGCAGACGTAGTTGCTGATGTTGTTGCTGATGTTGTAGCTGAGGTAGTGGCCGATGTAGTAGCAGATGTAGTTGCTGATGTAGTAGCTGACGTTGTGGCTGATGTTGTTGCAGACGTTGTTGCTGATGTAGTAGCGGATGTTGTGGCCGAAGTTGTCGCAGATGTTGTTGCAGACGTTGTAGCAGATGTCGTTGCTGATGTTGTCGCAGATGTTGTTGCAGACGTCGTAGCAGACGTTGTAGCTGATGTCGTGGCCGATGTAGTAGCAGATGTAGTTGCTGATGTAGTAGCTGACGTTGTGGCTGATGTTGTTGCAGACGTTGTTGCTGATGTAGTGGCGGATGTTGTGGCCGAAGTTGTCGCAGATGTTGTTGCAGACGTCGTAGCAGACGTTGTAGCTGAGGTAGTGGCCGAAGTTGTAGCAGATGTAGTAGCGGACGTTGTAGCCGATGTTGTAGCTGATGTAGTGGCCGATGTAGTAGCAGACGTAGTCGCTGATGTAGTAGCGGACGTTGTAGCCGAAGTTGTCGCAGACGTTGTTGCAGACGTAGTTGCTGATGTTGTTGCCGATGTTGTAGCTGAGGTAGTGGCCGATGTAGTAGCAGATGTAGTTGCTGATGTAGTTGCTGATGTAGTAGCTGATGTAGTAGCTGATGTTGTTGCTGATGTAGTAGCAGATGTCGTGGCTGAAGTTGTCGCAGATGTTGTGGCAGACGTCGTTGCAGACGTTGTAGCTGAGGTAGTAGCCGATGTAGTAGCAGACGTTGTTGCTGATGTAGTAGCAGATGTTGTGGCCGAAGTTGTCGCAGATGTTGTGGCAGACGTAGTTGCTGATGTAGTTGCTGATGTAGTTGCTGATGTAGTAGCTGAAGTAGTTGCTGATGTTGTAGCAGATGTCGTGGCTGAAGTTGTGGCAGATGTTGTGGCTGATGTTGTTGCGGAAGTTGTCGCAGATGTTGTTGCAGACGTCGTAGCAGACGTTGTAGCTGATGTCGTGGCCGATGTAGTAGCAGATGTAGTTGCTGATGTAGTAGCTGACGTTGTAGCTGACGTTGTAGCTGATGTAGTAGGAGATGTTGTGGCTGAAGTTGTCGCAGATGTTGTGGCGGACGTCGATGCAGACGTTGTAGCTGATGTCGTTGCTGATGTTGTCGCGGATGTTGTTGCAGACGTCGTGGCAGACGTTTTAGCTGATGTCGTGGCCGATGTAGAGGCAGATGTAGTTGCTGATGTAGTAGCTGACGTTGTAGCTGACGTTGTAGCTGATGTAGTAGGAGATGTCGTGGCTGAAGTTGTCGCAGATGTTGTAGCTGAGGTCGTGGCCGATGTGGTAGCAGATGTAGTTGCTGATGTAGTAGCAGATGTAGTTGCTGACGTTGTTGTTGTGGTTGTTGTTGCAGACGTTGTAGCTGATGTAGTAGCGGATGTTGTCGCCGAAGTTGTCGCAGATGTTGTTGCAGACGTAGTTGCTGATGTTGTAGCTGAGGTAGTGGCCGAAGTAGTAGCAGAAGTAGTTGCTGATGTTGTCGCTGATGTAGTAGCGGACGTTGTAGCCGATGTAGTAGGAGATGTTGTGGCTGAAGTTGTCGCAGATGTTGTGGCGGACGTCGATGCAGACGTTGTAGCTGATGTCGTTGCTGATGTTGTCGCGGATGTTGTTGCAGACGTCGTAGCAGACGTTGTAGATGATGTCGTGGCCGATGTAGAGGCAGATGTAGTTGCTGATGTAGTAGCTGACGTTGTTGCTGATGTAGTAGGAGATGTCGTGGCTGAAGTTGTCGCAGATGTTGTGGCAGACGTCGTTGCAGACGTTGTAGCTGAGGTAGTAGCCGATGTAGTAGCAGACGTTGTTGCTGATGTAGTAGCGGATGTTGTTGCTGATGTAGTAGCGGATGTTGTCGCAGATGTTGTGGCTGAAGTTGTGACAGTCGTTGTAGCAGATGTTGTCACTGATGTGGTAGCCGAAGTTGTAGCTGATGTCGTTGCTGATGTTGTCGCAGATGTTGTGGCAGACGTCGTAGCAGACGTTCTAGCTAATGTCGTGGCCGATGTAGTAGCAGATGTAGTTGCTGATGTAGTAACTGACGTTGTTGCTGACGTTGTAGCTGATGTACTATCAGATGTCATGGCTGAAGAAGTTGCTGATGTTGTGAATGAAGTTGTGACAGACGTTGTGGCAGATGTTGTCGCTGATGTGGTAGCCGAAGTTGTAGGTGAGGTAGTGGCCGTTGAAGTAGGAGATGTAGTTGCTGATATAGTAGCTGACGTTGTAGCTGATGTAGTGGCTGAAGTTGTAGCCGATGTTGTTGCAGACGTAGTAGCTGACGTTGTGGCCGAAGTTGTAGCAGATGTAGTTGCTGATGTAGTAGCTGACGTTGTAGCTGATGTAGTTGATATACATTGATATAAAATAAATAGTGTTTAAGACGGATTGGACTTAATGGCTGGTCACACTTACCAATATATAAACTGTTAACACCGAAGATACCACCGACCTAGACGCGCTAGGGGTGCGTGATGCGTGTGTTGCGACTTGAATTGTATAAAGGAAGCAACACATTCACGTTCCTTTCAAACAACAGTACGTCTCACCATGCAGCGTATATAAAGTAAGTGGATAGCGTTTTACGCCGCCTTCAGCAATATTCCAGCAATATCACGGCGGGGGACATCAGAAATAGGCTTCACACATTGTATCAATGTACCAATGTACCACATCGTCGCTTTAACCACAAGACTACCCCACCGCCCTCGTAAATTAAGAACACAAAATGTTGTGCAGAATTGGAATTTACCTAAACTTCCAATAAATATCTTATACAAATTCCATGGCTCCATCTTCAGTTGATCACCAGTACAGGAAAGAGTTCTGAAGTCTCTGCTCAAAATCACTCTCATTGGTAAATTGCAAGCATTTGTGTTTTCCTTGATGCGGTCTTATGTTATTTCGGAAAATAAATACTTGTACTTACACTGCTGTTACAGTTTAGGAAACAACCTGTGCTATTACTCACTCGGCGCTTGTGTTGTTGCCTCACAGAATGGTACACAAAACGGGAGAGAACACAAACCTGTTCAAATAGAAAGCACGAACTATCAAAATAAAAGAGACAACCCCTTTCCATAATCAGAAGACATTACGATTTCATCTCTCAATTGTTAACATTATTTCGAAACCATTGCACAGAAAAACAGGGTCATGCCAAACGCCAAGGGACTGTGTTGAAATGTGTTCTTCATTTCCGTGGTTCATATTACATTGTCCGCCTTTTAATATCCGTTGTTTAATACTCAAGAAATAAAGTTACAATATCCTTTCCATAATCATCAGAAACCTCTGATTCAATTTTGAAGCATGTTTTTGTTATGAATCACTATCAAATAGTGATGATGCCAGGTGTTCGCGAAAAATTAAGCATAATGCTGTCTCTCCGATGGCGCCCGTTACAAACACATGCAAAGGCAACATAATGGTACAAGTCGAAATGGGGAAATTGCATCGGATATTATTATGGCCAATGGTGAGTCACATTTGAAAATGTCCTCCTTTTGTCTATGATAGTGCTTTTTGAAAGCTTTATTATGGCCTTGGGTGCCGAATGCTGATCAGGTTTTCTTTTATGAAGAAGAAAGAGAATGCTTAAAAACTGTGACCTGTAGACATCAGGGCTGGAGTTTCTGGATTATTGCTCGATACAACGGGAAAGTTGACAATTGGGAAAATTCAAACAGGGATAGTGGACGGATCATTCTATGTCACTGATAATCAAGAACCGTGTCAATACACTACTGCTCACAAGATGATACCTCTTTTTGGGATACATTTCCGGAGACCAACCGCTTAAGTGGAATTACCGCGATACGTTTTTGGATTTAACGCGGAAAATGCGGATTTAACGGTCGTGCCAAAATTCTGACAAAAGGCATATGTAAGTAGTCGTGTACCTGAAATAACAATCCTTTATCACGATGACTTCATTAACATATTCCATAACTGTATATCTCGACCACCACATTACTTCCTGATTCTATGCATGGAATGTTTCATCACTGTCTTTCATAGAACGTACCAGGAAGCTTGCAAATCGGCGGCACTGTGTTCGTAGGAGGTGTGTAGGATGTACAAGAGCAATTTGTGCTGGGTAGGATGTCTTCCATACATGGACCACATGAAGAATCAGCAGGGTAGTTTGCCACGCAGTATGGTTCTGAAAGAAAAAATCATTTAATATACTCGGCTTTTTTTCAACTCGACACCATAGTGAGGACATAAAGGAACCTTTATAAGAAGGATGACGTCATGGCAATGTGAAGGACGCTGACATCGTCTCTCGTAGAATTAAGCCTGTTTTAACCTAATCCACTTTCCTTCAACTCACCTATATGCGTGAGTAGGTGAGTTGGGTTAAAGCCGCTTTAAACTATATCAAAGTTACATCACGTTGTGTCAGTCCGAAGTGATGCAGGTCTCAGACGCTTACCACTTGGATGAAACCCCCGAGCAGGGGTATGATGCTGACAACCCTAGGAACATAATCGGAACAAACCGGGATTCAAACCCAGGTTTCTGGCATGCCTAAGGGACGCAACTCTGCACAGTGAGTTGCGGCGCCTTTGACGACTGGTCGACCCGTACCCCCCATCTTTAAGAGGTTGGTGAAAGGACTACTTTCCCGGGGTGACGTCATCATGTGATCATCTGTTTTCAGCAACTGCTCATACTTGAATCAGCCATACCTCTTTGACAACAAATATCCGCTTCCTCTGTGTCTTTGCATATCTTTGGTATTGGTGTTGTTGCTGATGTAGTCATTGACGTTGTAGCAGAAGTCGTTGCTGATGTTGTCATTGACGTTGTAGGAGAAGTCGTTGCTGATGTTGTCATTGACGTTGTAGGAGAAGTCGTTGCTGATGTTGTCATTGATGTTGTAGCAGAAGTAGTTGCTGATGTTGTCAATGACGTTGTGACAGATGTTGATGTAGTAGTAGTTTGAGATGTCGTTACACACCACGGCGAACACATCGGTATGGCACATCTGTACTCTGCGATAAAAGGACGGACAAGCATCAATAACTGGGTTCATGTTATAACATGTACTGAGGTTTATAAGAAATATGTTCTGTGGAATTTGTCAAACCGGACACTAGTACGGATACTCTGTCGACAGCACATTTATTTTACTGTCATGAATTTATGATTAATTTATCATCAACAGATGCCAATGTACCGTGTATTCAGATATTTATCGTCACGCCGAAGACCCGGGTTCGATTCCCGACATGGGTACAATGTGTGGAGCCCATTTCTGGTGTCCATCGCCGTGATATCGCTGGAATATTTCTAAAAGTGGCGTAAAACCATACTAACTCTCTATCCAGCATAATATTACGATTATATAAATGACCGATCACTTAAAATGCGACCTTTGCGTTTAAAGAATATTCGTAAAACAATGTCAGGGTTAACTACACAGCTACGTTTAAGAAAATTCATTTATTTTATTTGAGGTTGAAAACGATAAATACGTTAACTCACGAGGGTAGATAAGACATATGGGAGGCATCTGAGGTGGTATATAATACGTGCAAGAACAGTTTGTGCTTGGTAACACGTTGGTCAGGCAGTCTGTGCACGATGCGTCGTTTTGGTTTGCCTCACAATACGATGCTAAATAAAGAAATAAAACAAATACAAAACATTAATCGAATCAAATAACTGAAAGGAATGTTGTTTACCATTCGCTGGAAAAAAATGTTGCATTTTGTGTTCTGTCCGAAACCGAAAGAAAAATCGAGGTTGGTTGGTTGGTTTGTTGTTTAACGCCGCACTCAGCAATATTCCCGCTATATGACGGCGGTCTGTAAATAATCGATCTGGACCAGACAATCCAGTGATTGATATCATGATCATTAGCATCGATCCACGCAATTGGGATCAATGACATGCATCAACCAAGTCAGCAAGCCTGACTACCCGATCCCGTTAGTCGCCTCTTACGACAAGCATAGTCGCCTTTTACGGCAAGCATGGGTTGCTGAAGACCTATTCTACCCCGGAATCTTCACTTCACAAAGGCAGTGTTACGATTACATGTGGCCATTTTGTATAGATAATACTGCTAAACGCGATGTTGAACCCAGTTCAATGACTCACTTCAACAGGACTGGAGCTCACCTGGTGAAATACGCCATGTTTGCATGGAGAAGAGCTTTTGTCCAAAATGAGTACTAAAGGTGAGACGACCCGAGAAGATCCGGGGTAGAATAGGTCTTCAGCAAACCATGCTTGCCGTAATAAGGCGACTAGGCTTGTCGTAAAAGGCGACTAACGGGATCGGGTGGTCAGGCTCGCTGACTTGATTAAAGCATGTCATCGATCCCAATTGCGTGGATCGATCGATGCTCATGGTATCAATCAGTGGATTGTCTGGTCCAGACTCGATTATCTACAGATGACAGATGGCCGTCATATAGATGGAATAATGCTGAGTGCGGCGTAAAACAACAACAAACAAACAAAAGTTGAGACAGCCCCCTTCGTCCAGTTGACAAAGCGTTTGCTCGGAGAGCTGAAGGTCTGGGTTTCGATCCCCCGGCCGCGTCATACCAAAGGACATTAAGAGATGGTACTTGTTGTTACCCTGTCTGGCGCCCGGCATTAAGGGGGTGAAACAGGGACCGCTGGCTCGGTCTTAGTATACTGTGTCTGAGTGTGATATTCATGTTAAAATGCGGCATGGTATCTCAGTGGCTCAGCACTATAAAACCGACATTAATCCGGACAAGTACAAGTACCATACAAAATATGGCGGTGGATGAAAGGAAAGAAATGGTAGTCTGGTATTCTAAAGGTTCAAGCATGTCATGATGTTAACCCAATCTCATTAAAATCAGATCTTAGTTCTCGCTACCGCTAAACAAACATTTGAGGACATTCCATTTCTGGTCACGTCAGAACGATCTTTCATCGAACCAATCAGAGCGTCGCTTACCAGATCAAGAAAGTGACAGTCGGAATGTGTTTTCTAATTATGCAACCTCGAAATATTTAACAGAGGGTATTCCGAACGACAGTTACGGGTTTTATGATTGTATCCATACAATCTAGACCAACTATAAGCCATTCCAGAATCATCTTTTGATCAGTTTAAAAAAAATAATAATCGAGAATACGTCAAAATATGTTTCGAAGGTAGTCGCCAGTTTGAAACTAGTGTCGTAAAGCTCGAGAAAGCTGCCTTCTGATTGGCTAATGTCGATTTCTTGTCAGTCATTTCATTGGTCGGTCAAAGTTCGCGAAAGGTCATTTTGACGTGACCCGTAAAGGGATGTCCTCAGATCTTTGTTATCGGTAGCAAAAACTAGGATCTGATTTTAATGTTATTGGATGTTATCCGGGCTCGACTCCCCAATAGATTACACGTGTAAAGCCCATTTATGATTTGACTTTAAATATCTTTTCAGCTACTATGCGTACTGTAAAGAGCCATACCTCTTTGACAACAAGTAGCTGCTTCCTCTGTGTCTTTGCATAACTTTGGTATTGGTGTTGTTGCAGATGTTGTCATTGACATTGTAGCAGAAGTCGTTGCTGATGTTGTCATTGACGTTGTAGCAGAAGTTGTCGCTGATGTTGTCATTGACGTTGTAGCAGAAGTCGTTGCCGAAGTTGTCATTGACGTTGTAGCAGAAGTCGTTGCTGATGTTGTCAGTGACGTTGTAGCAGAAGTCGTTGCCGACGTTGTCATTGACGGTGTAGCAGAAGTCGTTGCTGATGTTGTCAGTGACGTTGTAGCAGAAGTCGTTGCCGACGTTGTCATTGACGTTGTAGCAGAAGTCGTTGCTGATGTTGTCATTGACGTTGTAGCAGAAGTCGTTGCTGATGTTGTCAGTGATGTTGTGGCAGATGTCGTAGCAGTAGTAGCAGTAGTAGTTTGAGATGTCGTTACACACCACGGCGAACACATCGGTATGACACACCTGTACTCTGCAAGAAAATAACGAGCACCGACATTATTTCAACCCCGTTGTTGTTTATAAAAAAATCATTATGACATTTACGTAATGATGTAAACTTTGTGTTTATAGATTATACATCAGTTAACGTTTATATTGTTAATATTAATTAAACAGCTACCTTTTTAATCTCATTTCATTAGGTTATGGCTGAATATGACAAAGACGTTAACTCACGAGGGTAGATAAGACATATGGGAGGCATCTGAGGTGGTATATAATACGTGCAAGAACAGTTTGTGCTTGGTAACACGTTGGTCAGGCAGTCTGTGCACGATGCGTCGTTTTGGTTTGCCTCACAATACGATGCTAAACAAAGAAATAGGACAATACAGAACATTAATCGAATCAAATAACTGAAGGAATATTGTTTACTTTCGCTAGAAGATGCATTGCATGTGTTTATACACTCCGGGGCCAAATGTAAATGCAGTGCCAAGTTCATAAATGCAAGCCGGGTTCGACTCCCCATATGGGTAACACGTGATATGCCTATTCTGGTGTCTCACCCCGTAATATTGCTGGAATGTTGCAATCACTACAAATCATGTTTGATTGTCAAGCTGAAGCAGTAACCGCACATTGATTTAAGTTTAAATGACCCCCGATGACCCTACTTTTCATTTCAAATACAACCACAGCTAAACTTGCGGGGAAAAGGAACTTCTCACTGATAGATCCACCAATATGGTGAAGACAGTGTGACGGTATGGGGTGTCGTTTGCGATGACCAGAATCTGTGCCTGGTTATCTATCATAAAGGGCAACCTGGGCGCTCTAGGATATAGAGATGAAGCTCTCCAGTCAGTTAGTTGCACTGGCATATTTACGTGTATGGCACCAGGGAACAGTCACGGAAAATTATGCAACCCGGTAACGCAAAGTCCCATACAGCACGAGTTGTCCAGGAGAATTAAACAACGACAATGTGCGGGCTCTGCCAGGGCCTGCACGTTCACCGGATATTAATCCAATTGAACAACTGTGGGATCCCTTGAACAGCCTGATGGGATACGGACAACAGTCAAGAGAAATCAACTAGAACATGCTCTTCTAGAAGAATGCCGAAGCGTTCTGTATGACATCTTCAGGTTGCGGCTAGCATCAGTATGACGACGTGAAGTAGCGTACATTCCAGCAGGTGGTGAACACACACGTTATGAGTCATCCGGAAACAACGTTAACAGGAACAATTTATGTTTTACAACAAACGTCTTTTTCCATGTCAGGGTGAAAAAGAACTTTGTATGACCCAGTGTCTGTTCAGGACACATTTTACGTGACTCACTGTGTCGGATCGATTCAGTTGCTTAGTATGACACTATCAGATGATTACCTGATTGATACATTTATGTTGACAATGACATTCGTCTTTGTTTTCTTTGAGAAAGTCAGACTCAATGAGAAGATCTTTATGCCCATCAATTTAGGTTTACCCATACTACATTTCGTAAGCGAGGTCCGCATATGTGCCATGTTGTTACATATACCGAAGGTATCCAGATATCAGCATCTGATCAAATGGGGTTTTATTTGTTCCCGACCAGTGGATCCGTTTGCATTCAATACAGCGTGAACGATATTTTTTCAAGGGCGACAATTACTGTTTTAGTCTGGTACAAGAGTCATGTTACCTCTTCTGCAGCATATATCAGCTTCCTCATCAACTTTGCATATCTTTGGGAGTGTCGTGGTAGTTGTCGTTGTTGTCGCCGAAGTCGTCTGAGAGGTAACGGGTGCATCGGGATCGCTACAGTTGCATGACGACGTAAGCAGATCCTGACACGCGGTATAACGAGGATCACCAGATACAGAAAATAGAAACAAGGCGCCACCTGAATAGGATAAATTGTTGTGAATCTTTCTTGCATACATACCGACAATACGTACAGTTATTCTTACTTTCGTTTCCAGTGAGTTAGTGAGTTTGGTTTAACGCCTATTTGAACAGAATGCAATTTATTTACGGCGTGTCAGCTTGATGTGGAAGGGGAGCCCGAAGTGATGCAGGCGTTTGCAGTGAACCACTTGGTTAAACCCACGATCGTGGGTACGGTCCTCGCAAACCTAGAGACTCAATCGTAGTAACTCTGGTATTCTAACCCTCGATAGGTTTCTGGCATGCCTGGAAGGACACGCACTCATTTCTGTGCTTGTATAACAATCGTGCTAACCACCAAATTTTGTCCTGCATCGGTTGTATGATACTTTGCATAACAAAATTGGCAACCCCCGATTTATAGTGTTCGTCTTTAATCATGCATCTTAAATAATCCCAATCATGAAAATATTTAGCAAAATGTAAGCATCATTAATGACGGATATTTCCATTTCTTGGAATTTGATTTCAATGTCATAGAATAAGGTCATTCACCATGTATTTTCTGTACGCTAGAATCATCATTCATTTACCTTTAGAAACTATGATAAGATGCTGTAAATACCTCACAACTGATCTCAAATATTTCCTCCAAGTACGATGCAGTAAAACAGACACTATCGCAGTCTGTTATCATTCATCTTTGCACTCACTTTGATCCCACACGCAGCACGATGGGCAGTCAACAGGAGTTGGAGTCGTGGTCGTTGCCGACGCAGTGCAAGAGCAGTCAACGGAGCTGTATGTGGACGCCTCACAGTCGGTGCATAACGTACTGGAAACACCATTCACAACACACGTGTCATCTGAAAACAGGATCATCCTGTGTTTTCAATTGTGACAGTTAAAGGTTACAATGCAGTTGTCGAGAAACGGGTTTAAAGAAGGTGCGTCGTTACTTCAGTTCTAAGCTTCGTTTTCCCTTTCTCCTATGTCTCAAAATTAACATTTAGACCCAGGTAGTACAGAGTTTTTCATAATGAGTATTCATGTAGTTTACTTTGTTCGAGTATGCAACATAACTTTAAGACAACATGCAGTTGATGTCTTTCGTCTTAGATAACATTATTGTCACATACATACACACATACATATATATATATATATATATATATATATATATGCATATATATAATATGCATATATATGTATGCATATATATATATGGATATTTATATATATGCATATATATATATATTTGCATATATATATATGCATATATATATATATATATATATATATATATATATATACATATATATATATATATATATATATACGTCAACGCCAAGGAGTAATCAGCCTCGATTATCTGCCGAAACAAGAGAGAAGTGAAAACAATGTGAATGGATCACTGAAAATCAATGATGATACCAGGTGTTCATAGAAAGGGTAAGCAAACAGCATTGACGCGGTATTCCTTAGGGCATACGCAACCTTCGATTATCATCAATGCATAAGGCGTCATTAAACCCCTCGCCATGTGAAGTAGTTATTGTTATCCATGCTTGACAACTGAATCCATGCTTGACAACTGACTCTTATTAAAGAGCCGAGTTCAATGGGTGTCCAGTTGTGTTTGTTGGTATTCTTTATGATAGAACATACTATTTAGTGCTCCTCCAAAAGGGTCCGGTCTAAAGAGGTTTCCCTGTATGTACACGGAAGAGGATACTCACAATAACTGCAGCAAGACTGATGGTCCGCTGTGGATTTGCATGGAAGATCTGCTCTCTTCTCTCTGGTGAGTCCGTCATTGCTGGACGGCTGATTTTCGCAGTACACGTTCAAACTTGGAATGAAGTAGGATGCAGCTATGCAAGTAATAAATACATGGTTTAAACAAAAGTGCGTCAATGGAACACATGCGTAAGTAAATTTACATAAGCATAATATAAGTTAACATTTGTGGAAGTGCATCGTCAAACATGCCAGCCCTAACATATGTAAATGCTCTCCACAAAGGAATTATATTTATGACATCAACGACGAACATCACGATGGACAATAAATTTAGCAGTTAATATGATAGCTTTTGGTGCAAAAAAAGTTTAGACATAGTAAGAACAAATGAAGATGATATTTATGAGATTCGTACAAATACAAGAAGGATAATTAAATGAAGACATATTGCACGTGTGTGCATTTAAATCTTTGCAGCCTAATAAATAGATGCATTCTCTGAAACCATTCTAGGGTTCTAGTCATCTAGTTCATGTTTACATTGATAGCCATGCGACCATACGTTGTATCGCGGAATAAAATAATTCCTCAAAAAGAGAGATAACGTGAGCGTATGTTTGTTGAACTTGCTTAATATAAACATCTGTTGTAGTTTGTTCCTAATAAAAGGTCTGTGAGGAACTACCTCAGTAAGTCAGTCACAATGACAGCGCGTCGAAATACATTTACATCAAGTACAAGACGTCAAAATGGCCGACACAATGTACGTGACGGGAAAGATTTCCGAAGTTTTTCATGAACCTGTTGTGGTTACATGTGTTACATCATTGATCAATTGGCCGATCATTGAAAGGTGATTACAAAAGTGTGTCAAATAGATACTAAGGTAAATTCATAAGTCGCTATTGACTGTCACTGTCAGTTTAAACACGGATCGAGTCGATACTACTACAGTTTGGATGTGCATTTATTTGTTTTGTTCTCAAGGATGAGTTGTAGCGAGGATATTCGTGAACGATCATTAAGTCTCAGGTGTTTTTCAATGTATTCTAAAACTCTGAGTTCATGTTTCAGGGTCTACATTATCAGAAACTTCTGTATGTGTTCATGGTAAGGAATTCCCAAGGTTTTCTCCAGGAATGTGGAAGTAGTCCGTCAGTGTTTTCGTCATTTCAAGAATACAGACTCGTGAAAAACGTATAAACGTCAAATTGTTTCGTTCGTCAAACTGTTTCCTTCAATGTCTCGCTCATGTGACCGACCTCTCGTCAAATCAAAAGCCGTATATCGTGTAAACTTCACATTAAAACTTATGTCAGTGTAATCTCCAACATTCTAACTGCCAATTACACAATGACGTCATTTTGCCTATGACCATATGAATTCAAAACTTCGCGAAGACGTCTTTGAATGGGTTTTGAGCCACGTCCCTGAACTACAACGGGGGTCATTTGGTCATGAATACTTATTGTTGAACGTTTTCTCCAAACTATTTTGTCAAGATGTGATTATATCGATGCCTGATTTGTATGAAGATAATTTCCAAATACAACGACACATAATTTTGTCCATCATAATTATTCCAAAACGCGAAGGAATTGAAAGTAGACCCACTCAGTTACAAAATATAACAGAAAATTATTCTTTCATTCACCAAATACAAAGCACAGTACCATGTCCGCCATAGGTTACCATATTGTACGTACCACAACCCAAAGAGAAACCATGTGTGTAAACACACAGACTCAAAGCAATCAGCAGAAAGAGCAATGTTGGCTTCATGATGGCGGATAAGATGTCCTCTTACACAACCTATTATCAAGCAAGGGTTATATACCTTGGTAAGCCAGAAAATACCCACCTGACCACTAATCATATGTGTTGCCTTTTGCTTATGCCCACCTTTGTAAAAACACTCCTTTGTTTTTGCAGAAGTCCTTGTTTTTTCAGGATGTTCCTGGCCAAGGGAACTTCAGCCAGCTGCTTGTACCTACGGAATAGAACGACTATCACAACATGAATACTGTTCAGGTGATGATATGTTCATAAAGGTAAAATTTGACAAGATCAATATGGGTGTACTGATTAGGTACAGGTCAGGAAAAAAACGCAATGATGAAAAAGGGCTTTGTGCAGCAACATGGGACACTTTCCAGTTTAGGCATTGACATGGCAATTCGTACCATGTGTGAACTGTGAGTGAGTATTGGTTTACGCCGCTTTAAGCAGTATTTTAGCAGTATCAGGCGGGGGACACCAGAAATGGGTTCACACATTGTACGCATTAAACCCCGGCGGGAATAGCGAACGTTTTAACTTACTAGGCGACCCCATCGCACTTCAATTTAGACTTCTGTGCAATGCCATTGCAAATGACAATGGCAATCTTTTATTGTTCTTTAGGCCAACTTACCCAAACAGCACATGCATTTACTTATATAATATAATGTACACATATGCGCTGGTTATAACTTAATGTTTTAAAATTGCCATGGATCTCGGACATAATATACACTAATTTAGCAAACATAAATATTGTTTTCTTGTTATTTGATACACAAGTGGATCTTATGACATGACAGTAAATAGTATTAGAGGAAAAACACGAAGAACGTATATAATTAGTTTGGGGACAGTTTAATGGCACATGTTCCAAACTTCTAAAACAGAGCATATCCTTATCATGTACAGTACATAAACATGTCTACGTTTCTGAATGCCAAATGCATTATAACCACTTCGACATTTAAGGAATGCCTTTTTATATCTCACACCCGTAAGTCAAAATCGGTACAATTGAATTTTCTGATCAAATACTTCGAAAGAATTATTGGCAGTTACATTGTGTTTACGTATTAATTTTTGATTGGAATGAGAGCTTTCTGATGAAAGAGTACTACATTCCTTATAATTAGTCTAAACCATTATTGGTGTTATCATTGATCCCAGATATTAATATGCGTTAACAACTTCCATTTCCCTTCCGTTATATGATCTCTTCTCATATTTTGATAAATATTCCCGTTCCTAACTACCATTACCTGTGTTTTATCTTCATTTGTTTTCTTTCCCCACTTAATACAGTATTGGTGCTAAACAGTCTTATCTCTTCTGTAATGTTATTGTAGAATCTGCAGTAAGAATCGGTTCATCTGCAAATAGATCATCAATAATGTCATACACTTCATCGGATACATATATACCATCAACAAACATTCGAGTAAAATGTGTCACCAGAATTGGGCTAAAGTACAACCTTGGCGTACACCAGCTTTGCTAAAGAAATATTCAGACAATGTAAATCCATTTTGAAGTACAACAATAGCTGGAATATTGCTGAGTGCGGCGGCGTAAAACAACAAACAAACAAACGTAACCTGCTTACATATACTTTGTATTACTGTAAAGAATTTAACCAGCATACCATTTATAAGAAGAGCACAAAACATCTTTCTTCTGTCAATTATATCGAATGCCTTTTTTAAATCAACAGAAAAATCTCCCTTGTCTTCTAGCTTCTTGTTTTTGTACCAGAGCTTGTTAAACAAAAAGTACTATCAATTGTTAAGTGGTCCTTTCTGAAAACAACCTTGACATTTCCCAATAATATTTGGGTTTCGCACAAAGGTGCCTTGTTTTTAAGGATGTATCAACAATCATAATCATTTTATTAAGAAACGAGACCCGCTGTAATTATTGGGATCCTCTGTATCACCTTTCTTGTAAATTGGCCTTTGGCTTGAGGCTGATGGCCATGCTTTTGGATAGTAACCTATTTGCATTGAACATCGTTTCATTGAGTTGCATTGAACAATATATTCAAGTATGGTGTTTGAAGTTTTTTTTAGTTTTGAAACATTCTGAAGGTATATTCAGGAGATTGATTAATTTTAAAATTCTTAATAGCTTCTTTAATTTCATCCCCCATTTGATAATTGTCATGAGGGTTCGAATACGAATCACTCGAATCTTGGCTATGATCATGTAGAAACTCCGTCAATATGCATTGAAAATGTGTCATCATCTTCATCATTTCTTGTAGGATTAAGGAGATGTTTAAATTGTACTCCTGCCACACAATAGGAGTATTATTATTTGTCACCGATCTTTTACTGTAATGTTGTTTAAATAAATTTAAACCTCCATAATCATTATTCCTTGATGCCTTTGCTGTGTTATGTCCGATATCTTCCTTTCATTTTCTTTATTTTTTAGAACACAGTTGTTAAATTTGTTTCTACAATTTTTATAGTTTTTAAAATGTTCTTTGTTGGCAGGTTTCTGAGAGAAGTTAAGAGATTATATTTTTCTCTCTTTGTGTAAAATAATTTATCATCAATCTAGTTCTGATGTAAACGAAACCTATTATGTTTGTTTCTGCGTTTCCACCGTAATTACATTTGTCAATTATATTCTGAACAGCAGTATCAACATCGACTTTGACTACATCTGTCAAGTTATCAAGCTGTCTGATGATAAAATCTAATATGACAATTTCATTTTAGTTATATATATGTCTGTCTTGCCATATGTATTTCTCTCGGTCCATATACACAGAACTATCAACATACTCAGCATTTCGATTATCTGGGATTCCGTTGTTCAGTGGTAGTGCAATAACAGGAGGAAGATGGTCTAACGCTGTACGTGATTCAATCTTGAAGTTCTTGCTATAGTGTATACAAGGTCGGTGAAGCACACATAGAATCCGGAGTACTAAAACCATTTGATCCGCTGAAAGTAAAATCACCCGATCCATCAGACAATCTTCCATTAACGATATTGAAGTTAAATGTCTAGCAGGCCTAATGCAACTGTTTACCGTAAGTGTTCACACTATGATCCTTATCTACTCGACTGGGTAGAGGAGTGTCACTGACCTCACACATAACTTCATCCAGTGGGATATGATCAATTTAGTCATCCTCAATTAAATCTGCTTCTGAACCAGTTCAGGCGTTCATATCGCCACTCAGCAAGATGATACAGCCTGGATAGCCATTTTATGTTTCAAAAAGCATTGACTCCAGATCTTCCATATCACCTTGGTTTCCGAAGATATATATATAAAAAGTAACATCACTGTTTTCCTAGGAACCAAACAAACCTTTGAGATTAAGCAGACAGAGCGTTTAAATAAATGGGATACTTCTCTTTTTATTTGTACAGCCACCCCACCGCTACATCGGCCACGTTTATGTATCGTGTTACTGATAGATTGTATAGTCTTTGAAACCCTGAAGCTTGTATCAGTATCCTTCAGTACAATACGAGCCGTTTCATATTTATCGTTCTTGTCGTCCTTACATATAAAGTTTACTTTTATTGGAGCTGGGGTGTGTCTTGATTTCAATCTGCGAACCGTATCAAACTGGATAGCGTTTGTATTGCTCATATTCATGTATCCTTCTTGAATGTTCCAATGCGCTCTTTACCGCCTCCGTGGTCTAGTGGTGGAGCGTCCGCCCAGAGAGCGGAAGGTCCGGGGTTCGATCCCCGGCCGCGTCATACCAAAAGACGTTAAAAGATGGTACTTGTTGTTACCCTGTCTGGTGCTCGGCATTAAGGGGCTAAAACAAGGACTAGTCGGCTCGGAGTCAGTATACTGTGTCTGAGTGAGGTATTCATGTTGAACTGCGGCATGGTATCTCAGAGTGCTAGCACTATAAATCGGCATCAGTCCGGACTAGTACAAGCAGCCACACAAACACATACACGTGCATGCACGTCGCTATATAAGTGCAATAATCTTGGACGCGACGTTAAACCCCATTTCCCCCCACCTCACCTAATTATGCGCTCTTTGCGATGGTGTCTCTAGAGTCTCCAGGGATGCCAAAAAGAGAGAACTTCAAGGTTATTTCACAGTGAGTGAGGCTCGGACTTGTCAAAAGCTGATTCAAAGTTCTGGATTCGTTCACATTGAGAATGTACTAGTTGCTCTAATTCTGTGTTTGTACTTCCAAGAGGAGAAAATTGTTCTTCTAGCTTCTAAGTTTGAGTATCTACCTTATGTGACAGTAGGTTCATATCTGTGTTAAGTGAGGTAATGGATATTCTGCGATAACTGCGAAGGTAACACAGTTATACAAAATGCATGTCCCTTCAAACAAAAAACAAATCTTTAGACTGAACAAACACATCACTGAAAGCTGACTTACCAAAACTAGCTACAATCGCCCCATTCAATGAAAAACCTGAGGACTCATACACAAGCCAAACATTCAACTCAACAACAAGCACCATAAATGAACACCCTACTCCTCCCCCAGGCGCCAACCCCAGCCCAAATGCAAACAGCTCTTCTCCACCCCCTACCTACCTACACACAAACATGTGGTCAGTAATACAGTTATACACCATCCATTTCACAAACAACACCAGCTCCGACTACAAACTCAGCTCGCCACCCCCAATTAACAAACGAAAGCAAAATAAAAAAACACACAAAAAGGCCTACTTCCGGCACCAACCCCTCTCCCCCACCAAATAAAAACCAGGCCCCATTGCCTTTCAAATCAGGTATCCCAAATACCGTCCAAACAAAACACAAGAAAACCACGCTATGCAACCCACACAACATCAACATCAAGGAAACGTTTCCCTGCACAATAAAGTCAAACATTCAAAACAGCACCTTCGTTAATAGAACTAATTATAAACCATAACCCAAACCATATCATAGAATTTCTATCAGCTGTCATCCTAATAAAACCCCACTGCTAAATAAGAAACATCCATATTCTTGCTCTCGTTTCCAAGCCTACTGACAACTTCAAAATTAACCTCAACCAACTAACCTAAATCAATATCATCTGAAACTCAGTCCAAATTCAGCCCCTTCACCATGACATTAACTCTCCTACCATCCTGCTTCTACCCATGGTGATTTAACAGTGATAGCAATAGTCTTTTTCAAACGGACATGATTTTAAGCTACTCATTGCCCTCTCAAACTTCAAGCACTTATTATTGCTGTTAAAGAAACTAGAATATCACCTAATAGTGCCTTCAAAATACCAAACTTCGATTTCATTCGGCAGGAAGACAACGCCCCCAAATACCCCGGGGGCGCCTCATGGAGAGATGGGTATATTTGTAAAAAGTCCCCAACTTACAATATAGTCGATATACCCACCCCAAATCTAGAATCCCTGGCTATAAATACAAGCAACAAAACAAAATTAACAATAGCAAATGTATATCATGCTAAAACTAAACCATTCACAATAGCTGACTTGGATATTCTCTCAAAATATTCAACTCTAAACATCCTTCTTAAGGGACACCTTAATCCACATCACTTGTTGTGTGGGACACGGAAATGTATGTAAAACAATGAAGAAGAAGAAGAAGAAGAAAGAAGAAGAAGACGAACAATATTTTATAAAAAGTGTCACGTGTTGTACATTTAATATCATAGAAGGTGTACAACACCCGGAGTACGGGCCTATAAGACACCAAGTGCATAAAATAGTCATTAAAATATAATGCCAAGTGCTACATTGATAATATATACAAGCCAGTAAATGTGGCTCCGCCCTAATAATAGTTATGTACAAATACAAATAGAAAAAACAAACAGCAGTTGATCTTTCCATAATAACTACCTATATATATGACAAAATATGCTTGGATGTCCATAGCGACACCTGGGCAAGCGACCATTGTCCCATCAAATGTCCTTTCAACATAGCACAAGATCCCCCATCTTCTTCGGAACCTTAATTAATACTATATTCCCAGCAAATGAAATACAACTTTGAACAAGAAGATTTGTAGTTGTTTACAAAACTCTGTAACAACATAGACACAACAAGCATGCGGAATATAGATACAGACAATTGTAACACAAATTCCACTAATTTCATACACGAAATAAGCTTCGAAGTGCATCCCACAATCTAAAACATACCGTCCACAAAACCCAGTACCTTGGCGGAGCATAGAAATTATTAATGTTCGAAAACAAAGACCAAAGGCTCTGAATCAATCAAAGAGCGACCGTTCCAAATTACAATGGGCTAAGTAATAAAAAAATAAGAAATAAAACTAAAGAAATCATAAGGCAGCAAAAAAGAAACACTGGCAATCTTTTTGTAGCACTCTAAACATTGGCAAACACAATACTAAGACTTTGTGGAAAAATATTAAAGCCATACAAAATGGAAATTCAAAATCATGTATTTCACCCAACAATTTGAATCTATTCACAAACAAAGAAAACGCTAATGCTATTGCTGCCCATTTTTTTTCCAAAACTAGCAGCTCCACCAATCACCTAAAAGTATTTCCAAACATTATAAAAAATCACCTCAAATACACCCCCAATCCAGCACATGTACACCTAACATTTGACCAAACATTAAACGTACATACACTTCAAACAGTCTTAAAAAAAAGGACAACAACCACTAAACAAACTTCACTTTTCAACCTCGATCCAATTAGATACCATTACCAGAAACCATAGTGGCGCCACAAATATAAACGCATATATGTTCAAACTAAACAGTCGCTCGAATGGTAACTGATTTATGCAACAGTTTTGAGGACCTTCATCACATGTTTAACTCCAGTCCTTTATACTCTCGCTGTCAGAACATTCTTTCTCATAATCAATTTCAATCAGCCCTCTGGCAGTTTTTACAGCTATCACCAATTATATTAAAAATGCCTTACTGTTAAGCAAAATTTAGACCATCCCAAACAAATATATTTTTCCAAATCATCACCTATAATGAACTTTTTCTCATTTCGGACAGGGATCGAAATTCACGGCGCGGACCTTCTTCTTCAACTACACAAAGCAGCCCAAACCATAACATGTCGTTCAGTTATCCAGCCAGCCAAATATATGTCAAGGCCAACGACACCCGTATATATATCCGTTATCTATAACAAAAACTGCCACCATGCAGACGTTTCACCTCGCCCCTGAACTTAATTATAAGTTTACTCCCCTGTTCTTTATTCCTAAGCCCGAACAAAATAACTGATAGATATTACCCATCACTATTAGATATTTCTTATTTCTTTCTTGTTGTTTGTTTGTTTGTTTGTATATTTGTTGTTTAACGCCGCACTCAGACATATTCCTGCTCTATGACGGCGGTCTGTAAATAATCAAGTCTGGACGAGACAATCCAGTGATTGACGTCAATAGCATCGATTCCATGCAATTGGGATACGATGACATGTATTAACCAAGTCAGCGAGCATGGCCGCCCGATCCCGTTAGTCGCCTCTTACGGCAAGCATAGTCGCCTTTTACGGCAAGCATGGGATGCTGAAAACCTATTCTACCCCAGATCTTCACGGGTCATATTTTTTTTTAGATGGTACTTACATTTCAAAATATATTTTATTTTTTCCCCTTTCTTAATTTTTATGTATTAATTGAGTTAATCGTTGTTTACATTTTATGGGAAATGTGTTTACAAATATATTATCTTTTCATATTTTTATCATTATCTCACCCGCCTGCTCCCTTCCACGAAATTGAAACACACCATTAAATCTCAAATGATGATGTCCAAACTGGGAACGAACAGCAAACCCTTTGATGAAAAGAATATGGCAAGACGAAAACACCCTAGATGAAGGCCCAGCTCGGAAAAATCCCTCACTAAAGCCATCGGGGATATTAGCACGTGAACTCACCGGAAGTCACAATCATGATGACTTTCAGCCACCAGAAAGTCACTACAAAGGGTTACACCATCCCACAGTTGACAATGCTTTAACATCAGAAGTCACTGAAAGAAAACCCAACTGTACTACGATCAGTAACTATTACTAAAATTGAAAATACCTGGGGCCGCTTGGCCCATGTATACACTGATGGATCCAAGAACCCTATCAACAACACTGCTGGTTACGGGATCCTTATCAATATCTTCAAACGCCAAGCACATTCGGTCCGCCTGCCGGACGGTCAGTCCGTATTCACTGCTGACATCGAGACAATTCACCTCAATTGAAACTCTTACCGGAACTACCGGAGACAAAGTCCACTACAAGTCATCAGCGACAGAAACTCTAGAGTAAACAGTCAATAATATTCTATACGGATATACAAATCTATCGAATCAAGGGAAGCAGGAGAAGCGAAAGCAGACACACTGGCGAACTTAGCTTTAGACATTGCGGGGATACAACCTATTCCCTTCAACAAACTGGAGTTTAAACGCAAATTCAAAAGTCTCCTTCGACCCAAAATGACAAGCCCAATGGGACGCCAGTAAGATCGGCACATGGCTATACAAAATTCAAACCAAAATCAACATGAAGCCATACTGCTCCAAATGGACCTATGTCTTTAATAATTCAATTTTAGTTTTATATATTGTTTAAGAAGGTTTGTTGATGCAATATGTGTTGCACCCTAAGCCACTGGTGAACCTTGAAATTAATGTAGATTGTCAACAAAACCGATAGTTCATTGTCAATTGACAAGGAATGGAAATAGACATTATTCAGCTGATGCTTTGGGGTGTTGATAGCAGCTTTGGTGTCTCTACAAGTGCTCAATCAATTCCAATCAATTTGAATATATGGCAACCACACTGAAAATGTCATTTTGGGCCACAACTCGATCATTTCTGCATGTATCGTTATAAATTTTGATATGTTGCAAGTTACGTATGCGCTTATGAATAGGAAATAGATTTGTCCTGGGTTTTGTTTGGAGACTCCATATAGTTTTTATCTACAAATTGAGATACTTATTAAATAGAGATACGAGTCGAAATATGAAAAAACCCATCTTGCAATAGCCAGGCAATTTCTCTTTTTGCAACATTTTTTTCTCATTTACTCAGAAAGGAATTGATATCTTTAGCAGCTTAACTTTGTGTATGAGGCTAGGAGGAAAAATCTTCCATTGCATTTTCATAAGCACGTTTATGATTTTTTTAAACGTTATATTGATGCATGTCACCATTTTCATGGTCATTTGGTTTATGAAAAGCATCAACGTTGAAAGTTATCTTTTGAGAAACAATTGGAAAAAGTGGAAGAAATAATCTCCTCAGCAGGCATCGATAAACATCCACATGTATGTGTTAATGTTACCTTATTTTCTATTAAGGGGGGTGGTCGGGTAGCCTAGTGGGTAAAGCGTTCGCTCGTCACGCCGAAGACCCGGGTTCGATTCCCGACATGGGTACAATGTGTGAGGCCAATTTCTGCTGTCCCCCGCCGCGATATTGCTGGAATATTGCTAAAAGCGGCGTAAAACCAAAACTCACTCACTCTTTCACTCCATTAAGGACCGCCGCCGTGGTCTAGTGGTGGAACGCGAACCATGGGAGTGGAGGCCGAAGATCCCCGGGCGTTCATACGAAAAGGACGTTAAAAGAGGTCCTTTTTGTTGTTACCCTGCCTGGCGCTCGGCATAAAGGGGCTAAAACAAGGTTTGGTCGGCTCGGAGTGTTAAAGTGCGCCGTGGTATTAAAATTGGCATTAGTCCGGACTAGTTCAGGCAGCCACACACACACGTGCGTGCACGTCGCTATATCAGTGCTATAATTTTAAGAACATTAAAACACATTTCACTACACTTCACCTTTATTAAGGACGGTATCAGTAGAAGTTGGTGTTCTTTTATGTTTCCTAAGGACAATTGCGAAGGACAAAACATGGACAAAACGACTTTAACATATAGTGCATGTACCACTGTTCTTTTTCTTGTAACATTGTCAACAAAGCGAGTGACAATCATATACAATGAATAAACATAAGACTAATATTGTATCGGTCATCTCTTGACCGTTAACCATAAATGCGCAGATCCAGAGGTAGGTGCAGATTGTACAACGTGTGTCCAGACGTAATTCAAAATCGTTTTAATTCTAACAAAATCAGTAAATGCGCTACCGTGTCACTAGATTTTCAGGTCCATCACTTGATTGTCTGGGGTCCGTCCACAGGCCGCCGTCACTTGCCAGGAGTACCGCTGACTAGCGCCAGGAAACGCACTTTTTCTTCGCAAACTGTGTGAGTGGTGCTACTGGTTGGGTGGGGTTTAACGTCGTGTCCAAGATTATTGCACTTATATAGCGACGTGCAAGCACGCGTGTGTGTGTGGATGCTTGTACTAGTCCGGACTGATGCCGATTTATAGTGCTAGCACTCTGAGATACCATGCCGCAGTTTAACATGAATACCCCATTCAGACACAGTATACTGACTCCGAGCCGTCTAGTCCATGTTTTAGCCCCTTAATCCCGAGCGCCAGACAGGGTAACAACAAGTACCATCTTTTAACGTCTTTTGGTATCACGAGGGCAGAGATCGAACCCCAGACCTTCCGCTCTCCGGGCGGATGCTCTACCACTAGACCACGGAGGCGGTCCGCTACTGGTTTGACTGGACATGCTTACCCTTTTCGCGAACACCTGATGCCTTCACTGATTGTCAGTGATCCATTCATATAATTCACCGCTTTTTTCGCTCACTGTCATGTTGTGTTTTGACGGATTATCGAGACAGTTTTTTCCCTGGCGTTAAGATGATTCATATTTACTGATCACGCTTTGTTTTATATTTATTGTTTCACGTGGCAGTCAGCACTATTCAAGGTATAATACAGAGGAAAGTATTAATAGAATCTGATACAGGCAAAGAAATGGCTGATAGTATTATGAACGACCTACTTTGATTACGAATATATACTAGCGATCTATCTGAGTGTGATGTGAAGCAATCACGTTGCACTCAATCACGTCATCGTCAATATGGTTATTGAACTGAAGATGTAACGATGAAAAGTTAGTTCTTGAATAGCAGTTAAACTGAAGTAAATAAACAATAAATCTGATCCCAAACCCTCAGATATGAGGCTATTTTGATGATTTATTGATCAGTCTAAAACCCTGACACTTCTCATTCAAAAATGCTAGGGCAATGTTCTATGTTATAGTGGGGATCTCACTTGATCTGAGAACCAGTGAAGATCAAGGGTAGAATAGGTCTTCAGCAAACCCCTGCTTGCTGTAAAAGGTGACGTCGTTCGTCGTAAGGGGTGACTAACGGAAGGGATGGTCAGGCTCGCTGACTTGGTTGATGCATGTCATCGTATCCCTATTGCGTAGATCGATACTCGTAATGACAATCACTGGATTGTGTCGTCCAGATTATTCACAGACCGCCGTCATACAACTGGAATATTGCTGAGTGCGGCGTTAAACAGACAAACAAAACAGCTGATCTGTGATAATCATACCGGCCATTTAGACGTTAGCTATCTGAAAAACTCTGCTTTTAAATGTGACACTTCAATGCCTCTCAAGTTGTCTTTGGTACGCCCACCTTAACCGTATCGCCGTGACAACTTGCGACTTCCAGCAAACACGTATCTCTTGTATCCAAAATCTGAGGCAAACTTATATTATTTGTTTTCAGTATTTACAGCTAGCCCGAATACCAAATTGTCGGTACCTTATCCTGCACAGAACACTGGAATGTCATCTCCAAACCGTATTCGTTTTCAATCGCCGTTTCTATTGCGAAGTCAAAACAATATTCAAAAGCCAAACGAATGTTATTCAAGTTTTATTTTCATAAGGTGTCGTTAGGCAACATTGAACTCTAGGTCTCTGAGGAAGCTTACTTTTACCCGAGCTGCACACGTTTTCCGGCTTTTCGTGCCAAGACTCGGACGGATGCTGCTTCAAGATTATAGAAACCAACGACTGTACCAGCCGAGCATTCCATATTCTCTACTTGACCAATGACCACCTGTTCCCCAGTGGTCAGTGGACAAACAATTGGAGCACCAGTGTCACCCTGAAATAAATGTTATCACTCCATCAGATTATATTACAACTGCATTACATAAGTTTGATTCAACGAGACTTCGCAATGAAATAATTCTCCCCAGTGCAACCGGTGGGGCAGGATACGCTCACCTTGTCGCAAGCACCTGGCATTATCACTATTTGATAGTGATTCATAAACACGTGTTCATGATATAGTCGGAATCCCACAATCGACTCTGCTTGTGGTAGAGATTTCTTATGAATATGGAAAGGGTGATGTCGCTTTTATTTATTGTAATTAGTATTTTGACAATAAGTTCGACTTTATTCTAGTTATATGCTTTATGCGATGCACTTTGGCACTTCCGCCGTCATACTGGAAGGCTGTTGTTTAAAATGGGGTAAAAGCTCACTCATTCACATGCTTTTTGATATGGGCAACATTGGTTGCTTCAAGGGTCATTCCAGTATGCCTTGAACTTATGTTAATGCAACGTATAACCAATAGGACAGGTAATGTATGTTGGAACAGTAAAGCCAGGTTTTCGAAGACTCAAACCATATGGCTACCCCACGGACCCCTTTAGGTACAACCTGTCAATAGTCACGGACAATCCAGAATTTTCATGACAGAATAATATTATCTGAAATGTTCACGACAATATTCATTACAAAAAAGGTAGATAACTTTTGCTAACGAACGACTACCTATAAGAGGATGACATATTTTTAAGTACTTTTAATAATAACTTCGTAAGTCCAGATCTCGTTGTTTTGGATAAACCTTATTTCGGTTGACACGTTAGAGTATTCTTGGTGTAAATCAACGTGTTTAAGTGAAATGAAAATAATCCGAATACCTCAATCTGCAAACCGTATTTGTATTACCTGGCAGGTAGATCCACTCGGAGAGAAGAAGCAGTTGTACGTGGTGCCAGTACCAAAGAAAAAGTTTTGTGTTGAGGCGGTTAGGAAGCTTGCACAGGTGTCAGTTGGCTGGAGGCTCGGAATATCCAGATACTCAAAGTTAGCTCCACCGCTCTGGTCTAAAACAGGAACACTCGCACAATCAAACCTCTATTCGGAACATAGATATTCGAGGCTAGATCCACCGGTCTGGTCTAGATTAGGAACACTCGCACAGTCAAACCTCTATTCGGAATATAGATATTCGTGGCTAGATCCACCGGTCTGATCTAGATAAGGAACACTCGCACAGTCAAACCTCTATTCGAAATATAGATATTCGAGGCTAGATCCACCGGTCTGGTCTAGATAAGGAACACTCGCACAGTCAAACCTCTATTCGGAATGTCTAGATATTCGAAGCTAGATCCACCGATCTGGTCTATAACAAGAACCAAGACACAGTACACCCGCAGTACTTGAGTATCGTTCTTCAACTGTACATGTACAGTACATATCAAAGAAGATAACGTCAGTAATATACCGAATTCGACCCAATAAGCGCCCAGGGCACTTAAAATAAAGACAGAAGGGGTAAAGTGGGGCTAGAGATAAACTGTTACTTACGTTTTTCTCCTCATTAACCGACTAAAAACAGATTCTTGACCGTATGTAAAATTCAGGTGAGTAAATCTTACTACCAAAACATTCCAGTCACCCCCTGCTCCATCCCCAACAAGGAATTCTAAAAGGTTGGTCACTAACATGAACAAGACCATAGCAGAGACCATATAATAGAGGGACTGCCCTCACCAACAGTTTATCATAAACCATCAGCGCTACGGTCTGGCATGTAACTGATACACACCGACACCCTGCTGTTAACCGCCCTTGTACCGCTGCAGATGCGCGATAGATGCGCAGACATTCACGACTGACCATTCTGGTAACCACGTAAACAATATTACATAATATCCGGGGTAAGAGTTAATTCCCTTAGCCGAGATTTCTCCGACTACGACCAGCGACAATCCAATAAAAGGACGTCTCTGAGCGGTTTACAAAGATATATTATGATATCTCTCATTAGCACATGTCAGTTGGCTGCAAATTATTTGCTGAACATGAGTGTCTTCCGAGACATTTATTTCAATTTACATTCGCCACAGCCATGGACGACTTCATTCACTGGGACGATTTCGTCTTGGACCTAGATATGCCACTTGAAGAATTCCCACTCTTCGACCAGGGGTTGGTTTCGGATGACTCTGTTATATGGTCTCTGACCATAGTGATGAACCTTAACAGTTACTCACCTGTGTTACTAGAGTAACCTCCCGCAGCAACTTGGCACTGATCCAGGAGAATAGCATCAGCCATACTGGCGCTGTAGACACAGGCTATTCCGGGGCAGCTGCCGGTATCAACAGGCGTGTCTAATGTAACAGTTACCGCCCCTCCAACAGTGGTAGCCGCAGTCACTGAAATGGTTAAGTTATCAGTCATTAGCTTATTACGTAAATGATGTAAATAATGAATAAGTATAAAGTTGAATGAGTGCTATTGCTATTAACAATGTTGTCGTCATATTATTACGGGAAACACAAGAAATGGTATTCACACGGCGACTGATCAGACATTACCAGATTACTTAAATGATTTAAACACTGAATGCCGTCAATGGCACGTAGCTATTGAAAATATTACTGTTTGAAGGAATGAGAGAGTAGGATTTTAAGCCCCTGATCAGGCCATATCACGGCGGGGAACGCCAGTAATGGACATATGTGGGGAATCGAACTCAAATTGTCGAAGTGGCGAGCGAACGCTTTAACCACTGTGCTGCACGTTTCCCGATTGGTACCGCTGCTCAACAATGACAGACAATCCAGAATAATGTATAATCATAATATTACGTCACGTAATGTAAACACCACACACGCACACACGCACGCACACACAAACACACACACACACACACACACACACACACACACACACACACACACACACACACACACACACACACACACACTAACACACACACACTAACACACACACACAAACACACACAAACACACACACACACACACACACTAACATACACACATCTATGAATGATTTCACTAGAAACGACACATTCCATATTGTCACCATACATGTTCAAACAAATCAATAAGTAAAACTAATTTCTACATTAGGGGATGATATGAAATTTTCCATATAATCCGTGTCGCGTATTCAGCAATGACACGTTCCGTTTGACGTGGGTTCGAATCCAAGGTCCACCCCGTGTTAGATCATCGGTTTCTCTGCACAACGCTCATTAGTTTTCCCAGATACAACTGACTCAGAGATGTTGCAAAACTGCGTTAACCCACTTCAGTGTTTCATATGAGAAGGTCCACACTGATAAGAGGCACGCTGGATCAATCTTGCACACAATTTAGTTAGCGCAGAAAAGTAATGTTTAACCTGCCTGGTATTAATATCAGAACAACAGTTGTACTCCAATCAAACCTGCACTTTCAATACCCCAGGTGTAACATACACATGTGACATATGGTCAGATTAATTACGAAAGTCCAGCGTTAGCTGGCTTACCTTTCAAATTCGTTACAAGGGTCGTTCCATCTTGGGCCACAACACTGAAACAGAAACATCACACCTTTCCTCAGTCATGACACTTTATATATATCCCATAGGTAAACCTTATTGGTGCACACAATTCTGATATTTGCATAGTGTGCGCGTAAAACTTTTCATTTATTCTAGTCACTTCACTGGCAGATTGTGAACTCTGACCTTTACGCAACTCACTCGCTCATAAATGTCCAGAACACTGCCGGACAAGTTCTATATCAAGGGGAAGCCTCCAAAAACCCCATGGCACAACAGAGCATAATGAACATCCGACCTAGAGTGTTGCTTTAACGCTGCTTTGAACATCATATCACGTTGTGTCCGTTTAATGATTGAAACGTTACCCGTGTTGTTCTGGACTTACTTGGCTCCGTTTGAGAAGGCCACGCAGTTGGCAGGTAGCGACAGTGTCGTTGGAGACGTGATGACAGCCGTGCATGTTGTAGTATCGACGGTCAGGGGATTAACAATAGAAACAAGACCTGGAAACTGTTCACAGCTTGTGATGCTGGTACCACCAAGAAGTCTTGTCGTCGTCGATGTCGTGGATGTATCGGGACAGACTGTCAAGGTAAATAATAAATCATTCTAAAATTAATTGCTGTACAATATAAAACATGTCTAAGACGGACGTAAATGGAATACTGAAATGCACAAGATTCACTGGTACAACCTGATGCTTTTCAGTATTATATATATAATATTTAAAAAAACAACATAATATTTCATATGTGGAACTTTCGACAGTTGTACCGTTACTATCACTTTGTGGTCACGAATCTATAACCAGTTGACCTTGGTAGGTAACTATGAGAACTTATTACAATTAAATGTTGACCCCTTGAGGCATACACATCAATGCGGACATAACGTATTCCGCTGAATAATGTGCATGTTTGTTTCTTTATAACGCCGCACTCAAAAATATTCCATCCAAATGCCGGCAATACTGTGACTTGCGTCCTGAGCATCGATCTAATCAACTGGGATACGATGATATGCATTTGCAACCGAACCTCACTGGTCGCCTCAGACAACGAGCATGGGTTGCTGAAGACCAATGTAGGGTCCACTATATATACAAAATACAAGAAAACATACATCTTGGAGTAGGGGTTGTTGTTGTAGTGGTAGTTGTAGTTGTAGTCGTAGTTGTTGTTGTGGTGGTGGTTGTAGCAGTGGTGGTTGTAGTTGTTACAATTGGAGTAGTTGTAGTTGTAGTAGTGGTAGTTGTTGTAGCAGTGGTAGTTGTTGTAGCAGTGGTAGTTGTATCAGCAGCTGTACAGTCGCCAGGATATGAGGAACATTTGCACGCCCACACACACGATCTTTTCACACCTTGTCCTCGTTCGCGAAAAAAGAATCGTCCTGGTGTGTCGTTATGAAATGGCCGAGGCGCAAAATATCTTCCATCTGAAAAACATCATGGATACATACATTATTTAGAGAATAATCTACAAACTACGAGGAATCACGAAGTATCTGCCCCGAGTGAAGTAAGTTTCCGAGCCTAGGTGAGAAACTATCAACATTGATGCACTAGGGATATACGAGGGGCGTTCAATAAGTTTTGCAACTTCAATATAAGACCAAGTCGCAGAATATCAAGCACCGGAAAATAGAGCTTCGTACAATTACTTTCTGTTGAGTGTTGGCGTGAGAAGTACGAGAACCGGTTATCGTAGAGGACACACTGATTCAAGACACAATGATGAATCGACTGACAGAAATCAGGAATTTCAAGCCAAAGAATTTCCATATGGCCGGTAAAGCAATAAGGTCGTAAATACTGTAGCGATGAACGTTTTGATGGGATGCGACAGAAGCTGTTTATCATTGATTATCTGAACATATTATTGTTAATGCCATTCTTCTTTCCCTTGTAGTAAACGGTTGAATGAATGTACTGAATGAGCCGTGTACCCTTTCGATTTCAAAGTGGCGAAGAAAAAATTAAGTTAACATACTCGAACCTTCACGGGTTTGTATACACTGCAACCACCACCCGCGAAAACATACGACCGCTTTCTGTTCGTCAATCAGTTATTTAGATGTGACCGTTTATTACTGAGGCGCCCACTGTCCTTGCAATCATGGATGCTGTCTGGTATTCAATGCCGGAAAATATATAATATTAATATTAATATTCCTCACATTGAATACACAATACCACCTACAAATAACGAACAAAGCTGAATTTTTAGAGAATCTAATGATATCTAATTTATATTTATGGTTAAAAAAAACAAGATGCGATCATAAAACATAATCGTCATCAATCATAACTGCGATTTCTCATTTTAAAGAAAATGTCATTTTTAATGGCCTAAATAAATGTTAACCTTCATTGTAGAATTAAATATATGAAAATTCTCGTTATCGTAGGGACCCGTTACTCAATGCTGAGACCCTATACTTGGAATGAAGCACGAAAGACAAATTACCTAATTCATTCAACCCCCACATGTGCAATGTAGATACAAGAATTTGTATGTGTTTTACGTACAGCTTGATCTTGCATATTTACAGTCACCGATGTTGTTAGCGCAGCATAACCCAGAACTGTCCGTAAAGCCGAGCGTCATGAAAGGTCTATACTTTTGTCCCCATCCATAGCTGAGGCTTGATCCGGGCCAAGACAGATGCCTGTTTTGAGATTGGGAAATCTCCCTTTCCAATATGGCCCTCTTCTGGTTATTGGTCAAGGCACTTGCTGCAGCCACCAACCCTAGGACGATCAGTATAAGGAGACACTTCATTGTCGTGATGCGTGATGAGAGAGGAGTCCACCTTGTCGTACGCCTGCCTGACTGCTTTAAATACATCTATCTGTGGAGGATCGGCTTGTGAAATACACGGCTGGTTATACAATCAGCCCATAGTTGCATGTGTTGGTCAATATTTGCAACAGTTGCATAAATACATGTAAATAACTGTAATGATTGTACTTTTTTCAAATTGTGAGTCATGCAAACATGTCATGTAGTGTTAAAAACATTCATTTTATCGCTGATATAACATGTGTTTTAGATAGAACGAATCTCACATAAGAGAAAACCTCGCCCCTCCTTTTGATGGGTTTGACAGCAGAATTAACCTACAAGATGACGTGCGTGTACTAGATGATTGCACAGCAGCAACAGCAGCAGATGAGATGTGTGTTCATGAAACGTTGTCAATGCTTGCGTTGAAATTCGTTATTCGACGACAGACAACCTGTATTGGATCTCATTGTGATGTACGGTTGGTATACGATTACACCACTTCCCGATAATAAGAAAACCTGGTCCCCTTCTATGTCATTTTCATACGCCCTTGGCGTTTTTTGTTGTATCGTCCAGACGCATGACGCCTTTCATGTTAGTCGGGACATGGCGTGTGTGTGTGGTGTGTTTTTGTGTGTGTGTGTGTGTTTTTGTGAGTTTGTGTGTTTTTGTGAGTGTGTGTGTTTTTGTGTGTGTGTTTTTGTGTGTGTGTGTGTGTGTGTGTGTGTGTGTGTGTGTGTGTGTGTGTGTGTGTGTGTGTGTGTGTGTGCGTGCGTGCGTGTGGTGTTTACATTACGTGACGTAATATTATGATAATGAATTATTCTGGATTGTCTGTCACTGTTGAGCAGCGGTACCAATCGGGAAACGTGCAGCACAGTGGTTAAAGCGTTCGCTCGCCACTTCGACAATTTGAGTTCGATTCCCCACATATGTCCATTTCAAGCGTTCCCCGCCGTGATATGGCCTGATCAGGGGCGTAAAATCCTACTCTCTCATTCCTTCAAACAGTAATATTTTCAATAGCTACGTGCCATTGACGGCATTCAGTGTTTAAATCATTTAAGTAATCTGGTAATGTCTGATCAGTCTCCGTGTGAATACCATTTCTTGTGTTTCCCGTAATAATATGACGACAACATTGTTAATAGCAATAGCACTCATTCAACATTCTACTAATTCATCATTTACATCATTTACGTAATACGCTAATGACTGATAACTTAACCATTTCAGTGCCTGGTATACGATTACACCACTTCCCGATAAAAAGAAAACCTGGTCCCCTTCTAAGTCATTTTCATACGCCCTTGGCGTTTTTTGTTGTATTTTCCAGAGTGCATATGACGCATGACGCCTTTCATGTTCGTCGGGACATGGCGTGTGTGTGTGTGTGTGTGTGTGTGTGTGTGTGTGTGTGTGTGTGTGTGTGTGTGTGTGTGTGTGTGTGTGTGGCGTCGAAGAGAGAGTTTGGAATATGTCAGAACCTTTGTTTGGTTGATGATAAATATTGCATTGCACGGGGGCACTTTCCCGCTCGTTCATCTACATGTTTGTTACGTTTCATCGTGACATTAATTCAATGTAGATTAGTTTAAAATAAATCATTGTTTAAATAATTCGGGCGCACGGATGGCCCAGTCGTCTAAGGCGCCGCGATTCGCTGTACAGAGTTGCGTCCCTTAGGCACGCCAGAAACCGATGATTGTGGGTTCGAATCCCGGTTCGCCCCGATTATGTTTCTGGGTTTGTCAGCACCATACCCGTGCTCGTGGATTTCGCCGAAGTGGTAAACGTCTGAGACCTGAGTCACTTCGGGCTTTCCTCCCATATTAAGCTTACACGCCGTGATATGACTGGAATACTGTTAAAAACTGCGTTAAACCCAACTGACTCACTCACTTTAGATAATTCAATCAGGGCGTGTACATTTACCATTTAAAATACGTGGGGACTTCGGGTTAGAACAGGTCCCTGGCAACATGTGCTGGTCTTAGGAGGCGACTCGGGCATTTCCTTTCTTATTACTGCAGTCAAACACCGTTGTGTTGAAGTTGAAGGGACCAACGTAACTATTAATATCTACATGTAATACGGAGTCGACAGGTAAGGGTATAAAATACGACATAATGTTTGTTCTTTAACACAGCACTCAGAAACATTCTAGCGATATGACGGCGGTCTGTAAATAATTGAAACGGGACCAGACAATCCAGCAATATTCTAGCTATATGATAGTGGCCTGCAAGTTGTTGGGTCTCAAACAGACAATCTAGTGATCGATATTATGAACAACGATCTACGCTGTCAGGGTACAATGTCACCGAGCCTGGCCACCCGATCCATTTTAAGATGTCATGTCGTTGTAAAAGTGTGCGCTCAAGATAGTCTCTTGAGAATGGCTTTAAGTTTTAGAAAAGGACAAATAAACATAAGACGTCATAGCAAGAGAATAACCAGTCGGGCGAAAAGGGCAAACTATGGATGAAGGCCCATGTACTAATGTTGAAAGAAACCCAAATTCGTGGGCCTCATATTTCTTCATTCCTCATTCTTTTATTCTGTGGCTCTCGACACAGAGGAGAGTACCACCCCCACCCTTCCACACCCCTGCACGCACGCACGCACGCACGCACGCACGCACGCACGCACGCACACACATTAGGCATCCGGCTTACCACTTAATTTGACTTGGCATCCAATTTAAGAGCTCCTTGGTCATATCAGTGTACACACAGCAATGCGTACTTTTAAGCTTAGCGCTAAATACTTTAATGATTTGCAAGAAAAAAAGAGATTTTTTTTTATTTCAATATTGATCAGATAAACATTTAATTGCATTCAAAGTACTGCACAGAGGCATGCGGAATACGATAGCGTCTGGAGCAACTGCCCACAGGATATAACATGTCCGGTCCGACATTATAATTAGTGACACACAAACCGGCTTCCACAAGCGTAGTTTTATCAGGGGAAATACACGAAAGTTATGAATTATTATGACTAATTATGACTAATTGTGAATTACATGAATTATCAGCCTTGCTTGTTAATGTAGATTTTGAAAAGGCTTTCAATAGTGTTGAGTGAGAATTCAAAATTAAAGATTTAGAGGCCTTTAACGTCAATCCAACAAAGCGATGCTGGATCAGACTTTTCCACAAAAATAGCTGCAGTGCAACAATAAAGTCAGACAAAGTGATCCACTGTCCCATATATACTTAGTAAATGTGCTGAACTACTTTCAGTCTCAGTTAAAATTAATTATAGACGGATACAAATCCTTTGGTATACCAGCGGGAATATGAACACCCACTGGTAAAGAAGATTCTAACGGATCTATTTGAACTGGCAAATAGTGCCAAAGTTGCACGTGTCTCTGTCATTGGAATCAAAACTGTTTATTCCAGAATCTCCAATATTAGCTCAATCTTCCCTACTGATGTCAATGTAGAATTATATAGAATCCTAGAAGGGACATTGCCGTGTTCGTGCCCTCACAAAAACAAACTAAAAGTGACAAAGCGAGACATCTCGACATTTTGACTAAATGTCCCATCTGTTATGTTTATAAAGGCATTAAAATGTGCGACTATGCAAGTATTGATTAAATCGCATTGTGTCCCTTTTCTGTTAATATTGTACATGTATAATAAGTGAATATATCTACGCATGCACAGAAATTGTTATACTCCTTTACAAACTCCAGTGGTCTCCATTGATTCTAAAACATAAGTCGGAATGAAACCAATTGCAAATCTCTCTTTTCGGGGTCGGTTTAAAATACCAACGTGTTTTGAAAGCAAGAAATATACTCTTTTCTGTTTAATATATTTTTATTAATAACTAATCACATTGTTGAAGGAAGGGTACGGTTGTGCCAGTCATCCTGGGCGGTGTATTTGCTGTGCAGAGCTGGGGCAACTAGGCATAGGTTGGCACCCCAGCGCCTTTCCTGTGCTTGTGGGTTTTACCAATGTGTTTAAATCTAAGATTTGCATGACTTCGGGCTCTCCTTCCGCATCAAGCTGTGCCGCGGTGATTTAATGATTGAACTCACTCAATCACACACTCTGTGCAGTGTTGCGTACCCTGAGCGTGACAGAAACCTATATTGGATTTTGTTTTGAGGCTGATCATGAATACTTTTTCAGTTACTGCTGCAAAACCAGAAGTATATCAAAACTATAAGCCTAAACTGTTGTTTTTGGTAAAAACCACCTTGGCATGGAACAATTTCTTTTCTTTCAAGTCTGAGGCATTAATACATTTTTTCAAGCATGTTTTGGGACAATCTATTTTTTTTCGATGAAGTGTCTGAATTTAAACCCTTGACTTATTCATCTATTGTTATAGATCAGTCTTGGTTGGCATTGTGAAATAAGCAGTGCCACTATGCGCGAATGTGACAACACGACAATGTAGCGCTAATAGCGAAAAGAAAGGCGACGTGACGCAGCATGAGATCTCACTGGGCTGGTACTATAAAATCGACGTATGGCCGACTGGAACAAACAGCCACACACGCGTACATGAAAGTCGCTACATTATTGTAATAATCTCGAATAACTTTTGAGTCTTGTCATATGTTGTCACATTGTGTTTTCTTGTACATTTAAACAATAAAACGCGACATAAGAACTAAAATTGGGGTTTTGTATCTCGACGAATATATCAACTTCATATGATTAAATAGCTGTGCAGTGTTGCTTTCCAGCTTCCGTCCCTATTATAACCTTTGGTAGTCGTGGGTATTTTCAAAGTGGTGAAAGTCTGACTTGAGTCATTTTGGGGTTCGACATTAAAGGAAATCATCGAGTGATACTCATAGGCAAGAAGACATGAACTAAACACGTGAACTAAAAACGTCACAAAGGTATCTCCTTTCTGCATATGGCACCAATGGTTTAAACTACCAGCTAAGACAGAGGGACGTCCATAGGGACGTATTATTTCATGATTGAGGACTATTTAACACGAAATTACTGTAGCAGTTGTTTATCAGATAGATTGAACTTGTAAATATCCTACCACCTAACTATATGACTTTGACCGAATAAAGCATCTTTTGTCAATTTGATCATTTCCAGTTTCATTGCCAAAAGCTTTTGCTCTAGGAATCCTCAAATTATACAAAGTATGCCATTGGATATACATGCACATAGTTAGAATTACAACATGGTACTGTAAATGTTCAGCTGTTTATTCAACATGGAATACCAGACAAATTGATAAAACAATATTTTTATCCGAGCTGGATTTGGTCCTTTCTTGTTGCAAGCACACGAACACTCGCTGCTTCAAGGTTGTAGAATCCTACAGCAGAACCGGCCGTGCAGTCACCATTCTCGATCTGCCCAATAACCACCTGTTCTCCAGTCGTTAGGCTGCAAGATATTGGTCCACCGAAGTCGCCCTGGAAGTAACGACACCACTAATTATGTATAATTGTTGAATTGTGATCGTATTGCATTGCAGAGTTTGTTCGGACCTTTAAATTCAGATCCTGGTATTCAGAATTGATTGGAACTTAACCTTTCGTGCCAATGCTTGTTATTGCCATTGAGTTCGTATAGCCTACTCTAACAAATTCATGGTCTTCTGGCACAGAAGTCAGTGATGGGGATGTCACCAATGTCACATATGAGGAAAGGTAAACAATAGACACAAATACAAATACACTACGCATTTAAAATAACAAATGATCAACCCAACCGCCCCTCCTCTTCGATGAGAATTAAAGGGTTTTAGGTATAGAAGGTAGTAACGTTTCGAGATAGAGGCTTTACTATGAAACCATTCAGCCTGGAAATAAGGGAAACAATATACATACCGCACATGTAGAGCCACTGGGACTGATGAAGCAGTTATATGTGATGGCAGTGTTCGTGAAGTCAAAGACAGCGGAAGTGGGGCTGGCTGAAAGAAGTGCTTGACACGTGTCGGTTGGCTGCAGACTGGGGATATCCAGGTACTCGAAGGCAGGAGTTGAAGTACCTGTGATGCAGAAGGAGACGTGCGAGGTTGAGCATATGATATTCCAGCTGGGTAGGTGGGATTGGAGGGTTGTTTGATGAGATTGTTTATAGCAAATAATCACTTGGGAAAATGAAGGGTTGTGGACTTGCAGATAGTTTGGGGCTCTTTCTTCCAGAGGTGAAGCTCTAACTTACGAAATATTTACCCGTGGGGCTAAAACAAGGAATCAGTATAATGTGCCTAAGCAATCCATCTTAAGGTGTGGCATTCTATCTCAGAGTGCTAGCAGCACAACACAGGCATAAATCCGGACTAGGACAAACAGCCACACGCACACGTGCATGCAAGTGAAATAATCTTGAACACGATGTATACCCGATTTCACTTCACCCCACTGTCTAAAATTCCGAGATCGTTTCTTGCATCATTGACGCCCACTTTTACACATGCGTCACTACGCATCTTCCACACTTCTGAGATCGCTGCTCACCGGCATTATCAGAGAATCCTGCAGCAGCAACCTTGCAGGTATCCAGGAGGATGTCGCTTGCCATAGTGCTGGAATAGACACAGGCGATGCCGGGGCAGCTGTTTGACGTCACTGCTGTAGGTAAGGTCACTTCAACAGGGCCACCTACTCCTCCTGCGGTTGCTGAAATTTCCAAATGTAAGGAAACCTGTACATTGAGTTGATACAATCTGGAAATGCGGAACTACATATTTCTGTCCATGGTAAGATAGGTAAGACGTACATTTTTAAACAAAATATTTGTTCCCCTACTTCTAATTTCTACAACAACATGTACAAAAGAACGAACCATCATGTATGTAAATACTCGGGGGATCAACAGCGTACTTGCGATAACTTATGTTCTTTTCATGTGAATAAAAAGGGTAAGCAAAAACCTAAACACACATCATTGTGAAGTGACCTGTATCTTACCTGTGATGCCTGTTGCGATAACGGTTCCATCCTGAGCCACAACACTACGAATAGAAAAATATACAGTTGAATTGGCTGCTTTTTCAGAATGTGTCCGAAACCAGATCAGAGCTGGGTGAAGGAAGGAGACTACCCGTGAGGACAATGTGACATTTTAGTGCTGTCTTTTCGTTGTGAGTGAGTGAGTTGGAAGCTAGAAGTTGGCTTCAGACATTGTACACATGTGGGGAATCAAACCCTGTCTTTTAACCAGTAGGCTGCCCCACCGTCCAATGGGGCTCGTCGAACAAGGGTTCAATTACGACGACGCCTGTGGTGTTTGCATTTCAATGATACATGTTGCACTATTGGATTTATACACGTAAAAACATTTGACACATATTTGTGCTGTGACATACATGATCCTTAACTATAACTATAGGGACGAAATTGTAGAGCTTGAGAGGATTTTTTGCGAAGATCGACAATAACGATAGGTAATCAAGTATTTGCAATGCAACATTGTCCATTCTATCCCTTTTGACAGCAATATGATCTGCAAGGTAAGGAAAATTGTCAAATAAGCGAACCTAGCATGTGAAATGTCGTGCCTGCATCACAAATGTAAAGTTAGTCGACTCCCCACTGATCTTGGTGCCTTAGGTTCTCTACTTCCTTATCTGTTGGCGCAGATCAGGAGGGTGCCACTGTGATTGCCCTTCTGGTAATCTGCGTAATGCTAAATGGTACTATTGAGCGGGATATTATTACCAACAATTACACTAATAAAACACTACCTCCTATTAATAATAATATCTTAATAGTAATGAGTATCATATAGCCAGCTTACTCTGCTCCGTTTGCAAAAGCAGCACAGTTGCTGGGTATAGACAGGGTCGTGCCACTGGTGACGACTCCAGTGCATACAGTTGCTCCACCGATTTGGATGGCCACAAGCCCTGGGAACTCATCGCATCCAGCGATAGCAAGGCCGTTCAGTAGCCTCGTGGTGGCGGTTGGGGCGGTTGAGGCCTCAGCTGGACAAACTGAAATTGTACACATAAGTCAGTGAGTATGTTCTTGACCCCGCCATCAGCAATATTCCAGCTACATCATGTCTGTAAATATTCAGGCACAGGAGTGGTTGGTCTGATAAGCAACACAAACCAGTGACTGAAAGCATGAACATCGATCCATATCATAACGATGGTCCGTAAGCAGCACATTAGGGTTACTGGAAACAATTCTACCCATGAATCTCCACGCTTGTTCTGGTGGTAAATAAATATAGAACAATAAAATGTTTATGAAACTCACATCGTGTTGTGGCTGTTGTTGTTGGAGCTGCAGTAGTAGTTGTGGTAGTGGTAGTGGTAGTGGTAGTGGTAGTGGTAGTGGTAGTGGGTGCAGCTGTTGTAGTAGTTGGAGCAGCTGTTGTAGTAGTGGGAGCAGCTGTTGTAGTAGTGGTTGTAGCGGCAACAGTTGTTGGAGAACATTGTTGTTGTCCCACACATCCGCAGTATACTACAGAGCTTTGTGGTTTATAATAGTAGCAGCCTCTCCTGGAGTAACGGGATCCATAGTAGGAGGAAGCATCTGAAACAAACAAGACACGCGATATTCACACACGAGTTTATCGGCAAAATGTGTGTTTTGTGCGTCGAGGGATTCGACGGGACTGACAACTGTAAAAACGAATGAGACTGTGTGAGGCAATCTGTTTGAATCGGGTTATTTTTCACGGAAAGAAAGATTACAAATAAGCTTCTCAATCAAAGAATCACCATCAAAGTCCTGGTTAAGTCATTTCAGAACGTGTATGGTGCATAGCTAAACATTTAAAGCAATTTGCCCCTGGCTTGGCAACATGATGCGCTGTTCTCTCCCATGCAATGACCTTCACATGGAGTGTTTGAACCACCTAACTCACTGGCACCATATTGAAAGGGTAGAACAGGACATAAAACATGTGCTAACCATTTTCGCAAACACGTGGTGATATTACTGAATTTCCGTGATGCCTTCACACATTTTCCATCACTTGTCTGCCTTTTACGCCTGTTTATGATTTGTTGGTTTGTTGTGTAACGCCGCACTCAGCAATATTCGAGCTATATGACAGCGGTCTATAAATAATCGTGTCTGGACCAGACAATCCAGTGTTTGATATCATGAGCATTAATCCACGCATTTGGGATCGATGACATGCATCAACCAAGTCAGCGAGCCTGACCACCCTATCCCGTTAGTCGCCTCTTACGACAAGCATAGTCGCTTTTTACGGCAAGTATGGGTTGCTGAAGACCTATTCTTCGCCGGATCTTTACGGGTCTTTATGCCCTATGGAATCTGGTTCACGTTTCTACTATAAAGGCTTCCAAATCTGGAAATATTCAGGACCTCTCGTTGCGTATCACCACCTGAGAAAGTGGCATTTGAGATGGCGACATCAATAGATCATTCATTCAATAATGCACTTGACTAATATTTATCAGCAACAAACTTATATATTATGTGTTTGATTATTTCTCTATTTCGGCTAACAAGGCCTATTCAGTTGTCATTGGCGCATATGCCGTCAATGTATTACGACGTCAAAACCGTCGTGCATGGCAATATGCATGTGTCACAGTTCATAGTACATCTATTTCGAACAGACAAAACTCTTTAATTTACAGTGTCGATAAAAGTCAATTTCGCACATTTGAAGGTTTTATTCCGTTTTTGATTCCTGCTATTTAATATTTGAAATTTCTGGATTACACGGTTGGTTTCCGATCATCGAATACTTAATGCCGAGTACCAAGCAGGGTAACATCATGTATCATATTTTGGTATTACGCCGTCGGGTATCGAACCACTGACCTTTCGCTCTCTTGAGTGTTCTAGAGTGATACGGGGGCACGGGTGGCCCAGTCGTCTAAGGCGCCGCGATTCGCTGTGCAGAGTTGCGTCCCTTGGTCACGCCAAAGACCTACGATTGTGGGTTTGAATCCCGGTTCGCCCCGATTATGTTTCTAGGTTTGTCAGCACCTACCCGTGTTTGTAGTCCCTATCATGGGTTTCACAGAAGTGGTAAACGTCTGAGACCTGCATCACGTCGGGCTTTCCTCCCACATTAAGCTGACACGCCGTGATATAACTGGAATACTGTTAAAAGCAGCGTGTCGCTCTAGATCGACACTAGGATAATTACCAGTCCATTGTTTTTTTTCACCACGAACTGTGCTTATCACTGAGTTAAACTAATTCGTAGTTAAAAGCAATAAACACCTTGCTGAAAGAGTCCATACAATTGCGACTAAACCATGAGCATGTGTTCTATAACCATTATCAATTCAATTCAGTTCAATTCAATTCAATTTCTTTATTAACTCAAACAACCAGCCGGTGATATATGAGCAACAATAATAACATACATATATACCCCCAATTTTTTTTTTAGACTAACCAGCCGTGACTTACAGAATCCGGTTGATTAAAAACTACAGAAAGACCACACCTGTTTAATAAGCTCTTAATGAATTCCATCCAGTTGTTTCTATTGTTATTAGTATTATTTATAGAATTTATGTATTTCAATATTAGGGTTGAAAATTTTATCACAGGTTGATAATTACTTATATGTTTCTGCCAAAACGAAATCATCCTCTTATATATGATTCTACTTATTTGAAATCTCCCAAATTCACCAAACATCATATAACCTGGTGTTGAGTTTCTAAGATTGAAGGCATGTTTAATGAATTTCAAATGTACTCTTTCCAATACTGAATGATTTTCGTCTCAAGTTTCACAACCATAGGTTAGAATAGGCAAGATTAGAACATCAAAGGCTTTGAGAAGACAATCAACAGGTAATTTAAATTCTGTGCTCTTTTTAATAAACAGTGATAATACCAAGTGTTCGCGAAAAGAAACTATTGATCTGGCATGAGCGTCTGTTTGGGGTGAATAATCAGTTGGCTTTAGCCGTTACTTTGTTATACAAGATTCGTGAATTGTATGTAATAATATATGTATAACCGCACTGATTACTTACAATATCGAGCCCATCCACAGTTGTTGTTACCGTTACGGCAGCAGTCTCCCGAGTAGTCGACGTAGCTGTAGCGGGGCCTGAAGTGTCGCAGTGTAGATTGACTTTCAGCCTTTAAAGCACTTTCATAATTCTCTGTCTGATACTTAATGGAGAGATATTCGCAACTCACCATCACTGCCAGTGATAGGCAGACTAGTATGGGAAGGCAATTCATTCTGCTGTGTGTGGAGCTGTCAAGGCTCTGGCGTTCAAACAGGAGGGAGACGGGGTATTTATACTGAGATGGATTTCGGTGGAAGATCTGCCATGGGATTTTGTTCTACTTAAACAGTGGTTCAAATACCACAGGGTTTGTTTTCGATGTTGAACCAGCTGTTGTCGAAGTACATATCATAGAATATACCAATGTTTGTCATACAGAGATGGACGTTACAGGTGTGTTTCCACTCTAGATACGACACCTAGAAAATTTCCTACAGCACAAGTAGGGATGCTTAATCATGCATTTCAAGGTTCGAAACATTTAGGAAACTTGTGGGCAAAAATAGTATTTGTTTTATATAATTGAAATTTGAAAGAACTTTTGTTAAATTTGATTATGTGTATTTAACCATCACTTATTCCTGTAACCGTCTTTAAAAAGTAATCTGTGGGTGGGTAATTTTGTGTTAAAATAATTTGGTTCAATGAAGACTAATGTGTAAGAAATGAATTTGTACTCACTTGACCTCTACAATGTTTGAAATGTAAATTTGTGCCGAAAGAATGCAAATTTATTGAGTTTCAAAGATGTCTAAGATACCCATCAGTAGTTTTGTATTATGGAATGTTTCAAAATGTTTTTTAACAGTTTTAAATCAAATTATATTTTGAAAAAACCACGTACAATTATTCTTTGAGTGCTGACTAAGCGCCAGTTCATTTCTTTTGGATGAAATATCGCTAACTTAACATATTTTCAATTGAAAATTAAACATATTATAAAGTCAAGTGAGAGGTATTATTGCTTTTGCGCCTCAGGTTTATGTACGTTACTATAAATAGTCGTGAGACATTTGCAATTATTCTCTTTTTGAATATAAAAAAAGACCATAACACCATGTGTCGGTCTTGCAATTAGCTGATTTCAATGATGCGACTTAAAACACCTATCTTTTTTCGCACTACAATTATAACCGACGATACCAGCTCTGAACGTATCTGTGTTGAAGATTACGAGCCATAATGCTTTAATTGCTGTGTTTGTCTATGTTGGGATCCGGGGTAGAATGTGTCGTAAAACCATACTCACTCACTCACTTGGTTTGGATTTTTTCGTTTTCTTTCTTTTCTTGAATTTTGAGAAATTTTGAGAAATTTCAAATTTAACATAGCCTCGAGTCTGATGCCCAGAAGGCGGTTGCTCACGGGCGAATCTAGTACGTTACACTGCTGGAATATATCTATCCTGTAACCTCTTGGTGTTAGTCTGCTAGAGATCCACTGACATTTAACATCCCCGGTAAAGGCGCTCCGTGGGTCGGTAAATATGATTGTTGAAACATATTCTTATTACAATGGCACCTTAAACAAATTTTAAAAAGTACTGATTCAGAAAGTGAACTTTTCCGATGATGAAACACTTGCCCGCTTGTGATATTCTGAGAAAGACACTTGGCTCAAGTCCATTGTGCTTGAGGCCACTGAAGAACACAAATTAACATCATATTTACCCTTTCTACTAGAAAAAAAAGCAACAAAAATTAAAGCAGGGAATGTCTGATGTTACAAAACTGAAGTGTGGCGCGTGTGGAACGCAAAACTCATAAACAATCTGCTACCCTTTTTGAATGAACTACACGAGTATCATGTTTTGTTAGTTTGCTCCGGTTATAACACGGGTGGATCACTTACCACAAGAATATTGTGAATATGCGACCAAACAAAGAAATTATTATCATTATGTCTAAAACTGATTGTAAAGTAATTAAACGTTTTGCTATATTTTATATCTGTCAAGCGATGGCACTTCGTAGTACATTATTGTCAGAACAATAAGATCTGTGTACACCACGTCCATTGTAATACAAATGTAACTATGGACCGATGGCCTACACCTACGAAATAAACCGAATTGAATTGAATGAACAAAACCGGCAGATATCAAGATCGAAAGTTATGCTCATAAATCACTCAACTTCAATAAGGGGATCATCCGTGATCGTGCTCGTAGTTTAAATGACCTCTCAGTTGATGAAATTGTTTCTGAGCTAAGAGATCAAGGTGTTATTGAAGCAAAACGTTTCACGTTTAAGGAAGATGGGAACATTTTACCTTCCAACACTTATCTCTTGATCACGTTTGCTTCACCTAACCTTCCAGGTAGGTTGCTTTGCTATGAGGATTGAGAAGTAAGGAAATGATTTATGGATGAACAACTCAGTACTCAGTACTGCATTTTCTAAATGCCTCTCAAAGAAGTTATGAGGATTGATTTGTGAAAATCATGTCCTAGCCACTGCTTCAAATGCCAACAGTTTGGTCATGCTCAAAATTGAAGTAGAAATGAAGGCTTTGCTTGTTGTGCTACCCTCAAATGTTCTCACTGCACAGAAGCACACATGGCATCTTCCCCTGAGCGTCCTGTGTTCGAATTTGAGTCGGCTGTGTAAGGGGTTAAGTCTGAGCAAACTATTGGCTACGTTGATGCACGAAAGAAAGTTCCTGCTAATTCCTCTGCAGGACCAACTAAAATATCTCATGTCACTGCCCTAAAACCCACCAAAAGTTACATACATGGCCACACTTCTGAAAAGAAAGTGGGTAGAGGTAGATCACCTGTTCACCCTCCATGAATAAAAATATCATACAATGTAACTGTCGAGGAATTAAAGCTAATTTTGAAGAAATGAACCTTCTAGCCGAAGATAAGAACCACGTGGCGTTTAGTCTCCAGGAAACACGAGAGGGTCAGCTATTTGATTTACATCAGTAGGATACATATAGTTCGTTTGTAAGACTTTCTTATGGTAAGGCGTATGGTGGCAAACATATACCAGTAAAACAGGGATCTCCTCAAAGCCCTATTGCACTAAATACCTTCAGGCTGTTGCAGTGCGTATAACTTTGTATATTACAACAATAACTCTGTGTTCCTTATATATACATCCATCATCTGCTCAGGGATCTGGATAATCTCATTGACCAGCATCCCAAACCGTCTTTGATTATGGGAGACTTGAATGGTCACAAATCGTATTGGGTTCGTCCGACCATAATGATATAGGAAATGTGACAAAAGAATTACTTGATAAGCATAGTTTATGCCTTCCTAATGATGGAAGTTACACATACTTCAATCCAGGATTTTGTTCTCAGCGTTGGATTTACCCATTTCTGACACTTTTTTATGACCTTTTTTTCAGTTCATGGTCAGTTCATGGTGATTTGTGCCGCACTGATCACTTTCCTACCGTACCTAAAGCTATATCTCCCTTTGTGGATAGTTTCATTTACAAAAGCAATTTTCCAAGGCAATGAGGCTGTCGTTTAGTTTCTTTTGCAGTACTAAATTAAGGCTAATCATTTTATGAATGATCATGACCTTCTTAAACATTGCCACTGAAGCTATATCTAATACCTATACAACTCAACGTATCAGTACACCATGACTTCTTTCAGTGCCATTTAGAAGTTCTTTATTACAATTGGTGCGACGTTTCGGTGTAGATCCTAACACCTTTATCAAGCAAGTGATGAAGTAAGACCAGTTCTTTATTATAATTGGTGCGACGTTTCGGTGTAGATCCTAACACCTTTATCAAGCAAGTGATGGATAGTGCTAAACAACATAGGTATATATACTTATTAACATCAATGTTTATACAGTTAATTGATTGATGGACACAGAGAGCTGATTAAGATAACTGGAAGCCAGTTGATGACTAATGAACACAGAGTCAGCAAGCAGACTGATAGAGATGATGGAAGCCAGTGGATTAATTGGACGGACATAGGGATTTAACAATAAGGTGATGGTAAGCAGGCGGGATGTAATAGCCTTGATCTCTGTTCATTGCTGGCTGGATCCTTTTGATGTAGATGGCTTCTAGGAGTTTCCTGATTTTGTAGTCTGATTGATTGTTGGCCAGGATCTTGATGTTGTTCCACTGGATGTTGTGGTCGGGGTGGGTTTGGGTGTGGTCGGAGAAGGCTGATTTTGAGTCTTTTTTTTGTACTGAGGTCGTGTGTTCTTTTATTCTAATGGGTAGGGGCCTGGATGTTTCTCCTACATAGGAGTCGCCACAGTCACATTGTATGTGATATACGGCACCAGCTGGGTCTTCTTTCTTTGATGTAGGGGGCTTGCCATTGGCACTAAGGATGTTCTGGATTGTCCTGCCTCTCTGGAATACTGTATCAATGTTGGCGTGGTGTTTGAGCAGTCTGTGGATCTGGTGGCTGGCTGTTCCTATGTAGGGACGACGGATGACAAACGGGGCTGTCTGTTGTCGTGGAGGCCGCTCTCTGGGGCTGAGGATGCTGTTGATTGTTTGTTCAACTAGGCTGGTAGGATAATTGTTGAAGTTAGTGAAGACATGGCGGAGGTGGTTGAGTTCAGTTTGTAGGTGTTGTGGCGTGGAACAGATGTTGACGGCACGTCGGGCTAAGGTGGCGATAATTCCTCTTTTGATTTGTGGTGGATGGTTAGAGGAATTGTGCAGATACTGATCAGTATGGTATCACCCACTGGTAAATAAGATTCTAACGGATCTATTTGTACTGGCAAATAGTGCCAAAGTTGCACGGCTCTCTGTCATAAGAATTAAAACTGTTTATTCCAGAATCTCCAATATTAGCTCAATCTTCCCTACCGAGGTCAATGTAGAATTATATTGAATCCTAGAAGGGACATTGCCGTGTTAGTGCCCTCACAAAAACAAACTAAATGTGACAAAGCGAGACATCTCGACATTTTGACCAAATGTCCCATCTGTTATGTTTATAAAGGCATTAAAATGTGCGACTATGCAAGTATTGATTAAATCGCATTGTGTCCCTTTTCTATTAATATTGTACATGTATAATAAGTGAATATATCTACGCATGCACAGAAATGGTTATATTCCTTTACAAACTCCCGTGGTCTCCAATGATTCTAAAATATAAGTACCGATGGCAATGTGGGTTACTTCCCTCGGAATGAAACCAAATCTCTCTTTTCGGGGTCGGTTTGAAATACCAACGTGTTTTGACAGCAAGAAATAAACTCTTTTCTGTTTAATTAATTTTAGGTCTCCATTAACTAATCACATCGTTGAAGGAAGGGTACGGTTGTGCCAGTCATCCTGGGCGGTGTATTTGCTGTGCAGAGCTGTGTCAACTAGGCATAGGTTGGCATCCCAGCGCCTTTCCTGTGATTGTGGGTTTTACCAATGTGTTTAAATCTAAGATTTGCATCACTTCGGGCTCTCCTTCCGCATCAAGCTGTGCCGTGGTGATTTAATGATTGAACTCACTCAATCACACACTCTGTGCAGTGTTGCGTACCCTGAGCGTGACAGAAACCTATATTGGATTTTGTTTTGAGACTGAATACTTTTTCAGTTACTGCTGCAAAACCAGAAGTATATCAAAACTATAAGCCTAAACTGTTGTTTTTGGTAAAAACCACCTTGGAACAATTTCTTTTCTTTCAAGTCTAAGGCATTAATACATTTTTTCAAGCATGTTTTGGGACAATCTATTTTTTTCGATGAAGTGTCTGAATTTAAACCCTTGACCTTATTTATCTATTGTTATACATCAGTCTTGGTTGGCATTGTGAAATAAGCAGTGCCACTATGCGCGAATGTGACAACACGACAATGTAGTGCTAATAGCGAAAGTATGCAGTAATGAAAGAAAGGCGACGTGACGGGGCATGAGATCTGACTGGGCTGGTACTATAAAATCGACATATGGCCGACTGGAACAAACAGCCACACACGCGTACATGAAAGTCGCTACATTATTGTAATAATCCCTAATGACTTTTGAGTCTTGTCATATTTTGTCACATTGTGTTTTCTTGTAGATTTAAACAATAAAACGCGACATAAGAACTAAAATTGAGGTTTTGTATCTCGACGAATATATCAACTTCAATGATTAAATAGCTGTGCAGTGTTGCTTTCCAGCTTCCGTCCCTATTATAACCTTTGGTAGTCGTGGGTATTTCCAAAGTGGTGAAAGTCTGACTTGAGTCATTTTGGGGTTCGACATTAAAGGAAATCATCGAGTGATACTCATAGGCAAGAAGACATGAACTAAACACGTGAACTAAAAACGTCACAAAGGTATCTCCTTTCCGCATATGGCACCAATGGTTTAAACTACCAGCTAAGACAGAGCGACGTCCATAGGGACGTATTATTTCATGATTGAGGACTATTTAACACGAAATTACTGTTGTTTATAAAATACATTGAACTTATATAAATATCCTACCACCTAACGTTATGACTTTGACCGAATAAAGCATATTTTGTCAATTTGATCATTTCCAGTTTTTATTGCCAAAAGCTTTTGCTCTAGGAATCGTCAAAGTATACAAAGTATGCCATTGGATATACATGCACATAGTTACAATTACAACATGGTACTGTAAATGTTCAGCTGTTTATTCAACATGGAATACCAGACAAATTGATAAAACAATATTTTTATCCGAGCTGGATTTGGTCCCTGCTTGTTGCAAGCACACGAACACTCGCTGCTTCAAGGTTGTAGAATCCTACAGCAGAACCGGCCGTGCAGTCTCCATTCTCGATCTGCCCAATAACCACCTGTTCTCCAGTCGTTAGGCTGCAAGATATTGGTCCACCGAAGTCGCCCTGGAAGTAAGGACACAACTAATTATGTATTAACGTTCAATTTTAATCATATTGCATCGCAGAGTTTGTTCGGACCTTTTTATTCAGGTCCTGGTATTCAGAATTGATTGGAACTTTACCTTTCGTGCCAATGCTTGTTATTGCAATTGAGTTCGTTGAAGCCTACTCTAACGCATTCATGGTCTTCTGGCACAGAAGTGAGTGAGCGGGATGTCACCGATGTCACATATGAGGAAAGGTAAACAATAGACACAAATACAAATACACTACGCATTTAAAATAACAAATGATCTTCCCAACCGCCCCTCCTCTTCGATGAGAATTAAAGGGTTTTAGGTGTAGAAGGTAGTAACGTTTCGAGATAGAGGCTTCACTATGAAACCATTTCAGCCTGGAAATAAGGAAACAATATACATACCGCACATGTAGAGCCACTGGGACTGATGAAGCAGTTATATGTGATGGCAGTGTTCGTGAAGTCAAAGACAGCGGAAGTGTCGGTGGCTGAAAGAAGTGCTTGACACGTGTCGGTTGGCTGCAGACTGGGGATATCCAGGTACTCGAAGGCAGGAGTTGAAGTTCCTGTGATGCAGAAGAGACGTGCGAGGTTGAGCATATGATATTCCAGGGTAGGTGGGATTGCAGGGTTGGGGAGATGAGATTGTTTAAAACAAATAATCACTTGGGAAAATGAAGGGTTGTGGACTTGCAGATAGTTTGGGGCTCTTTCTTCCAGAGGTGAAGCTCTAACTTACGAAATATTTACCCGTGGGGCTAAAACAAGGAATCAGTATAATGTGCCTTATGAATCCATCTTAAACTGCGGCATTCTATCTCAGAGTGCTAGCACCACAACACTGGCATCAATCCGGACTGGTACAAACAGCCACACGCACACGTGCATGCAAGTGAAATAATCTTGAACACGATGTTATACCCCATTTCACTTCACCCCACTGTCTAAAACTCCGAGATGGTATCTTGCATCATTGACGCCCACTTTTACACATGCGTCACTACGCATCTTCCACTCTTCTGAGATCGCTGCTCACCGGCATTATCAGAGAATCCTGCAGCAGCAACCTTGCAGGTATCCAGGAGGATGTCGCTTGCCATAGTGCTGGAATAGACACAGGCGATGCCGGGGCAGCTGTTTGACGTCACTGCTGTAGGTAAGGTCACTTCAACAGGGCCACCTACTCCTCCTGCGGTTGCTGAAATTTCCAAAGGTAAGGATACCTGTACATTGAGTTGATACAATCTGGAAATGCGGAACTACATATTTCTGTCCATGGTAAGATAGGTAAGACGTACATTTTTAAACAAAATATTTGTTCCCCTTCTCCTAATTTCTACCTCAACATGTACAAAAGAACGAACCATCATGTATGTAAATACTCGGGAGATCAACAGCGTACTTGCGATAACTTATGTTCTTTTCATGTGAATAAAATGTGTAAACGAAAACCTAAACACACATCATTGTGAAGTGACCTGTATCTTACCTGTGATGCCTGTTGCGATAACGGTTCCATCCTGAGCCACAACACTACGAATAGAAAAATATACAGTTGAACTGGCTGCTTTTTCAGAATGTGTCCGAAACCAGATCAGAGCTGGGTGAAGGAAGGAAACTACCCGTGAGGACAATGTGACATTTTAGTGCTGTCTTTTCGTTGTGAGTGAGTGAGTTGGTAGTTAGAAGTTGGCTTCAGACATTGTACCCATGTTGGGAATCAAACCCTGTCTTTTAACCAGTAGGCTGTCCCACCATCCAATGGGGCTCGTCGAACAAGGGTTCAATTACGACGACGCCTGTGGTGTTTGCATTTCAGTGATACATGTTGCACTTTTGGATTTATACATGTAAAAACACCTGACACATATTTGTGCTGTGACATACATGATCCTTAACTATAACTATAGGGACGAAATTGTAGAGCTTGAGAGGATCTTTTGGGAAGATCGACAATAACGATAGGTAATCAAGTATTTGCAATGCAACATTGTCCATTTTGAAAAGTCCAAAATATTGAATATATATTATTGAACGTTCTATCCCTTTTGACAGCAATATGATCTGCAAGGTTCAGGAAAATTGTCAAATAAGCGAACCTAGCATGTGAAATGTCGTGCCTGCATCACAAGTGTAAAGTTAGTCGACTCCCCACTGATCTTGGTGCCTTAGGTTCACTACTTCCTTATCTCTTGGCGCAGATCAGGAGGATGCCACTGTGATTGCCCTTCTGGTTATCTGCGTAATGCTAAATGGTACAATTGAGCGGTATATTATTACCAACAATTACACTAATAAAACACTACCTCCTATTAATAATAATATCTTAATAGTAATGAGTATCATATAGCCAGCTTACTCTGCTCCGTTTGCAAAAGCAGCACAGTTGCTGGGTATAGACAGGGTCGTGCCACTGGTGACGACTCCAGTGCATACAGTTGCTCCACCGATTTGGATGGCCACAAGCCCTGGGAACTCATCGCATCCAGCGATAGCAAGGCCGTTCAGTAGCCTCGTGGTGGCGGTTGGGGCGGTTGAGGCCTCAGCTGGACAAACTGAAATTGTACACATAATAGTCAGTGAGTATGTTCTTGACGCCGCCATCAGCAATATTCCAGCTACACCCTGTCTGTAAATATTCAGGCACAGGAGTGGTTGATCTGATAAGCAGCATAAACCAGTGACTGAAAGCATGAACATCGATCCATATCATAACGATGGTCCGTAAGCAGCACATTAGGGTTACTGGAAACAATTCTACCCATGAATCTCCACGCTTGTTCTGGTGGTAAATAAATATAGAACAATAAAATGTTTATGAAACTCACATCGTGTTGTGGCTGTTGTTGTTGGAGCTGCAGTAGTAGTTGTGGTAGTGGTAGTGGTAGTGTTAGTGGGTGCAGCTGTTGTTGTAGTTGGAGCAGCTGTTGTAGTCGTGGGAGCAGCTGTTGTAGTAGTGGTTGTAACAGCAACAGTTGTTGGAGAACATTGTTGTTCTCCCACACATCCGCAGTATACAACAGAGCTTTGTGGTCTATAATAGTAGCAGCCTCTCCTGGAGTATCGGGATCCATAGTAGTAGGAAGCATCTGAAACAAACAAGACACGCGATATTCACACACGGGTTTGTCGGCAAAATGTGTGTTTTCTGCGTCGAGGGATACGACGGGACTGACAACTGTAAAAACGAATGAGACTGTGTGAGGCAATCTGTTTCTAATCGGGTTATTTTTCACGGAAAGAAAGGTTACAAATAAGCTTCTCAATCAAAGAATCACCATCAAAGTCCCGGTTAAGTCATTTCAGAACGTGTATGGTGCATAGCTAAACATTTAAAGCAATTTGCCCCTGGCTTGGCAACATGATGCGCTGTTCTCTCCCATGCAATGACCTTCACATGGAGTGTTTGAACCACCTAACCCACTGGCTCCATATTGAGAGGGTGCTACCGGTAGATTAGGACACAAAACATGTACTTACCATTTTCGCAAACACATGGTATTATTACTGAATTTCCGTGATGCATTCACTAATTTTCCATCACTTATTTGCCTTTTACGCCTTTTTATGATTTGTTGGTTTGTTGTGTAACGCCGCACTCAGCAATATTCGAGCTATATGACAGCGGTCTATAAATAATCGTGTCTGGACCAGACAATCCAGTGTTTGATATCATGAGCATTAATCGACGCATTTCGGATCGATGACATGCATCAACCAAGTCAGCGAGTCTGACCACCCTTTCCCGTTAGTCGCCTCTTACGACAAGCATAGTCGCATTTTACAGCAAGTATGGGTTGCTGAAGACCTATTCTTCGCCAGATCTTTACGGGTCTTTACGCCCTATGGAATCTGGTTCCGCCGATTATTAAATTTTCTGGCGTTCACGTTTCTACTATAAAGGCTTCCAAATCTGGAAATATTCAGGACCTCTCGCTGCGTATCACCACCTGAGAAAGTGGCATTTAAGATGGCGACATCAATAGATCATTCATTCAATAATGCACTTGATTAATATTTATCAGCAAAAAACTTATATATTATGTGTTTGATTATTTCTCTATTTCGGCTAACCAGGCCTATTCAGTTGTCATTGGCGCATATGCCGTCAATGTATTACGACGTCAAAACCGTCGAGCATGGCAACATGCATGTGTCACAGTTCACAGTACATCTATTTCGAACAGAAAAAAACTCTTTTATTTACAGTGTCGATATAAGGTCAATTTCGCACATTTGAAGGTGTTATTCCTTTTTTGATTCCTGCTATTTAATATTTGAAATTTCTGGATTACACGGTTGGTTTCCGATCATCGAATACTTAATGCCGAGTACCAAGCAGGGTATCATCATGTATCATATTTTGGTATTACGCGGTCGGGTATCGAACCACTGACCTTTCGCTCTCTTGAGTGTTCTAGAGTGATACGGGGGCACGGGTGGCCCAGTAACCTAAGGCGCTGCGATTCGCTGTGCAGAGCTGCGTCCCTTGGGCACGCCAGAAACCTACGATTGTGGGTTTGAATCCCGGTTCGCCCCGATTATGTTTCTAGGTTTGTCAGCACCTACCCGTGTTCGTAGTCCCTATCATGGGTTTCACAGAAGTGGTAAACGTCTGAGACCTGCATCACGTAGGGCTTTCCTCTCACATTAAGCTGACACGCTGTGATATAACTGGAATACTGTTAAAAGCAGCGTTAAACCCAACTCGCTCTAGAGTGATACTAGGATAATTACCAGTCCGTTGTTTTGTTTCACCACAAACTGTTCTTATCACTGAGTTAAACTAATTCGTAGTTAAAAGCAATAAACACCTTGCTGAAAGAGTCCATACAATTGCGACTAAACCATGAGCATGTGTTTTATAACCATTATCAATTCAATTCAGTTCAATTCAATTCGGGGGCACGGGTGGCCCAGTCGTCTAAGGCGACGTGATTCGCTGTGCAGAGTTGCGTCCCTTAGGCACGCCAGAAACCTATGATTGTGGGTTCGAATCCCGGTTCGCTCCGATTATGTTTCTAGGTTTGTCAGCACCATACCCGTGCTCGTGGGTTTCACAGAAGTGGTAAACGTCTGAGACCTGCATCACTTCGGGCTTTCCTCCCACATTAAGCTGACACGCCGCGATATTACTGGAATATTGTTAAAAGCTGCGTTTAACTCACTCACTCACTCACTCACTCACTCACTCACTCACTCACTCACTCACTCACTCACTCACTCACTCACTCACTCACTCACTCACTCACTCACTCACTCACTCACTCACTCACTCACTTCAATTCAATTCAATTTCTTTATTAACTCAAACAACCAGCCGGTGATATATGAGCAACAATAATAACAGACATATATACCCCCAATTTTTTTTTTAGACTAACCAGCCGTGACTCACAGAATCCGGTTGATTAAAAACTACACAAAGATCACACCTGTTTAATAAGCTCTTAATGAACTCCATCCAGTTGTTTCTATTGTTATTAGTATTATTTATAGAATTTATGTATTTCAATATTAGGGTTGAAAATTTTAGCACAGGTCGATTATTACTTATATGTTTCTGCCAAAACGAAATCATCCTCTTATATATGATTCTACATATTGGAAATCTCCCAAATTAACCATACATCATATAACCTGGTGTTGAGTTTCTAAGATTGAAGGCAAGTTTAATGAATTGTAAATGTACTTTTTCCAATACTGAATGATTTTCGTCTCCTCAAGTTTCACAACCATAGTGAGTGAGTGAGTATGGTTTTACACCGCTTTTAACAATATTCCAGCAATATCACGGCGGGGGACACCAGAAATGGGCTTCACACATTGTACCCATGTCAGGAATCGAACCCGGGTTTTCGGCGTGACGAGCGAACGCTTTAACCACTAGGCTACCCGACCGCCCCTTCACAACCATAGGTTAGAATAGGCAAGATTAGAACATCAAAGGCTTTGAGAAGACAATCTACAGGTAAATTTAAATTCCGTGCTCTTTTTAATAAAGAGTGATAATACCAAGTGTTCGCGAAAAGAAACTATTGATCTGACATGAGCGTCTGTTTGGGGTGAATAATCAGTTGGCTTTAGCCGTTACTTTGTTATACAAGATTCATGAATTGTATGTAATAATATATGTATAACCGCACTGATTACTTACAATATCGAGCCCATCCACAGTTGTTGTTACCGTTACGGCAGCAGTCTCCCGAGTAGTCGACGTAGCTGTAGCGGGGCCTGAAGTGTCGCAGTGTAGATTGACTTTCAGCCTTTAAAGCACTTTCATAATTCTCTGTCTGATACTTCATGGAGAGATATTCGCAACTCACCATCACTGCCAGTGATAGGCAGACTAGTATGGGAAGGCAATTCATTCTGCTGTGTGTGGAGCTGTCAAGGCTCTGGCGTTCAAACAGGAGGGAGACGGGGTATTTATACTGAGATGGATTTCGGTGGAAGAACTGCCATGGGATTTTGTTCTACTTAAACAGTGGTTCAAATACCACAGGGATTGTTTTCGATGTTGAACCAGCTGTTGTCGAAGTACATATCATAGAATATACCAATGTTTGTCATACAGAGATGGACTTTACAGGTGTGTTTCCACTCTAGATACGACACCTAGAAAATTTCCTACAGCACAAGTAGGGATGCTTAATCATGCATTTCAAGGTTCGAAACATTTAACAAACTTGTGGGCAAAAATAGTATTTGTTTTATATAATTGAAATTTGAAAGAACTTTTGTTAAATTTGATTATGTGTATTTAACCATCACTTATTCCTGTAACCGTCTTTAAAAAGTAATCTGTGGGTGGGTAATTTTGTGTTAAAATAATTTGGTTCAATGAAGACTAATGTGTAAGAAATGAATTTGTACTCACTTGACCTCTACAATGTTTGAAATGTAATTGTAGTCTTGCAATTAGCTGATTTCAATGATGCGACTTAAAACACCTATCTTTTCGCACTACGATTATAACCGACGATACCAGCTCTGAACGTATCTGTGTTGAAGATTACGAGCCATAATGCTTTAATTGCTGTGTTTATCTATGTTGGGATCCGGGGTAGAATGTGTCATAAAACCATACGCACTCACTCACTTGGTTTGGATTTTTTTTTTCATTTTATTTTGTTTCTTGAATTATGAGAAATTTTGAGAAATTTCAAAATTTAACATAGCCTCGAGTCTGATGCCCAGAAGGCTGTTGCTCACGGGCGAATCTAGTACGTTACACTGCTGGAATATATCTATCCTGTAACCTCTTGGTGTTAGTCTGCTGGAGATCCACTGACATTTAACATCCCCGGTAAAGGCGCTCCTTTGGGTCGGTAAACATGATTGTTGAAACATATTCTTATTACCATGGCACCTTAAACAAATTTTAAAAAGTACTGATTCAGAAAGTGAACTTTTCCGATGATAAAAACACTTGCTCGCTTGTGATATTATGAGAAAGACACTTGGCTCAATCCATTGTGCTTGAGGCCACTGAAGAACACAAATTAACATCATATTTACCCTTTCTACTAGAAAAAAAGGTATAACAGTTAAAGCAGGGAATGTCTGATGTTACAAAACTGAAGTGTGGCGCTCTGCTGATGGAACGCAAAACTCATAAACAATCTGCTACCCTTTTTGAACGAACTGCACGAGTATCATGTTTTGTTAGTTTGCTCCGGTTATAACACGGGTGGATCACTTACCACAAGAATATTGTGAATATGCGACCAAGCAAAGAAATTATTATCATTATGTCTAAAACTGATTGTGAAGTAATTAAACGTTTTGCTATATCTGTCAGGCGATGGCACTTCGTAGTACATTATTGTCAGAACAATAAGATCTGTGTACACCACGCCCATTGTAATACAAATGTAACTATGGGCCGATGGCCTACACCTACGAAATAAACTGAATTGAATTGAATCAACTAAACTGGCAGATATCAAGATTTGTGAAAATCATGTCCTAGCCACTGCTTCAAATGCCAACAGTTTGGTCATGCTCAAAATTGAAGTAGAAATGAAGGCTTTGCTTGTTGTGCTACCCTCAAATGTTCTAACTTCAAATTAAAGAAGCACACATGGCATCTTCCCCTGAGCGTCCTGTGTTCGAATTTGAGTCGGCTGTGTAAGGGGTTAAGTCTGAGCAAACTATTGGTTACGTTGATGCACGAAAGAAAGTTCCTGCTAATTCTTCTGCAGGACCAACTAAAATATCTTATGTCACTGCCCTAAAACCCACCAAAAGTTACATACATGGCCACACTTCTGAAAAGAAAGTGGGTAGAGGTAGATCACCTTTTCACCCTCCATGAATCATAATATCATACAATGTAACTGCCGAGGAATTAAAGCTAATATTGAAGAAATGAACCTTCTAGCCGAAGATAAGAACCACGTGGCGTTTAGTCTCCAGGAAACACGAGATGGTCAGCTATTTGATTTACATCAGTAGGATACATATAGTTCGTTTGTAAGAGTTTCTTATGGTAAGGCGTATGGTGGCACACATATACCAGTAAAACAGGGATCTCCTCAAAGCCCTATTGCACTAAATACCTCCAGGCTGTTGCAGTGCGTATAACTTTGTATATTACAACAATAACTCTGTGTTCCTTATATATACATCCATCATCTGCTCAGGGATCTGGATAATCTCATTGACCAGCATCCCAAACCATTTTTGATTATGGGAGACTTGAATGGTCACAAATCGTATTGGGTTCGTCCGATCATAATGATATAGGAAATGTGACAAAAGAATTACTTGAAAAGCATAGTCTATGCCTTCTTAATGATGGAAGTTACACATACTTCAATCCAGGATTATGTTCTCAACGTTGGATTTACCCATTTCTGACACTTTTTTATGACCTTTTTTTCAGTTCATGTTCAGTTCATGGTGATTTGTGCCGCACTGATCACTTTCCTACCGTACCTAAAGCTATATCTCCCTTTGTGGATAGTTTCATTTACAAAAGCAATTTTCCAAGGCAATGAGGCTGTCGTTTAGTTTCTTTTGCAGTACTAAATTAAGGCTAATCATTTTATGAATGATCATGACCTTCTTAAACATTGCCACTGAAGCTATATCTAATACCTATACAACTCAACGTATCAGTACACCATGACTTCTTTCAGTGGCATTTAGAAGTTGGTGTGATGAAGTAAGACGAGTTCTTTATTACAATTGGTGCGACGTTTCGGTGTAGATCCTAACACCTTTATCAAGCAAGTGATGAAGTAAGACCAGTTCTTTATTATAATTGGTGCGACGTTTCGGTGTAGATCCTAACACCTTTATCAAGCAAGTGATGGATAGTGCTTACTTACTTACTTACTTACTTTGGAGTTTTAACGTGCGCTTTCCGACTGATGCGTATTTCGCACACGGGCCCGGCCAGGCCATTTAATGTGTTTCCGAAAGGGGCGAAGGTGGTCTGTGCAACCCAAGAGGGGGGTTTTAGGGGTTGCTTATATAGAATTGGGGAATTTTGAGATTTGGAATAGATGCCGATGGGATTGGGGGAGGAGAACTAAGGGAGCTGGGTATGGTGGATGTTTGTTTGTTTATGTGATTTTGATTTGGTAGGTTATTGTGTTTTTAGATGCGTTTTATTAGTTCCGTTTTTATTAAGAATACGCCTAGGGCCTTGAAGTTTTCTAGTTTATTTTGTGGGTTAAGTATTGCTTCTAGAGTGAGAGCCTTGTTTAGATTGAGGGTGGTTTGTAATGCGGTTCGATGTGTTAGGTAGTGTGTGCAGTGGATGAGTGCGTGTTCTGGGGTTTCTGGTTGTTTGCAGTGTGGGCAGTTACCTGTAGTGTGTTTTTTTATTTTTTTTAGGTGGTTATTTAGGTTGGTGTGTCCTGTTTGGAGTTTAGTGATTACTCTGTCGATTTTTTTTATGGATGGAGAATTTTTGGTTTGGTTAGTGGCTTGCTGAGCACTTTTAAGATTTGGCTATTTGAGTTTAGATATAGGTTATGCCATTTTTTTGTGATTTTTTGCTTGTTTACACTTGTAATTTCTCATTTTGAGATGGGTAAGTTTAAGCTTATTTCTGGGATTTTGAGGGATAGTTTAGCTGCTTTATCGGTGTTTTCATTACCGTATATTCCTACGTGGGCGGGTATCCACGAGAAGGTTATTTGTTTGCCTGCCTTAGTTAGGTCGTTGGAGCTTTTAAGTATTTGATTTATTAATTTAGGTCGGTTTTTGGTATTTTTGTTTTGGAGGGCTTGCAGTCCACTTAGGGAGTCGGTAAGTATTAGGATTTTTTGTGGTTTTTGGATTCTTGATTATGGAGGGCTGAGGCCATGCCCATTAGTTCTGCCGTGAATATTGATTGGTTGTTTGGGAGTCGGAAGGATTGTGTGATTTTAGTTGGTTGTGTGGTATGGACTCCGAAACCTGTGTGTTTGGAGGTCGGATCTGAGGATCCGTCCGTGTAAATGTGACACCAATTTGGCCAATTTTTCATGTATGTATGCTAGTGTGGTAGTCTTAGCTATGTTTGGGTCGGTTCGTTTATTTATTTGACCAGCAAGTGTTGTGTCTATTTTGGGTATTTTAAGTTTAGGGGTGAAGATATTTGATTGTTTGCAGTTTTGTTTAAGATTTTTAATTTGGTGTTCATTTAGGTAGTTTGTTATTCTTTGGGATATTGGGGTAAGTAAGGGGTGTTTACGAGCTCGAGCTTGGTTTTTGGGGCTGATGTTTTGGTTTATTAAGTTTTGGATGAGAGGGTTTGATTGGGACGCGGCCTGGATAGTGCTAAACAACATAGGTATATATACTTATTAACATCAATGTTTATACAGTTAATTGATTGATGGACACAGAGAGCTGATTAAGATAATTGGAAGCCAGTTGATGACTAATGAACACAGAGTCAGCAAGCAGACTGATAGAGATGATGGAAGCCAGTGGATTAATTGGATGGACATAGGGATTTAACAATAAGGTGATGGTAAGCAGGCGGGATGTAATAGCCTTGATCTCTGTTCAATGCTGGCTGGATCCTTTTGATGTAGATGGCTTCTAGGAGTTTCCTGATTTTGTAGTCTGATTGATTGTTGGCCATGATCTTGATGTTGTTCCACTGGATGTTGTGGTCGGGGTGGGTTTGGGTGTGGTCGGAGAATGCTGATTTTGAGTCATTTTTTTTCACTGAGGTCTTGTGTAATTTTATTCTTGCCATTGGCACTAAGGATGTTCTGGATTGTCCTGCCTCTCTGGAATACTGTATCAATGTTGGCGTGGTGTTTGAGCAGTCTGCGGATCTGGTGGCTGGCTGTTCCTATGTAGGGAAGACTGATGACAAACGGGGCTGTCTGTTGTCGTGGAGGCCGCTCTCTGGGGCTGGGGATGCTGTTGATTGTTTGTTCAACTAGGCTGGTAGGATAATTGTTGAAGTTAGTGAAGACATGGCGGAGGTGGTTGAGTTCAGTTTGTAGGTGTTGTGGCGTGGAACAGATGTTGACGGCACGTCGGGCTAAGGTGGCAATAATTCCTCTTTTGATTTGTGGTGGATGGTTAGAGGAATTGTGCAGATACTGATCAGTATGGTATCACCAACTGGTAAATAAGATTCTAACGGATCTATTTGTACTGGCAAATAGTGCCAAAGTTGCTAGTCTCTCTGTCATAAGAATCAAAACTGTTTATTCCAGAATTTCCAATATTAGCTCAATCTTCACTACCGAGGTAAATGTAGAATTATACTGAATCCTAGAAGGGACATTGCCGTGTTAGTGCCCTCACAAAAACAAACTAAAAGTGACAAAGCGAGACATCTCGACATTTTGACCCATCTGTTATGTTTATAAAGGCATTAAAATGTGCGACTATGCAAGTATTGATTAAATCGCGTTGTGTCCCTTTTCTATTAATATTATACATGTGTAATAAGTGAATATATCTACGCATGCCCAGAAATGGTTATATTCCTTTACAAACTCCAGTGGTCTCCAATGATTCTAAAACATAAGTACCGATGGCAATGTGGGTTACTTCCCCTGGAATGAAACCAAATCTCTCTTTTCGGGGTCGGTTTGAAATACCAACGTATTTTGACAGCAAGAAATAAACTCTTTTCTGTTTAATTTATTTCAGGTCTCCAATAACTAATCACATCGTTGAAGGGTACGGTTGTGCCAGTCATCCTGGACGGTGTATTTGCTGTGCAGAGCTGTGTCCACTAGGCATAGGTTGGCACCCCAGCGCCTTTCCTGACAGTGTGCTTGTGGGTTTTACCAATGTGTTTAAATCTAAGATTTGCATGACTTCGGGCTCTCCTTCCGCATCAAGCTGTGCCGCGGTAATTTAATTATTGAACTCACTCACTCACACACTCAAATCGATGAACGCACAGTGCAGTGTTGCGTACCCTGAGCGTGACAGAAACCTATATGGGGTTTTGTTTGGAGACTAAATACTTTTTCAGTTATTGCTGCAAAACCAAAATATATTAAAACTGTAAGCCTAATCTGTTGTTTTTGGTAAAAAACACCTTGGAACAATTTCTTTTCTTTCAAGTCTAAGGCATTAGCACATTTTTTCAAGCATGATTTGGGACAAAAAAATTTTTTCGATAAAGTGTCTGAATTTAAACCCTTGACTTATTCATCTATTGGTATAGATCAGTCTTGGTTGGCATTGTGAAATAAGCAGTGCCACTATGCGCGAATGTGACAACACGACAATGTAGTGCTAATAGCGAAAATATGCAGTAATGAAAGAAAGGCGACGTGACGCAGCATGAGATCTGACTGGGCTGGTACTATAAAATTGACATAAGGCCGACTAGAACAAACAACCACACACGCGTACATGAAAGTCGCTACATTATTGTAATAATCCCGAATGACTTTTGAGTCTTGTCATATGTTGTCACATTGTGTTTTCTTGTACATTTAAACAATAAAACGCGACATAAGAACTAAAATTGGGGTTTTGTATCTCGACGAATATATCAACTTCATATGATTAAATATCTGTGCAGTGTTGCTTTCCAGCCTCGTCCCTATTATAACCTTTGGTAGTCGTGGGTATTTCCTAAGTGGTGAAAGTCTGACTTGAGTCATTTTGGGGTTCGACATTAAGGGAAATCGTCGAACGATACTCATAGGCAAGAAGACATGAACTAAACACGTGAACTAAATACATCACAAAGGTATCTCCTTTCTGCATATGGCACCAACGGTTTAAACTACCAGCTAAGACAGAGGGACGTCCATAGGGGCGTATTATTTCATGATTGAGGACTATTTAACACAAAATTACCGTTGTTTATAAAATAGATTGAACTTATATAAATATCCTACCACCTAACGTTATGACTTTGACCGAATAAAGCATCTTTTGTCAATTTGATCATTTCCAGGTTCATTGCCAAAAGCTTTTGCTCTAGGAATCCTCAAAGTATACAAAGTATGCCATTGGATATACATGTACATATTTAAAATTACAACATGGTACTGTAAATGTTCAGCTGTTTATTCAACATGGAACACCAGACAAATTGATAAAACAATATTTTTATCCGAGCTGGATTTGGTCCCTGCTTGTTGCAAGAACACGAACACTCGCTGCTTCAAGGTTGTAGAATCCTACAGCAGAACCGGCCGTGCAGTCACCATTTTCGATCTGCCCAATAACCACCTGTTCTCCACTCGTTAGGCTGCAAGATATTGGTCCACCGAAGTCGCCCTGGAAGTAACGACAGAACTAATTATGTATTAACGTTGAATTTTTGAGCGTATTGCATCGCAGAGTTTGTTCGGACCGTTATATTCAGATCCTGGTATTCAGAATTGATTGGAACATTACCTTTCGTGCCAATGCTTGTTATTGCAATTGAGTTCGTATAGCCTACTCTAACAAATTCATGGTCTTCTGGCACAGAAGTGTGAGTGAGCGGGATGTCACCGATGTCACATGTGAGGAAACGTCAACAAAAGACACAAATACAAATACACTACGCATTTAAAATAACAAATGATCTACCCAACCGCCCCTCCTCTTCGATGAGAATTAAAGGGTTTTAGGTGTAGAAGGTAGTAACGTTTCGAGATAGAGGCTTCACTATGAAACCATTCAGCCTGGAAATAAGGGAAACAATATACATACCGCACATGTAGAGCCACTGGGGCTGATGAAGCAGTTATATGTGATGGCAGTGTTCGTGAAGTCAAAGACAGCGGAAGTGGGGCTGGCTGAAAGAAGTGCTTGACACGTGTCGGTTGGCTGCAGACTGGGGATATCCAGGTACTCGAAGGCAGGAGTTGAAGTACCTATGATGCAGAAGAGACGTGCGAGGTTGATCATATGATATTCCAGGTTAGGTGGGATTGTTTAAAACAAATAATCACTTGGGAAAATGAAGGGTTGTGACTTCCAGATAGTTTTGGGGCTCTTTCTTCCAGAGGTGAAGCTCTAACTTACGAAATATTTACCCGTGGGGCTAAAACAAGGAATCAGTATAATGTGCCTAAGCAATCCATCTTAAACTGCGGCATTCTATCTCAGAGTGCTAGCACCACAACACTGACATAAATCCGGACTAGTACAAACAGCCACACGCACACGTGCATGCAAGTGAAATAATCTTGAACACGATGTTATACCCCATTTCACTTCACCCCACTGTCTAAAATTCCGAGATGGTATCTTGCATCATTGACTCCCACTTTTACACATGCGTCACTACGCATCTTCCACACTTCTGAGATCGCTGCTCACCGGCATTATCAGAGAATCCTGCAGCAGCAACCTTGCAGGTATCCAGGAGGATGTCGCTTGCCATAGTGCTGGAATAGACACAGGCGATGCCGGGGCAGCTGTTAGACGTCACTGCTGTAGGTAAGGTCACTTCAACAGGGCCACCTACTCCTCCTGCGGTTGCTGAAATTTCCAAAGGTAAGGATACCTGTACATTGAGTTGATACAATCTGGAAATGCGGAACTTCATATTTCTGTCCATGGTAAGATAGGTAAGACGTACATTTTTAAACAAAATATTTGTTCCCCTTCTCCTAATTTCTACCACAACATGTACAAAAGTACAAACCATCATGTATGTAAATACTCGGGAGAGGATAAATTACTTGCGATAAATTATGTTCTTTTCATGTTAATAAAATGTGTTTATACGAAAAACTAAACACACATCATTGTGAAGAGACCTGTCTCTTACCTGTGATGCCTGTTGCGATAACGGTTCCATCCTGAGCCACAACACTACGAATAGAAAAATATACATATGAATTGGCTGCTTTTTCAGAATGTGCCCGAAACCAGATCAGAGCTGGGTGAACGAAGGAAACTACCCGTGAGGACAATGTGACATTTTAGTGCTGTCTTTTCGTTGTGAGTGAGTGAGTTGGTGTGTAGCTAGAAGTTGGCTTCAGAGATTGTACCCATGTGGGGAACCAAACCCACCGTCCAATGGGGCTCGTCGAACAAGGGTACAATTACGACGACGCCTGTGGTGTTTGCATTTCAATGATACATGTTGTACTATTGGAATTATATACGTAAAACCACCTGACACACATTTGTGCTGTGACATACATGATCCTTAACTATAACTATAGGGACGAAATTGTAGAGCTTGAGAGGATCTTTTGGGAAGATCGACAATAACGATAAGTAAACAAGTAATTTCAATGCAACATTGTCCATTTTGATAAATTGTCAAATAAGCGAACCTAGCATGTGAAATGTCGTGCCTGCATCACAAGTGTAAAGTTAGTCGACTCCCAACTGATCTTGGTGCCTTAGGTTCACTACTTCCTTATATCTTGGCGCAGATCAGGAAGATGCCACTGTGATTGCCCTTCTGGCAATCTGCGTAATGCTAAATGGTACTATTGAGCGGGATATTATTACCAACAATTACACAAATAAAACACTACCTCCTATTAATAATAATATCTTAATAGTAATGAGTATCATATAGCCAGCTTACTCTGCTCCGTTTGCAAAAGCAGCACAGTTGCTGGGTATAGACAGGGTCGTGCCACTGGTGACGACTCCAGTGCATACAGTTGCTCCACCGATTTGGATGGCTACAAGCCCTGGGAACTCATCGCATCCAGCGATAGCAAGGCCGTTCAAAAGCCTCGTGATGGCGGTTGGGGCGGTTGAGGCCTCAGCTGGACAAACTGAAATTGTACACATAATAGTCAGTGAGTATGTTCTTGACGCCGCCATCAGCAATATTCCAGCTACATCCTGTCTGTAAATATTCGGGCACAGGAGTGGTTGTTCGATAAGCAACACAAACCAGTGACTGAAAGCATGAACATCGATCCATATCATAACGATGGTCCGTAAGCAGCACATTAGGGTTACTGGAAACAATTCTACCAATGAATCTCCACGGTTCTTCTGGTGGTAAATAAATATAGAACAATAAAATGTTTATGAAACTCACATCGTGTTGTGGCTGTTGTTGTTGGAGCTGCAGTAGTAGTTGTAGGAGTGGTAAGAGTAGTAGGGGTAGTGGGTGCAGCTGTTGTAGTAGTGGGAGCAGCTGTTGTAGTCGTGGGAGCAGCTGTTGTAGTAGTGGTTGTAGCGGCAACAGTTGTTGGAGAACATTGTTGTACTCCCACACATCCGCAGTATACAACAGAGCTTTGAGGTCTATAATAGTAGCAGCCTCTCCTGGAGTACCGGGATCCATAGTAGTAGGAAGCATCTGAAACAAACAAGACACGCGATATTCACACACGGGTTTATCGGCAAAATGTGTGTTTTGTGCGTCGAGGGATTCGACGGGACTGACAACTGTAAAACGAATGAGACTGTGTGAGGCAATCTGTTTGAATCGGGTTATTTTTCACGGAAAGAAAGATTACAAATAAGCTTCTCAATCAAAGAATCACCATCAAAGTCCTGGTTAAGTCATTTCAGAACGTGTATGGTGAATAGCTAAACATTTAAAGTAATTTGCCCCTGGCTTGGCAACATGATGCGCTGTTCTCTCCCATGCAATGACCTTCACATGGAGTGTTTGAACCACCTAACTCACTGGCTCCATATTGAGAGGGTGCTATTGGTAGAACAGGACATAAAACATGTGCTAACCATTTTCGCAAACACGTGGTATCATTAATGAATTTCCGTGATGCCTTCACACATTTTCCATCACTTATTTGCCTTTAACGCCCTGTGGTTGGTTGGTTGGTTTGTTGTGTAACGCCGAACTCAGCAATATCCGAGCTTTATGACGGCGATCTGTAAATAATCGAGTCTGGACCAGACAATCCAGTGTTTGATATCATGAGCATCAATCCACGCATTTGGGATCAATGACATGCATCAACCAAGTCAGCGAGCCTGACCACCCTATCCCGTTAGTCGCCTCTTACGACAAGCATAGTCGCATTTTACGGCAAGTATGGGTTGCGGAAAACCTATTCTTCGCCAGATCTTTACGGGTCTTTTCGTTGCGTATTACCACTTGGGAAAATGGCATTTGAGATGGCGACATGAATAGATCATTCATTCAATAATGCACTTGATTAATATTTATCAGCGAAAAAACATATATTATGTGTTTGATTACTTCTCTGCTTACGCTAACGAGGTCATTCAGTTGCCATTGACAGATATGCCGTCATGCAAAGTATTACGACGTACGTCAAAACATTCGAGCTTGGCAATATGCATGTGTCACAGTTCACAGTACATCTATTTCGGACAGCCATTTTCATTTACAGTGTCGATGAAGCTCATTTTTGCACATTTGAAGGTGTTATTCCGTTTTTGATACCTGCCATTTAATATTTGAAATTTCTGTATTACGCGGAGTAACAACAAGTATCATATCTTGGTAATCGAACCACAGACCTTTCGCTTTCTTGAGTGTTCTAGAGTGATACTAGGAGAATTACTAGTCCGTTGCTTTGATTCACCACAAAATGTTCTTGCCACTGAGTTAAACTAATTCGTAATTAACAGCAATAAACACCTTCTTGAACGAGTCCATTATACCATTGCGACTGTACCATGAGCATGTGTTCTTTAACCACTATCAAACAGTGATAATATCAAGTGTTCGCGAAAAGAAACTATTGGCATTGGGGCCTGTTTGGGGTGAAAAAATCAGCATGGCTTTAGCAGTTACCTCGTTATACGAACTTCGGGAATTGTATGTAATAATATATGTATAATTGCACTTATTACTTACAATATCGAGCCCATCCACAGTTGTTGTTACCGTTACGGCAGCAGTCTCCCGAGTAGTCGACGTAGCTGTAGCGGGGCCTGAAGTGTCGCAGTGTAGCTTGACTTTCAGCCTTCATAGCACTTTCATAATTCTCTGTCTGATACTTCATGGAGAGATATTCGCAACTCACCATCACTGCCAGTGATAGGCAGACTAGTATGGGTAGGCAATTCATTCTGCTGTGTGTGGAGCTGTCAAGGCGCTGGCGTTCAAACAGGAGGGAGAAGGGGTATTTATACTAAGATGGATTTCGGTGGAGGAACTGCCGTGGGATTTTTTTCTATTTAAACAGTGATTCAAACACTACAGGGTTTGTTTTCGATGTTGAACCAGCTGTTGTAGAAGTACATATCATAGAATATACCAATGTTTGTCATACAAAGATGGGCTTTACAGAAGCGTTTCAACACAAGATACGACACCTAGAATACTTCCTACAGCACAAGTGGGGATGCTGAATTCATGCATTTCAAGGTTCGAAACAAACTTAGGGGCAAAATATAGTATCCCCAGTTTGTTTTATATAATTGAAATTTGAAAGAACCTTTGTTAAATTTGATTATGTCTATTTAATTAACCATCACTTATTCCTGTAACCGTCTGTAAAACGTAATCTATGGATGGGTAATTTTGTGTTAAAATAATTTGGTTCAATGAAGACTTGTGTAAGAAATGAATTTGTACTCACTTGACCTCTACAATGTTTGAAATGCAAATTTATTGAGTTTCAAAGATGTCTAAGATACCTATCGGCAGTTTTGTATTATGGAATGTTTCAAAATGCTTTTAAAAAGTTTTAAATCAAATTATATTTAAAAAAACACGTACAATTATTCTTTGAGTGCTGAGTGCATCTTTTGGATGAAATATCGCTAACTTAACATATTTTCAATTGAAAATTAAACATCAACTCAATTGAAAGGTAAATTGCTTTTGCGACGCAGTTTTATGTATGTAACTATAAAAAGTGGTGAGACATTTGCAATTATTCTCTTTCTGAATATAAAATAGACCATAACACCATGTGTCGGTCTTGCAAATAGCTGATTTCAATAATGCGACTTAAAACACCTATCTTTTCGCACTACAATTATAACCAACGATACAAGCTCTGAAGGTATCTGTGTTGAAGTTTACGAGCCATAATGCCTTAATTGCTGTGTTTATCTATGTTGGGATCCGGGGTAGAATGTGTCATAAAACCATACTCACTCACTCTTTTTTTCTTCTTTTTTTTTCTTTCTTTCTTGAATTTTGAGGAATTTGAGAAATTTAAAAATGTAACAGATTCTCGATTCCGATTCCCAGAAGGCGGTTGCTCATGGGCGAATCTAGTACGTTACACTACTGGAATATATCTATCCTGTAACCTCTTGGTGTTAGTCTGCTGGAGATCCACTGACATTTAATATTCCCGGTATAGGCGCTCCGTGGGGTCGGTAAACGTGATTGTTTAAACGTATTCTTATTACCATGGCACAACAAATTTTAAAAAGTACTGATTCAGAAAGTGAACTTTTCCGATGATGAAACACTTGCTCGCTTGTGATATTCTGAGAAAGACACTTGGCTCAAGTACATTGTGCTTGAGGCCACTGAAGAACACAAATTAACATGATGTTTACCCTTTCTACTATAAAAAAAAGCAATAAAAGTAAAAGCAGGGAATGTCTGATGTTACAAAACTGAAGTGTGGCGACCTGCTGGTGGAATGCAAAACTCATAAACAATCTGCAACACTTTTGAATGAACTACACGAGTATCATGTTTTGTTAGTTTGCTCCGGTTATAACACGGGTGGATCACTTACCACAGAAATGTTGTGAATATCCGATCAAACAAAGAAATTATTATCACTATGTCTAAAACTGATTGTAAAGTAATTAAACGTTTAGCTATATTTTATATCTGTCAAGCGATGGCACTTCGTAGTACATTATTGTCAGAACAATAAGATCTGTGTACACCACGTCCATTGTAATACAAATGTAACTATGGGCCGATGGCCTACACCTACGAAATAAACCGAATTGAATTGAATTAACTAAACCAGCAGATATCAAGATCGAAATTTATGCATAAATCACTCAACTTCAATAAGGGGATCGTCCGTGATCGTGATCGTAGTTGAAATGACCTCTCGGTTGATGAACTTGTTTCTGAGCTTAGAGATCAAGGTGTTTTTGAAGCAAAACGTTTCACGTTTAAGGGAGATGGGAACTTTTAACCTTCCAACATTTATCTCTTGATGTAAGGAAATGATTTATGGATGAACAGCTCAGTACTCAGTATTCCATTTTCTAAATGCCTCTCAAAGAAGTTATGAGGATTGATTTGTGAAAACCATGTGAAAACTGCTTCAAATGCCAACAGTTTGGTCATGCTCAAAATTGAAGTAGAAATGAAGGCTCTGCTTGTAGTGCTACCCTCAAATGTTCTAACTGCAAAGAAGCACACATGGCATATTCCCCTGAGCGTCCTGTGTTCAAATTTGAGTCGGCTGTGTAAGGGGTTAAGTCTGAGCAAACTATTGGTTACGTTGATGCACGAAAGAAAGTTCCTGCTAATTCTTCTGCAGGACCAACTAAAATATCTTATGTCACTGCCCTAAAACCCACCAAAAGTTACATACATGGCCACACTTCTGAAAAGAAAGTGGGTAGAGATAGATCACCTGTTCACCCTCCATGAATCATAATATCATACAATGTAACTGCCGAGGAATTAAAGCTAATTTTGAAGAAATGAACCTTCTAGCCGAAGATTAGAACCGTTTAGTCTCCAGGAAACATGAGATGGTCAGCAATTTAATTTACATCAGTAGGATACATATAGTTCGTTTGTAAGAGTTTCTTATGGTAAGGCGTATGGTGGCACACATATACCAGTAAAACAGGGATCGCCTCAAAGCCCTATTGCACTAAATACCTTCAGGCTGTTGCAGTGTGTATAACTTTGTATATTACAACAATAACTCTGTGTTCCTCATATATACATCCATCATCTGCTCTTCAACTCAGGGATCTGGATAATCTCATTGACCAGCATCCCAAACCATTTTTGATTATGGGGGACTTGAATGGTCACAAATCGTATTTGGTTCGTCCGATCATAAAGATATAGGAAAAGTGACAGAAGAATTATTTGATAAGCATTGTCTATGCCTTCTTAATGATGGAAGTAACACATACTTCAATCCAGGATAATGTTGGATTTGCCCATTTCTGACACTCTTTAATGATCTTTTTTCAGTTCATGGTCAGTTAATGGTGATTTGTGCCGCACTGATCACTTTCCTACCGTGCTTAAAGCTATATCTCCCTTTGTGGATAGTTTCATTTCCAAATGACAATTTTCCAAGGCTGTGAGGCTGTCGTTTAGTTTCTTTTGCAGTACTAAATTGAAAGCTAATCATTTTATGAATGATCATGAACTTCTTAAACATTGCCACTGAAGCTATCTCTAAAACCTATACAACTCCACATGTTAGTACACCATGGTATAATGATGATTGAAAAAAAGCTAGAAACAAAACAGGATAATGTCGGAAAGTGTATTCAATAAATATCCGACTAAAGATAACTTAAAACGCTTAAGGATATCAAAAGCATAAGCTCGTAGAACAATAAGGCAAAATAAACAAAGCAGCTGGAGACAATTTGGTTTCAAATTGACTACACGCACTCTAAGGCGACGCGATTCGCTGGCAGAGTTGCGTCCCTTGGGCACACCAAAATCCTATGATTGTGGGTTCGAATCCCGGTTTTCCCCGATTATGTTTCCAGGTTTGTCAGCACCATACCCGTACTCGTGGGTTTCACCGAAGTGGTAAACGTCTGAGACCTTCATCACTTCGGGCTTTCCTCCCACATTAAGCTGACACGCCGTGATATAACTGGAATACTGTTAAAAGCGGCGTTTTACCCAACTCACTCACTCACTCTAGTTGTAGAAGGGATTGTGCTGACGTCCAAAACGACACTCGTATCCGGTCTGGTTCTCTCTTCATAGAATGTGCATAGAGGCAGCAATCCAAACATTTGCTGAATGCACATCATTTGGCCGATACTGTTATTACTGTCTCAGTTCATAAATCTCTGAATTCATGCAGGGGCATTTTCAGCGTCCGAGCCAAGTGTCTGTCTGACATTTCAGAAGGGGATCTTGAGATAGAGCTAAAAGGAGTAACATCTGTGAAACGATTCACAATAAAAGATCATGCTAGCGTTGTCAATACCAACACATATCTATTTACATTTGCCCTTTCCAAGCTTCCAACTTATTTTAAAACTGGTTATTTCAACAACGGAGTGGATGTGTATATACCAAATCCACTCAGATGTTTCAATTGTCAACAGTTTGGACATGAAGCCAGGTTATCTCATAACTCCCCAGTCTGCTCCCGTTGCAATAAGAATCACGACAGCACTGATTGCACAGGTAACATCAAATGTACTAACTGCAACGGTGGGCACATGTCCTCCTCAAAACAATGTCCAGTCTTTGGAAGAGAATAAAAAAGTATGAAGGTCAAATATACGAACAATATTTCCTTTTCCGATGCAAAGAAATCGGTAAAAGAACAATCACCTACCTCTTTAAAATCAAGATCATACTCAACCGCACGCAGTTCCACTCTCAAGCAAACAGTTGATCATGCATCTCAGACAGACATTTGCTGGGTAACAGACAACCAAAAAGTGTTATATTTCATAGCTGAGGAATTAAACTGATCACCATCGTCTGAAACAGACTTATCTACAATTAATCGCTAACTAACAGGCACCTGTAATAGAGCCTGAGTCTGAGCCTAAACCTGAACCTGATCCTGAACCTGAGCCGCAACATCTACTTTTATCAAGGAAGGAGAGAATGCAGTCACGAAAAAAAGGAATCAAGGGCACTCAAACATTTGAAGGTGCCTTCAACCATTCTGTTGAGGTTCATAATACCTTTGAGCTTCTTGATATGGAAGTGTCTCCATCTCTGTTATCTCTGTCATAACGAGGACCTTCCCCCCGTTTACGTTCTCCAATTGAGCCTCGATGAGTTGCTCTCACAATATAATACAATGGAATTGCAGGGGACTTAGGCACATTGTAGATATCGCTGCTATGAAATTGCATCACAATGCGTTGCTGACCACTGTGACGTCATTGCTAGCATGACGTCACAATCAAATGACTGAGGCTGTCAGCAGTACTTTTTACACTTAAGACACTGCTTATTACTGTCTACAAACTGATAAAGTTGGAAGAATGATGTTAGATGATAAATAAAATCTCACCCTCGTGTCTTTTTTTTATCAAATATATCAACACTCGTTGATAAAAGTGGAAAAACTCCTCGGCAAGCCTCAGAGTTTTTCCACTCTGAAAGGTGTAAATCCTTCTGGGGAACCATGCAGGTAGCAGAGGTACCGTAAGTCCCCTTGGTCCCTAGTATGGTGACCTTACCTTTGTTCCTGGCGACTTGTAGTCCCAGGTTTATATTGTATCGGTTTAATCGGTTTTTACTGTTCAACTAATTTTAAGTCAAACTGTGATATATTGCTAGTTATAATACTGTCCTTCGTTTTGTATAACTTGGTCAAGTCACAGTATGGCTGAAATATTGCCGACGTGACTTAAAATTATATTTTACTCACTCAATTCCCGTTGGTCGCCTCTTACGACAGGCATTGGTTGCTGAAGACCCATTCTAACCCGGATCTTCACGGGTTTTATTTGTATTAAAGTATACGAGCCATAACATTCTGGCGCTGTATTTATCTGTCTTGAACAATACGAATTTTAACACTACTAACGCTGTATTCATCTGTGAAATCCGCTTAACATCGGTTTCTTATTGTAGTCTTGTTAAAAGCACGTAACCATTCCCAGTGTTCCCAAATAATGCTGAAATGCAGCAATTTGTTCATCCATCGAAACATTTTGATAATGAATTGATTAAAAACGAAAAGCTAATTTACAATCTTAACAGACTGATGGCCTGGACGCGTTCATATTTAAACCTCTCCTGGAACACGAACAGTCAAGTTGTCTTAAACTCCACAGAGGCGGATATGATAACAACCAGTAAAGCCATACACATGTATGTGTGAAGAGGTGACACTAAAATAGTACGATTATGTATGACTCGGTATGGGAATAAGCCGATGAACACTCCAATGGTACCTTTAAGTTGACACTTCGTGATATAACTGAACTACTGTTTGAAGTGACGCAAAAACCAACCCACTAACGCACATACTTGTATAAACAAACAACCCCACGACAGATGAGATACAGCTGGTGTGTAAGCCCAGCATCTCCGTCACACAGAAGCCACTCCCGTGCGGTCGTATTTACGTTCACTGTTTGTCTGTGTCAGCTGGTGGAGCATTGTTGTTTTAAGGTAGGCGCCACGTGCTCAGTTACCTGTGTGAGCCCTACGTGTTTTTTTGTGTGGGTAAAACATCAACGACACAACTCATGGAAAGGAACGGTCTTATTCATGGTTGAAATTTATGCCGTCGTCTTCATTATTACGTGTCCAGAAGGGTTCATTCATTACTATCAAGGTGAGGTAGTGAGGTAAAATGGGGTTAAACGTCGCGTCCAAGATTATTGCATTTATATAGCGACGTGCATGTACGTGTGTGTGTGTGTGGATGCTTGTACTAGTCCGGACTGATGCCGATTTATAGTGCTAGCTCACTGAGATACCATGCCGCAGTTTAGCATGAATACCACACTCAGACACAGTATACTGACTCCAAGCCGACCAGTCCTTGCTTTAGCCCCTTAATACCGAGCGCCAGATAGGGTAACAACAAGTAACATCTAACATAACACTTAACATGAATACCCCACTCCGACACAGTATACCGACTCCGAGCCCTTGTCTCAACCGCTAAATGCCGAGCGCCAGACAAGATAACAACAAAAACAAGTACCAACTTTTAACGTCTTTTAGTATGACGCGGCCGGGTATCGTACACCGGACCTTCCGGTCTCTGGACAGACGCTCTTCCTCGAGACCACAAGGAGTATGCAACCTTTTAAACCAATTGTAAAGGACCTTTCGCGTTTTTTTCTATAACTTGCTCCTGTCATGGTAATGTGTGGATTAAATTTATACTGGCATCCGAGAGTGGTTCCAGTCCAGGTTCGAACCCCCAAAAGGTCATGTTTGTTATTACGTCTCTATAAGTGTAATGTTCAGCCTGTGAGGATATTTTGATGAGTGTGAATCGAACTGAGCTTGTAGCAGAATAGAGATAAATTACAACAATTAGAAAAACATATTTATTAAAATCATACTCTTCGCAATTGCTAAAACAACCAAATACAAACAACACATATTTTTCATAATCAACAACATATTTCCATTAATATAGAATAGACATATCTATCTAAACTCCTGTTTTAAACATGCAAAGGAAAACGTTGAAACTTGCACGTGTATACTGTGCACACAAGACATACCATATGACAATAACAAACAATAAACAATTCCGAGTAAACACACAAGAAGTAAAAAGTCCTTTCATGTGTTAAACCATCTAGCCAAGAGTAATCTTGGGTTTACCAAGAATAACTCGGGTTGCTTTTCTGCCGGTGCCAAGGACAATCTTATGTTTGTTAAATCTCCTGAAAGGCTGGTAGCCCAACAGAATAGACCCTTTCCCTCTACGTTCCACTCTGATAGCCGCAGCCTCCAGATTGTAGAAGCCAACGATGTCGGTGCCGTCGCAGGGCATGTTCTCAGCCTGACCGATGACTACAATTTCTCCGGTGGTAAGGGGACACATGATAGGAGCTCCAGAATCACCCTTAAAAAATACATTAGGTAAGGTTAGTAAACAAAAGCGATGAGAACCATTTAAATAATCATAAGAGGTGAAATCGGGTTTAACGTTGCACTTATATAGCGACGTGCTTGCACGTGCGTGTGTGGCTGCTTGTACTAGTCCGGACTAATGCCGATTTTATAGTGCTAGGTCATTGAGATACCATGCCGCATCAATTACACACTTAGACACAGTAAACTGACCCCAAGCCAACCAGTCCTAAGGCTTGTTTTATCCCCTTAATACCGAGCACCAGGCAGGGTGACAACAAGTACCATCTTGTAACGTATGGTGGTATGACGAGACAGGGGATAGAACCCTGGATATGCCGCTCTCAGGGCAGACGCTCTACCACTAGACCTAAGAGGCGATATGAAATCTCTGCTGAAAGTACAGTCCATTGTACGATTCAGACTATATCATTAGCATGAATTTATGAATCACTATCAAGTAGTGATGATCACACGTGTTCGTGAAAAGGTGAGCGGCACTCGTTGCAAACACGTACATCTGAAAACACACGAGAACATGTCTTCCAGAAAACCTTGGCACACGTGTCAGAACCACAAGGCTACCCCCTTCTTAATGCATTGGGTCCTAGGTAATGTGAGGAAGTACGTTGTGTTATATATACGTACACCACAGGTAGAAGATCCTGTATTGAAGAAACAGTTGTACGTAAGACCAGTGCCAAAGAGGACGGCTTGACCAGACGCCTGCAGGAGGGCGGGACAATCGGCCGTGGGCTGGAGACTTGGCACGGTGTAGAAGGATAATGTTGCGGGGTTCGTGCCTGAAAAGTAACACATGCTAAAAAATGAATGAATGTGTGCTGCAACCTTGAAAGACTTCTTAAACGAGACCAGATCGAGGAAGTCTTTCGAACTTTTCATGAGAATGAATATTTTTCTCAATCCCAATTTGTAAAAGCGTGCATTTGAAACATCCGACTAACGCCGTAGGGTCTAATAAAGTTTCCGGGCATCAAATACTCAATAACACCCGCAAATCTAAACACACATAACATTTATCTACTATAAATATCATATTCATTGCCTGAAAAATAAAGTAGCTGAAATAAACGTCGATCAATGTTTACCGAGGAACACAAAGCAGATTGAAAGAACATAGGAATTAACAGTTTCTTCCTAATTTTGTCATATGCTTTCTAAAGCCTGTATGATATACCTGCAATATCGTCATGTCCGGCACCGACAACGACGCAGCTTGTGAGGTCAATGTCATCGACCATGGCAGCGTCATAGATGCATGCAACGCCAGGGCAACTCGTGGAGCTGATGGGCGTGGACAGAGTGATTGTGAACGGACCTCCTGTTGCGACGGTGGTGGCTAGGAAACGAGGCAAGACATATCGATATAAATATAAGATATTATGCCCATTTTAACCCTAGTCCTACCATTTCACTGCGGTAGACATTATAAATGTACCATATAGGGAATCCAACCTTGGTCTTCGTGAGTGAGTGAGTGAGTGAGTGAGTGAGTTGGGTTTAACGCCGCTTTTAACAGTATTCCAGTTATATCACGGCATGTCAGCTTAATGTGGGAGGAAAGCCCGAAGTGATGCAGGTCTCAGACGTTTACCACTTCCGTGAAACCCACGAGCACGGGTATGGTGCTGACAAACCTAGAAACATAATCGGGGCGAACCGGGATTCGAACCCACAATCATAGGTTTCTGGCGTGCCCAAGGGACGCAACTCTGCACAGCGAATTGCGGCGCCTTAGACGACTGAGCCACCCGTGCCTCCCCCCCCCCCCCCCCCCCCCCCCTGGTCTTCGTCTGACGAGAGAGCGATTTAATCAGTAGCATCGGCTACCCTTCTTTATATTGTAAGTGTTTTTCATATTTCAATCATACCAGAGTAATATATTAACTTGGCCCCCCTATCGATGAATATATTTTCATTTGTCATTACATACTGTACATTGCATTCAGAGCTATGCATCAAAGTTGTTGTGCTCTCATCTCAATAGATCTCTTGATTATGTGTCGCCATTACTTTGTTTCATAAGTTCGTGGATATTCCAGATATTAATGAAGATTTAGTTACTCGAGAAAAGGAAATCGTTCACTTACTGTCAATTACAGGTAGAGTTTCAATGACGGTGCCAGTGGTTGGGTCTTGTAGTTCAAGCCTAAAATAGCATCGATATGCATATCAATGTTAAAGAACATTTATAATAATAATAATAATAATAATAATAATAATAATAATAATAATAAAAAAAATAAAAAATGATGATGATGATGATGATGATGATATGGAATGTAGATTATTGAATTATCAGTGGATGCCCAGCTTTGGCACAAACTACATGATGGTGTAGCTTGATCATTTTATTACCGTCTTCGCCATGCTTGTGGTTTTGACAAAGAGGTCCACCCTTGTTACGACTCGGAATATGTAGAGGGCGTCATGGAAAATGACAAATACAAATTCTTTGGAATAGGCCCATTTACAGCCTTAGACCAACAAATCTGATCTTGTTCTTTTTGATAAATCCAATGAGATCATTTATATCATTGAATTTTCTGTCCCCTTTGACACTAATGTGAATGACAAGACTAAGGAAAAACATGGCAAATATGCGGACCTCGCTTTCGAAATGTCACGCTTGCATCCCAAGTACCAAGTTGTCCGACTCCCCATTGTGCCTTAGGTTTGGTACCTCCCAATCTGTTGACTGACATTGGGAGAGTACCCGGGTTTGCTACCAGGAATACAGCCCTTCTGACGATCTGGGTAATGCAGAAGGCTGCAGTGTTGCGGAGTCTTCACATTCTCCGAAAAGTTCTGGGTGGGTTTGACTATGCAGCGCTTCCTGGGAGAAGTCCCATTCGCTGTCTGGGCTGCGTGTAGAGGGGGCAAGGGCGCTGGGCTGATGATGAGCCTAACCAGCCTGACTGTGCCAGAATCACCCAAACCCTCTTTGGTGCATATTTATATCTTAATCTGTACATGGTAATAACTAAAACCGATTACACTGTATCTGTGTAAATGTTCATGCGTTTCCAATGTAGTGAAACAGAAATGAATCAGAGAGAAAAATATTCAGTCATTTTGAGAACATCATAATGATCTTCAGAGTAACCTCATTATTACTTCCGAGTAGAACGATTGAGAGTAATAACTTTCCGATATTTGCACATGATAACATTTCGTCATCTAAACAATAGTTTGACTTGATGTCACAATGAGTAATATACAGAATAACTCAAATCTCGGATTTACGGTAAAGCTACCAGTTGTTATTGAATACAAGTTTCCTCGTACTTGACGTGGGCCTTACACTATTCCTTCATTCGCTACGCACAATCAGATTCAGATATTAAATCGTTGGTTATTCTCTGAATATTATACATACGCAGTGCCCATGAGCTGAGCACAATTGTTGGGTACGGAGACAGTTGTTGTTGAGGTGACGACGCCCGTGCACACAGTATTTCCCGAAGTGGGGTCCACGACCCTGACGACGCCGGGGTTGGTGGTGCAGTCTGTCACAGCGGTACCGCCGAGAATCCTGGTAACGGTAGACTGTGTGGTCGCCGTCGTTGGGCAGACTAGAACAGAGTTCAGAAATGTATTGACCAATATGTAAGTCACTTGCGCATACGACTTCATTCGCACCGAGAAAAAAGTCCATATTTATTGATGCTACAACAGCCTCCTTTGTTACCCGAGTAGGGAGAATTTCCGATTATGGAGAGATTGTTTAGGGAGGTTTGTCAAGGGTAAAGTGACATAAGAGATTACTGATATGACCGACAACGGTGCTGTTTTTTATGTTTTTATTACTGTCTTCTTTAAAATGTTTTTTTGGAACTAGACATCCGTTTGGGGCGAATTTCGGTTTATAAGCGAAGTCAGTAGCATGGGCAACAAGCCTAAGGCAATTGTAAGGGCTACAACGGATAATATATATGGTTTTAAGATAGTGTCTTAATGTGATACAGGATAAAATAGGCCGATCATAATAGAGCACGTTTACTGCACTTACATCGTGTTACAACAGTGGTAGTTGGGGTGGTGGTTGTAGTTGTAGTTACTGTAGTAGTAGCAGTTGTGGTCGTTGCAGTTGTGGTTGTAGCAGTTGTAGTTGTAGCAGCTGCAGTAGTAGCAGCTGCAGTAGTAGCAGCAGTAGTAGTTGTTGGAGTTGTGGTAGTAGTAGTTGTAGTAGTAGTAGTAGTAGTAGTGGTCGTAGTAGTAGTGGTGGTCGTTGTTGTGGTCGTGGTGGTTGTTGTAGCTGCTGGTGCAGCTGTTGTTGCTGCTGCAGTTGCTGGTACGTTGGAACACGAGGATTGGTAGGAGCTGCAGAGGCACTGGATCTTGCATGAATGATACCAGAAGTTACCAGGATAGAAAGGCATCGTGTTGAAATAGAAGTAGTTGTTTCCTGCAGGGTTAAGAAATATGGTTTCAGTAACTCTTGTAATAAAACATGATTTTACGCCGCTTTTAGCAATATTCCAACAATTTCTCGGCATGGGACACCAGGAACATGTTTGACCCATGTAAAGAATATAGCCCAGGTCTTCAGCACGATGAGCGAACGCTTTAACCACTGGGCTACCCAACCGCCTATTTTCGGCCGATATCAGTATAAGTCAGTATTAGTTAATATACATAAATCTCCAATTGCTTGTCGTAAGAACCGACTAAAGGAGTGTGAATGATCAGGTTTGGTGGCTGGACTGATTGCATATGATCTTGCAATTTATTAGTTTTATTTTAAGTGTGTAGCATTTGTTTTCCCCCGAACATTTATATTAAATAGTATCGGTTCATAAATGAGTGTGATATTCAAATGTATGTAAATTCAATACTAACATGTCGAAAGCTATTCATCTAATATTCCTTCTTTGAAAAGTACGTGTAATTCTTACTTGTTCTGCTGTATCTTTTGTAGTAACGGCAGTCGGCGATGTCGTTAGCACAGCATTGACCAGAAGTATCCAGCCAACACGATCTGATGTCTCTGGTCTTTTTGCTCACGTCAATGGCTCTCAAGAATGTTTGTCTCTTGAAAAATGCATTTCTGTTTGCCGCGTATGTGACGGCTGCAAACGTCGCCAGTAGAAGGACCAGCTTCAACATGTTTGATCCGTCTGTGTGTGTTGGACTCGAAAATGGCATTTCGAAGAAGAATCTATTTATATATTAAAACGATAATAATCATAATAATCATAATAATCATAATCATAATCATAAAAATCTATCTATAATCCATCTGAACGATCACTGCATCGAGTTTATGTTCAGTGTGTTGAAAAGGTCAGCAACCCTGCAGAGTCCTTCGCTTGGATGAGGTCGGCTGGCCTGAAAAGTGAAACAGAATGCTTTCTGTTTGCTGCTCAGGACCAGTCATTTCCCACTCGAAACCGTCAATGTGTGATTTTGCATCAAAATGTAAATATGAAATGTAGATTATGTAATGAATTTAATGAGACTGTCCAACACATTGTCAGTGGATGCCCAGCTTTGGCACAAACACACCATCTTAAGCGTACCAAGTTGTCCGACTCCCCATTGTTCTTGGTGCCTTAGGTTTGGCACCTCCCATTATGTTGACTTACATTCGGAGCGTACCCGGGTTTGCTACCTCATGTTGTCGAGTCTTTACATTCTCTGAAATGGTCTGGATGGGTTTGACTAGGCAGCGCTTCCTTGGGGAATGCCCTGGGCTGATGATGAGCCTGACCAGCCTGACTGTGCCAGGATCACCCAAATCCTCATTGTTACATTTTTTTTGGTTTTAATCTGTAGTTCATAATACACATTATCATTCTCAACATTATTAGTCCAAACGGTTTTAGGTGTATGAGTGAGTATATTTTCCGCAGCTTTAAGCTATAATATCCGAGTAGTGTCACTACGTGGAATCGGAAAGGGTCTGTGGCGTGATGAGCGATAATTGTATAACAACGAGATACACCATAAAGCGACAATTAGAGAGAGCATAACAAATGCACCATTACCAACATCAATAGTTCAATGTCTATGTTAAGGCAAGCTTTGACATCTGAAATATTTCCATTATCGTCTCAGTTATGTACAGTTTGGCTCTTCCGGGGACATGCACAGTTCCCGTGCACGTTGTTAGTGCCGATTGAAATGAGTATTGGATGGCGACCTTGGCACCAAACTGATCATACTTCCCTTTGTTGATTCTTTTTGTACCCAAAGGGGCTGCTGAACCCAATAAATATTTTAAAGAAATTTCATATTAAGAAAATAAATCAAAATATACGTTGCGCGTGGAAAGTTTAAAATCAAGAAGAATTGTGAAATAACTTCATGTGATATGTACAGTTGTTCCATAAAAAGAAAGAAAAGGTGAGACTGTCACCGCGCCCCGACGGCATGGGTCACTACTCTTGCTATCAACCAGTGATATGTCTTGGCTAGGTGCAGTTATTTACAAAACAACGTTCTACGTGTATCTCTGTAGTATTGGTAACTACTAGCATACATTAAAACAATATTCACTGTGTTACTCATTTACTCATAATCTGCAGTTTTGGTGATCTAACTGTCCATACATTGTAATATATGATGTTCAAGTTTACCTTTTGATTCCAAACATTCATTTAGTGAGAAAACAGTTGCCAAATATCATGAGACGAAACAGTTTACTTACCAAAATGTGAACTGACTGTCAAGATGAAAGATGTCTTCGTCGACTAATGGTTCAGAACGGAATCTCAGCCCTTATATACAAGTCAAATGTGAGCAAGAACCAAAGACGCATCACGTGGTACACGCTGAGACAAAACGTCTTCTCTGACACAAGACAAAACAGTTAGACGTGATAACCTTCAATTGAATGAAATTTTATGAAAGTAAGTTTACACCTGGAAGGTAAAATTCCGCTTGGTCTAAGTGCAATTGTCTAGTCAGCACTGCACGAATTTGTTATACAGAAGAGATCGCGGCGCCAGGCATGGCTTTGTTTTTATAATGATTTTTAAACAATGCACCAACGTGACGTCTGAATAACCCTCGCTTTGTCTGAAGCGTTGGCGCGTCTCTTTACATAGCAGTTTACATTTTGTGACACAGTCCTATGGTATTGAGTATGAAGAAAGTAGAGAACGACCATTAGGCAATATATGGCACGTAATTATGTATAATCACATAACGTTTTCTTTAGAAACAGTAATTCGGCGATACTGAAAGGTTTTCCTGCGGTTTTAATTTCATTATCCAGATTAAGAGAACATTCTAATATGTTGACGTATTTCAAATCGAGACGAATTCGGGTATTGTTTTCTAATATTTTATGTGATATATTGAGTCAATTAGTGCAGGATATTGATGGAATTTACACAGACGAGTGGTAAGTATATATGTAAGTTCATACGCTTCTCATTATCGAGATATATTGCAAGTTATAGTTATCAGAAAATGTATGTAAATTTATAACATGGCACATTTGTTTGTCCTCTGTATTTTGATGATCATGTTTCTAGAGTGTCAATTTATGCGATAAATAGATAGTTTATGTTATAGAAGATACCGTTACTGTTACCGAAACACATTCAAAATAGCTATTGTATTTGAACAAGTTATTGTTG